>NW_016107654.1:2211688-2232897 GCF_001604975.1 Cebus imitator
GTGAGTGACTGCTTGGCTGTGGTGAGTGAGTGTCGGGCTGTGGTGAGTGCGTACTGGGCTGTGGTGACTGCTTGGCTGGGTGAGTGAGTGCTGGGTTGTGGTGAGTCAGTGCTGGGCTGTGGTGAGTCAGTGCTGGGCTGTGGTGAGTGCTGGGCTGGGTGCTGGGCTGTGGTGAGTGAGTGCTGGGCTGGGTGAGTGAGTGCTGGGCTGAGTGAGTGAGTGCTGGGCTGTGGTGAGTGCTGAGCTGTGTTGAGTGAGTGCTGGGCTGGGTTAGTGCTGGGCTGTGGTGAGTGAGTGCTGGGCTGGGTGAGTGCTGGGCTCTGGTGAGTGAATGCCGGGCTGGGTGAGAGTCCTGGGCTGGTTGAGTGAATCCTGGGCTGGGTGAGTGCTGGGCTCGGTGAGTGAGTGCTGGGCTGGATGAATGAGTCTTGGGCTGGGTGGGTGCTGGGCTCGGTGAGTGAGTGCTGGGCTGGATGAATGAGTCCTGGGCTGTGGTGAGTGAGTGCTGGGCTGTGGTGAGTGAGTGCTGGGCTGGGTGAGTCATTGCTGGTCCGAGTGTCAGACTGTCGTGAATGTGTGCTGGGCTTAGTGAGTGAGTGAGTACTGGGCTCGGAGAGTGTGTGCTGGGCCGGGTAAGTGAGTGCTGGGCTGTGGTGATTGAGTGTCAGGCTGTGGTGAGTGAGTACTGGGCTGTGGTGAGTGCTTGGCTGGGTGAGTGAGTGCTGGGCTGTGGTGAGTGAGTTTGGGGCTGTGGTGAGTGAGTGCTTGGCTGGGTGAGTGAGTGGTGGGCGGGGTGGGTGCTGGGAGCGTCACTCCTGATTGCCTGTGCATGGTGGAGGCCGTGTGTTTGCTTGCTTCCACGTGCGGTGAAGTGTGTGGCTGTTTAAGTGAGATAATAGGGTAGCTGTCTCAAAGAATACAAAAATTTAAAAACACAAAATTCTAGTCTTTTTTTTTTTGAGATGGAGTCTTTCTCTTGTTGCCCAGGCTGGAGTGCAGTGGCGTGATGTCGGCTCACCGCAACCTCTGCCTCCTGGGTTCAGGCAGTTCTCCTGTCTCAGACTTCCAGGTAGCTGGGATTCCAGTCATGCACCACCATGCCCAGCTAATTTTTTTTGTATTTTTAGTAGACACGATGTTTCCCCATGTTGGTCAGGCTGGTATTGAACTCCTGACCTCATGATCTGCCTGCCTCCCAAAGTGCTGGGATTACAAGTGTGTGCCACTGCGCCCGGCCTAGGCTTTGTCTTTCTAAAATGGTGCCTTATGTGTACATACTCTATGGATAGGTAATTTGTACATTTATCTGCTCACGCTGGTCTTGACCTCCTGGCTTTAATTGGTCCTCCTGCTTTGGCTTCTGAAGTGCTGGGATTACATGCATGAGCCACCACACCCAGCCCATTTATATTATTAAACTGACTCAGAATGATTCTTGTCCTGTGCCTGGGTGCCAGCTGGGCTGATGGAGCTCTGCCTGGGGAGGGCCCCGTGGTGACCAACACCACCCCCCACTAACCAGCGGAGCTGGCAGCTCACAACTCCAAAATGGAGATGAGGAGCCTGTATCCTAATGTCTCCAGCACTACTGACTGCCTGTAACAGGACCACAGGCAAGCTGGGTGCTTGGTACGTTTGTTAATTACCTTCCCGACACTCCTCGGTGGACCATGCTGGCCCAGGTTACCGGGGAAGCGGCAGCAGTCAGTGATGTCTGCACTGTCTCTTCCTTCTTTCTCTGGCCTGGTCTGACATGCACAGCAGTGAATCTGGGCTGGGTTTGTCTTCATGGTAGGGTCCCTTCCAGTGAGAGCAGCCTCAGGGCCTCAACAGGAACTCACAGCAGGGTGCCGGAGCAGCCCTTGTGCTTGCTGCTGGTGGTGTCTTGCAGACGCACTGAAGGGCTAATGGTGGCATTGGTGCTCTTGGCTTTGCAGTGCGAGTGGCTGCTGGGGGACCGGAAGCCCTCCCCGGAGGAGCTGGACAAGGGCATCGACCCCGACAGTCCTCTCTTTCAGGCCATCCTGGATAACCCAGTGGTGCAGCTGGGCCTGACCAACCCGAAAACATTGCTAGGTATGTGCATCTTCTTCACACTCACTCGCGGTGGGGGAGGCTGGCCGTTCCCTCGCAGGACATGCAGGTGCCGCGGAGGCGACGCGGAGGATCCCGCGCTGAGGGTCGCTGTGCCCTGGTGGCATGTCCTGCCATGCACCTTGGCATCCCGCAGGTGTAGCTCTGCTGTGTCACTGTGGGGCCTGCAGGTCAGGTTCTGATTGCAATGTGACTGTCTCCTGCGCGATGACGCTCATACAGGCTTCAGAAAACCGGTGCCAGTGGCTTCCCAAGGGCCAGCAGGGTGGAGACTGCACCAGCAGCTTAAGAACTCACGTGAGGACAAGGCGTGGTTTGGGCTTTTGGTCTTACTCTTTGTCAGGGACTTCACTGGTAATTGCTTATTTTTGTTGTGAGATACTACATACAAAAGTATATATGATGCTATAACTTTAAAGAATAAAACTAATAGTCCTGTATCTGCCATTCAACTCTGAGTCTGGGGTGCCCCTCCCTCCAGTGTGGCCATCGCTATTGCCACGGCTTACCTCTCTGCTTCCCTGTAGAGTTTTCTCATATTTGTCTCTCCTCAAACAATCTCTCATTTGTTGCTGCCTTTGTGTAAGCAGAATCACGTTTCAAACAGGCCTCTGACTGACTGACACATTCTTTGTGGGAGTTGTGGAGTAATTCGTTGATGGAAGGCACCGGGGAACTGATGGTCCTTGGGTTGTCTGCATGTGGTGCTGCTCTTAGTGTTCCCATTGCCAGGGAGCTGGGATGAGGGTTTCTCTAAGCCGAATACCTAGGGCTGGGATTGCAGGGTTCCTGCTGGTCCCCAGGAGCCAAGGTCCTGGACGTTGGGAGGACCTTTGCTACCTGAGTAGGCTGGAGGTGTCTCTGGTGCTGTGACAGCCATGCCCTGATCTTGATTAAAGGCTGGCCTTCTTTCAGAAGTGTATTGGCCACCTGTAGGACCTCAGCCGTGAGAGGGCTTCTGCTCAGCATTTGGCCTGCTTTTCTCTTGGATTGTTTTCTTATTCATTCAGAAAGGTCCTCACCTCCTAGATCCTGACCCTTTCCCCATTAGTTGTGCTGCAGATGCCGTTGTTGAGTTTCCGACGTATTTACTCATGCTGATGGGCAGAATTCTGTGTTTTAATGTCCTTAAGTGTGTCTGTGTTTTCTTTTAGAATGTGAACCTTTAAAGAAAACCCTCCTATCCCAAAGTCAGAAATACATTTTCCTTTATTTTTTTTCCAAAACTGTTGAAGTTTCTCTCATTTCAGTCCATAATCTACCCAGAAGTATGTGTGTGGTGTGAGGTAGGGATCTTCTTTTTACCCAAATTCTAAAACCTGAGAATGGTCTTTTGTGAGTTTATTTTTGTTCTTAGTGATTCCTTTCACACTGAAAGCATATTCCTCCTAGCTCTCCTACTGTTTGTATACCTTAGGATATTAGTGTGTGCTGCCTTGGGGTCTGTCCAAAAACCTTTTTTCTTTTTCTAACAGAAACATGATCTTGCTCTGTCACCCAGGCTAGAGTGCAGTGATGGCCCCACTGCCCATGCAGAATCTGCCCCCAGCACACGCACTCGCCTACCTCCATATCATAGACAAGACCCCCACTGTTTTAATTTGTATTCCTTTTAGTTATTGGCAGTGTTGGATATTTTCTGTTATCCATTGCATTTCTTCTTTTATGTACTGCCTCTGCCTGTCATCTGTTTTTTTTTTTTCTTTCCTTTTTTGGAGACAGGGTGTTGCTCTGTCACCCAGGCTGGAGTGCAGTGGTGCAGTCACAGCTCACTGCAGCCCTGACATCCTGGGCTCAAGTCGTCATCCTCCCGGGTAGTTGTGACTATAGGCACACACCCCCATGCCCAGCCAATTTTATTGTTGTTGAGATGGGATCTCGTGGTTTTTGTTCAGGTTGGTCTTGAACTCCTGGCTTCAAGCGAGCCTCCCACCTCTGCCTTCCAGCATGCTGGAATTGTAGACGTAAGCCATTGCACCTGGCCCATCTGTTTCTCAATTGCAATATTAATCTTAGAGCCTTCTTGATAGCTTCTTGTATGTTAGGGACATCTACTTTTGTAAACTGTTTCTGCCCTCTAATTTTGTGTGGCATTCTCTGACTTACAAAAGTTAAGATATACAGAAGAAAGTCTTTCCTTAGGTTAGGCACGGTGGCTCATGCCTGTCATCTTAGCACTTTGGGAGGTTGAGGTGAGAGGATTGCTTGAGCCCGGGAGTTGAAGACCAGCCTGAGTCACATAGCAGGACCTTCTCTCTATTAAAAAAAAAAAGCAGGTCAGGCGCTGTGGCTCACATTTGTAATCCCAGCACTTCGGGAGACTGAGGTGGGCAGATCACAAGGTCAGGAGTTCGAGACCAGCCTGGCCTATAGTAAAATCCCATCTGTACTAAAAATAAAATACAAAAATTAGCCGGGCGTGGTGGTGTGCGCCTGTAGTCCCAGCTACTCAGGAGGCTGAGGCAGGAGAATTGCTTGAACCTGGGAGGCAAAGGTTACAGTGATCCTAGATGGGCCACTACATTCCAGCCTGGGCAACAGAGCAAGACTGTCTAAAAAAAAAAAAGAAAAAGAAAAAAAATCAGCCAGGCATGGTGGCATGCCTGCTACTTGGGAGACTGAGGTGGGAGGATCACTTGAGCCTGGGAGTTCAAGGCTGCAGTGAGCCATGATCACTCCATTGCACTCCAGCCTGGGCAACAAAGCAAGACTGTCTCAAAAAAAATCCAAAAAGGAAAGTCCTTCCTCAGATAAATAATCATCTGTGTGGTTTTTCATATTTAACTCCCTTTCTTCGTCTTTTTGTTCATCTCTTTGATCCTTCCAGAATTTATTTTGCTGTTTGTTGAGAGGAGATTAAGTTCCCCGCCCTGTGTGAGGAACAGCTGCTGTGGACCTTATAGTTTGTTCTCGGAGACACCGGGTTGGCATCATCTTTCTTGGTCTCTGTCTGAGATTTTGAAGTGGTTTTCAGGGACTTTGAATCGGAACACCAAGGGATTGCTTTAGGGCCTGGGGGTTGTCCAGTCATGAAGAGCCAAGTCAGGTTCACTCTGACTCTGCTCAGCTGCTGGCTCCTGGGCCGTGAATGGCTGTGAATTCCTGTAGTGAGCACTTTGCCTGGAGCCTGTAAGTGCTCCCATGGGTGTCAGGTCATAGTGGAGCCATCGATCAGGCAGAGGGGCCGGCTGCCAGCAGACGGTGTGCGCCTTCACAGTGTGGGGAGCGGAGAGCTGTTTGCTAAAAGGCAGCTGCTCAGGGAAGCAGTTGTATAAAGCTGTTCAGAAGACCCACATTTTCATTTGGAGGAAGTGCTTTGCTGCATTTTTAAAGTGCTGGTTTTTTAAAGAAGTCATTTTTCTAAGGCCGAGCATTACGGTTTTCCAATTTATTGTTAACTTTGTAACAGTGCCTTTGTGTGTCCTTTCTGCATCTGCTGACCTCCTCGGGGTGGGATTGGAAGTTGAGTTGCTGGGGGAGATGATTTTTGAGCCCTGGCGGCTGCCTGCCAGAATTAAGTGCACGATTGTGATCGGATCTCCTGATTTGATCGGCGCATCTGACCGAGCTGGGTGGGTTTCAGGCGGAGAGTGCACAGCAGGGAGCTCTGTGTGGCCTTTGCCCTGGAGACACACCCTCGCCATTAGGAAGCTGCAGAAGAGGAAAGTCACGCCGGGGCCTCTGGGCTGAGTTGGGGGCGTGGGCACTCAGCCTGGCTCTGTTTCTCCTGCAGCGTTTGAGGACATGCTGGAGAACCCGCTGAACAGCACCCAGTGGATGAATGATCCCGAAACGGGTCCTGTCATGCTGCAGATCTCTAGAATCTTCCAGACACTAAATCGCACGTAGGTGGCGCTGCTCCGCTCGGCTGCCCGGCCACAGCAGCCCCCAGCGCAGCCCAGGGCAGAGCGGACATCACCTGGAAACTCACTTCAGCTCCTCGGCCCTGGACCATTGGTGGCGCCGCGGCTGCTCCTGCACTCTGATCTGATTGCTTATGAACTCTGGTGACGGTAGTCTGTAAGGCCGTATTTTTAGCATCTGACAGGTGTTTACAAAAAAGTGCTTTTGGCACTAGGAAGTGGAGTGATGGCTTCCTCCCGTGCTCCTCTGGGCTCTTGAGTGGCTGCTTGAACTGCCCCCAGACGTTTGCTTAGAGAGTCCATGTGTTATTTGTTATTTGGCGGAGGCAGGTTTCCACCCAGAGTGTTAATGTCAGGCATGCTAATTTAACTAGTCACTCACAGATGACTTTTCTTTAATAAATAAAGTCCCTTTTCCTATTTCCTGTCTTGGTCTTTTCTTGGTGCTGTGGAAGAAGCCCATGCCTCCCTGGGGGCCGCATCCCGCGGCTTCATGCTCACTGCTCCGACCCGGGGCGGGCGCTGGGGCCACCGCAGCACGTGGGCGGTCTTGTGGCCACGTTTGGTTGGCAAAGCCTCGTGTTGTATTGGGTTTAAGGGACTGGAGCTGAGCCCGAATTCCCGGGACACAGGTGCTGAGCATGGCAGCTCCCGCCTGCCCCTGGCCTCTTCCTCTTTTTCTCCATTTCTTTTTTAAAAACATGACCTGTGTCTTAAAATGAGAAACTGAGTTTTGTGTTTTGTGAACTCTGCTCATGATTCTTGTTGGGGGCAGTCAGTTCCGAGCTGCTCGTTTTCAGCTCCTCTTCTGAAGCGGCCCCTCCCATGCCCTGCCTTGCCCTGCCCTGCCCTGCCCTGCCCTGCCCTTCCCACCCGTGTGGGAACCTTAGCTGAGCTCTGGGTGCACAGTAGCTAAGAATGTTTTCGGAAAATATTTATTTTCACGCATCTAGGTCTTCATTATTTTTGAGATTTAGATTTAAAACTAAGTTTAGTTTAAACCATTTGGGCAGGCCGGGCAGGGTGGCTCACGCCTGTAATCGCAGCACTTTGGGAGGCCGAGGTGGGTGGATCACGAGGTCAAGAGATCGAGACCATCCTGATTAACATGGTGAAACCCCGTCTCTACCAAAAATATAAAAAATCAGCTGGGCATGGTGGCGCGTGCCTGTAATCCCAGCTACTCAGGAGGCTGAGGCAGGAGAATTGCCTGAACCCGGGAGGCGGAGGTTGCGGTGAGCCTAACGAGCAAAACTCTGTCTCAGGAAAAAAAAAAACAAAAAAAACCAATTGGGCAGAAATGTTAAAAATGATTTTTAAAAGCGAATTTCACATCTAAGCCTATGTTAAGATGGTCGTGTAGTCGCACTGAGGTGGGAGGCCCTCTTGAACCCAGGAGCTTGAGGCTGCAGTGAGCTGTGATCGCACCACTGCTCTCTAGCCTGAGTGACAGAATAAGACCCTGTCTCTGAAAAGCAGTTATCCAGGTATCCCTGAAGCAGCAGGACACATTCTCAGCATTTGTGCTACACTCTTTTACTATTATTTTGCCTCTGTTTCTTTTTTTTGAGACAGAATCTCACTCTGTTGCTCAGGGTAGAGTGTAGTAACTCCATCTCGGCTCACCGAAGCCTCCACCTCTTGGGTTCAAGTGATTTTTGAGCCTCAGCCTCCCGAGTAGCTGGGATTACAGGTGCACGCCACAACACCTGGCTAATTTTTTTTGTTTTTGAAACGGAGTCTCACTCTGTCACCCAGGCTGGAGTGAAGTGGTACAGTCTGGGCTCACTGCAACCTCCATCCCTGGGTTCAAGCTATTCTCCTGCCTCAGCCTCCCCAGTAGCTGGGATTACAGGTGCCTGCCACCACGCCCGGCTAATTTTTGTATTTTTAGTAGAGACGGGGTTTTGCCACGTTGGCCAGGCTGGTCTCAAACTCCTGACCTCAGGTGATCCACCTGCCTCGGCCTCCCAAAGTGTCAGGATTACAGGTGTGAGCCACCGTGCCTGGCCAATTTTTGTATGTTTAGTAGAGATGAGTTTCGCCATGTTGGTCAAGCTGGTCTCAACCTCCCAAGGTGCTGGGGTTACAGGCCTGAGTTGCTGCCCCAAGTCTGTGTTTCGTTTTTTAAATGGCAACTAAATCTTTTATTCTGTGGGTTCAAAGTACGTGGTTTGTGGGCCTCATACCTATTTCTTCTGCTGCTGGGTGTGAAATTGTCCTTCCTGAAGCTGTGGGCCGGGCCCTGCAGCCTTCCTGCACACTTCAGCTGAAAGCACAGCCCTGGACGGGACACTCAGGCTCTGTGTTTCCATTTCTTCTCTAGGGAGAAGGAAAGTCCCCCCTGAGAATGTCTCAGAGGGGCTGGGCTGACCCCGGCACATCCCAGCCTTGGGCAGGTGTGGGTGCAGGTAAGGGAGTCGCCCCAGCGGCGGGCCTCACATGAGCTCATGCGTCTTTTCCTGTTAAGATGTTTCGGGAGGCTGGGCGTGTGGTGGCTCACACCTGGAGTCCCAGCACTTTGGGAGGCCAAGGATCAGCGGAAGGATCACTTGAGCCCAGGGGTTTGAGACTAGCCTGGGCAACAGTGAGACCTTGTTGCTATAAAAAAATACAAAAATCAGCAGGGCAAGGTGGCATGCAGCTGTAGTCTCAGCGGCTTGGGAGGCCCAGGCAGGGATCACTGGACCCCAGGAGGTCAAGGCTGCAGTAAACCATGATCCGGATGCTGCCCTCTAGCCTGGGCGACAGAGCAAGACCCTGTCTCAGGAGATCCCTGAGAAAAGAAAAGCCTACTGGGGCCAGGTATGGTGGTGCACACCTGTAATCCCAGAAGTTCAGGAGACCAAGGTGGGTGGATCGCTTGAGCTCAGGAGTTTGAGACCAGGCTGGGCAACATAGTGAGACCCCTCCCTACAAAAAATACAAAAAATTAGCCCCATGTGGTGTGCATGCCTGTAGTCTCAGCTACTCAGAAGGCTGAGATGGGAGGATTGCTCGCGCCTGGGAGATTGAGGCTGCAGTGCATTGAGATCGTGCCACTGCACTCCAGCCTGGGCGACAGAGCAAGACCCTATCTATCTCAAAAAAAGAAAAGCCTCTTGGTACCTGTCAGCACAGCCGTGTTCATTCTGGTTATGGTCCTGGCCTTTGCCGTGCCTGGAAAGGGGGCAGGAGTCAGTGGCCTCGAGGGCCTTCCTCCATGCCTGACCTGCTTCCCTGTTGCTCTTGGGCTTGAGGGCGGGTACAGGACGGCCCCCATGTGCTCGGCGTCTCCCTGCAGGCTTCTGCTCCTGACAGGTTGATTTCCTTGCCCGTCTGGGGACCCAAAGCTGGGTTGGGGGGTCTGTTGAACGGATGACAGACGCAGCTACCTGTCTCGTGATTAGGACCTGAGGTGAAGCTGGCTTCGTGGACCTCCCTCGGATTCGCCTGCAGTGCAGGTTCCCTGCTTGTTTCCAGCGCCCACCCTGTGGATCGCAGCCCCCCATCCACAGTGGCTCCTGCTGTGGGACCTCTGCTTTATGGCAGCCCCACTCGGGTTCAGGTGGAGCTGGCGGTATTGAGAATGGCCCCAACGATGCCGCAGGTGCTGGGGCCTGCCATTCTGGAGTGTCTGGTGTGGGCAGCTCCTGTCCCGGCTAGAAGTGCCATGTTGGGCTTCTGTTGCCAGGCCGCCCGCCCAGGGCGTTGCTGATGCCGTGAGTCTGTACAGCTGTGCCACACCGAGCCTGGCACAGGGCCTGGGTGGGGCCAGGCATTTCAGTCCTCTGTTTATAACAGAGCTCCTCTGAATCCTTCCTGTGCTTTCTTGCAATGAAATTTAGAGAAAATACAACCTGTATACATGCCTAGCTTTAAAAACCCATTTATCGGCCAGGTGCGGTGGCTCACGCCTGTAATCCCAGCACTTTGAGAAGCTGATGTAGGCAGATCACCTGAGGTCAGGAGTTTGAGATCAGCCTGGCCAACGTGGTGAAACCCCGTCTCTAAAAATACAGAAATTAGCTGGGCGTGGTGGCAGATGCCTGTAATCCCAGCTACTCAGGAAGCTGAGGGAGTAGAATGGCTTGAACCTGGGAGGTGGAGGTTGCAGTGAGCCGAGATTGCGCCACTGCACTCCAGCCTGGGTGACAGAGCGAGACTCTGGCTCAAAAAAAAAACTTGTTTCAAGTCCCAAACAGGCCCATTCTTGGTCTCAGCTGCCGAGGGCTGGGCAGGCCCTGGGAAAGCTGGGCAGGATGAGGCCGTCTCATGCCAGCTGCTTGGGCCCAGCTTACCCCTTGGGGCAGAGCTAGGCTTGCGGAGGGTCCTGGTGATGGGAGAAACAAGAACGAGCAGGGCAGCGGCTCCGACGCGTCCACAGACCCTGCTCTGCGTGCCCCTTGCCCTTGCGGGCGTGCACAGCCAGGTGTGTGTGGCTTCGTGGGGATCGTCAGGAGGTATAGTTGAGAGGTGGATACCCTGAATTTTCCGGTTACGAGGCTGGGCAGTTACCTGTAGAAATGTACCCGGTGAAAAGCCTTTTCCCTTGAAGCTTCACATGTAACCCAGCTTGATGGGTGTTAGTTTCAACATAATGAAGCCAGTGTGGAAACCCAGTGGTGTTTCCAACCAAACGCTGGTGGCCCAGCTTTCTCGGCGTGTTTGGTATCAGGGGTGCAGCAGAGGTGAGGAAGCGCCTGGAGACCCTCATCCGTGGTCAGCCCATCTGGACGGCTATGCCCGACGCAGGTGCTGCTCGGAAGGAGTGGGCAGGGCTGCAGGCCTGCGAGGCCTGGGCCTCCTGCACCAGGACCTGGGTCCAGGGATGCCTATCCCCTACCCTGCCACCAGGCCACGGGGCCCTCGGCCCGCCCCACGCCAGCAGGGTCTGGCCAACCATAGTGCCCCCCTCGCCCACCGTCCTCTTTCGGCAAACTTGAGAGTCAGAAGAGAATGCTCTCCTCATTGAGGTTGTCAAGGTTGAGAAATTCCTTCCGAGGAGCCTCCAGACAGGTGCGTTCTCGGGACGGCTCCCGGTACTGTGGGCCGCGGAGCCGCGCTTTCCAGGAGTTCACTGACTGCCCGGCCCATCTTGCTGTGGCCTGAGCACCCACACCCGCCTGATGTGGCAGCCGTGAGGAGGGAAGTGTGTGCCGGCCTTTCCCTGAAGATGATGAGTCTGCTCCCGTCCCTTGTCCCTGCACACGCGGCGTCCCCAGTGTGCCTCCTCCACTGGCCCTGTGTTTTTCTATAGCCGCCTTTCAGCCCTGGGGTCAGAGGCTCTGGGGTCGGGGATTCGCATTCTCACCAAGCCCTGTCCTCTGGCGAGATGGATCCACATTTTGACCTGGTTGCATGCAGTTGTGGAGTTCTGGGAAGGGCCACAGCAGGGTAGGGGGTAAATGCCAAGGGCCGTCAGTGCCTTCCCAGGGGCTGTGGACTGCGCAGGTGGGTTCCGGAAGGCACGTCGCAGCTGCCCTGGTGAATGTGGTTTCTGCTCCTGTGCCGGCTGCAGGGGGCACACTGGGCCTGGTCACGGTCCTGCCGCTTCCCGGGGGCCAGGCTATCCGCGCACACATGGGCGAGGCACTGCGCCTGTGGACACAGCCTGTGTCAGGCACGTGTATTTTAGGGCTAAGGTTGTGTCTTAGAGGGTGAGATGAAATGAGCCACAAACTCTAGAAATGCTTCCTTTACGTAGACTTCAGTTCCACCACCAGCAGTGCCGCTGTCCGAGTGTGCTGTGGTGCCCCGGCCTGGCTCCGAGCGCAGGTGTGTTCCAGCCGCTGAGGCCAAGTGGCTTCTCAGCTTGGCTCCGGGCCGCCGCTCTGCGGCGCATGGGTACTGGGCCAGGGACACTGGCTCTACACAGCTGTGCCAGTGCACATGGTTCTGTTGAGGTAAAGGCTGTCTGTGTCACTTTGAGCTTCTGCGAATTCAGGGGCCTGTGGAGCAGGACCCCTGAGCAGGCCCCTGTGGCTACGTGCAGGGCTCTAGACCAAGGTGTGTCACGTGTGCGCCAGTGAAGGTGGAGGGAGTCAGAGCACTCACCTGGCCGGCGTTCCCTCCTGCTCAGGTGGCCGAGCTCAGCAATGACACACGTGTTTCCTGGTGGAGTGGGATCACACTGAGGATCCACAGCAGAGTGGATCCGCCACCGGAGGGGTGACATTCCCTGATGGCATGTGCTCGAGACATTGCCACACCCACTGTGGGTGCCATCTAGGCAAGCAGGGGGGTCCTCACCCCTGCACAGAGAGAGGTAGCCAAGCCACTTGGGCCACTACAGCCAGATGGCATGTCAGCGGGAACCCAGATGAGTCTGAAGGGGGCGGTGGGGTTCACCATCAGCTGGTGGGGACTGGGGGAGCTCCCCAGGAAGGACCAGATGTCGGAGAGGCTGGGGGCGTCCACCAGCCCGCGGTCTTCTCAAGGTCAGGGCCCTGCTCTGTCCCCAGGTCCAGGGCTGGCTGGTCATGGAGGAACTTGGAAAATGCTTGATGGAGCAGGCAGGTGGGAGGTGGGGCCGGGATGTGGAGGGAGCATAGGAGCTGCAGACCAGAGGAACACGACTCTCAGAGGAGTCCTGCTGGGGGCGTGGGGACAGCGCCATCAGAGGACAATTCTGCTGGGGGAGTGAGGACAGCGCCATCAGAGGACGGTCCTGGGGACATGGGGACAGCGCCATCAGAGGACAATTCTGCTGGGGGAGTGGGGACAGCACCATCAGAGGACAATTCTGGGGGAGTGGGGACAGCACCATCAGAGGACAGTTCTGGGGACGTAGGGACAGCGCCTTCAGAGGACAGCTCTGGGGACGTAGGGACAGCGCCTTCAGAGGACAGTCCTGCTGCGGACGTGGGGACAGCGCCATCAGAGGACAATTCTGGGGACGTGGGCACAGTGCCATCAGAGGACAATTCTGGGGACGTGGGGACAGCGCCATCAGAGGACAATTCTGGGGGAGTGGGAACAGTGCCATCAGAAGACAGTCCTGCTGGGGGTGTGGGACAGCACCATCAGAGGACAGTCCTGCTGGGGGAGTAGGGACAGTGCCATCAGAGGACAGTCCTGGGGATGTGGGGACAGTGCCATCAGAGGACAGTCCTGTTGGGGGCATGGGGACAGCACCATCAGAGGACAGTCCTGTTGGAGATGTGGGGACAGTGCCATCAGAGGACAATTCTGGGGGAGTGGGGACAGTGCCATCAGAGGACAGTCCTGCTGGGGGAGTGGGGACAGCACCATCAGAGGACAGTCCTGGGGACGTAGGGACAGCGCCATCAGAGGACAGTCCTGCTGGGGGCGTGGGGACAGCGCCATCAGAGGATAGTCCTGGGGACATGGGGACAGCGCCATCAGAGGACAGTCCTGGGGACGTGGGGACAGTGCCATCAGAGGACAGTCCTGCTGGGGGAATGGGGACAGCGCCATCAGAGGACAGTCCTGGGGACATGGGACAGCGCCATCAGAGGACAGTCCTGGGGATGTGGGGACAGCGCCATCAGAGGACAGTCCTGGGGATGTGGGGACAGTGCCATCAGAGGACAGTCCTGCTGGGGGAGTGGTGACAGCGCCATCAGAGGACAGTCCTGCTGGGGGAGGGGGGACAGCGCCATCTGGGGCCCCAGTGCATCCACGGAGCAGGTGGGGCTGGCTAGGTCAGCCTCAGCCCAGCTGTGGGGTTCACTCCCGTGCCCTGCGCTGCCCTTGGAGGCGTGCTTGGTCCCACGGGAAGGCAGGAGGTTGATCTGACGTGTGTGGGGTGTCGGGTGGGCAGAACATGCATGTGTTGGGCACAGCCTTAGCCAGAGCAGGGCACGGTCAGGGTTGTGGGCCCAGCGCAGGCTGGTGAGAAGGAACCCCACATGCAGAGCTGCAGTGAGCCTCCTAACCTTGAGAGCGTACTGCCCAGAGACAATATGTGCCCGGCGGTGCCCCTGCCCACCCAGGGCCTCTTTCCTGGGGTTAGGGCCAGGGGTCAGGTGTGGCACCTGCAAGCAGCTTTCTGTGCTCAGCAGAGGCTGGGGAGGCGCAGCTGCCTCCAGGTGAGGACACCTGGTACCTGGCTGGGGACTGACTCCAGCAAAGAACCCAGCCCTGTGGCTCTGGGCGACTACGGCCTTTGGGTGCTGCAGACTGGGCAGGGCCGGGGCAGGGGTGCCTCCCAGTCCTCGGATGTCCGAGCCGGTGAGTGGCTCTTCCAGGGCTCTCAGAGCTTGTCCTGCTTTCCGGCCTCACCATCTCCACTTACACAGTCACACTTGAGTGGGGGCCGGCCTTGCCCCACTCCCAGGCAGGCTGGCTGGCGTGGCACACTGGGAGTCTGTGAGAGCCCCTGCAGGGTGGTGGGCGGTGGTACCTGTGTTCGGGGCTCCCGAGAGCCGGCCCCTGCAGGGGAACCTGCCGGTTGCACCCCCTGGCAATTTGCTGGGATCGAGTCTCCGCCAGGGGTGTCTCCTGGCTGGGTCCTCAAGGGCCTGCCAGCCTCATACCCTGCAGGGCACGTGGGCTCTCCTAGGCCAGGCAGGACCATTTTGCCGGGTTCAGCCTAAGCCCAGGGCTGGCAGGGCCAGAGCCTACAGGTGGGCTGCTCAGCACCCTGGTGGCAGTTGCCAGGGGACATGGCTGAGTGCCCCATCTCCTCCTATCACCACTCACACCACTAAGAGTGGGCCCAGGGCATTCTTTGGCCAGCAGTTGCCCCCATCTCTTTTCCACATTCCCAAGAGAGGGCTCCGTTCACCCACAACCTGTCCTTAGGGGCTCAAAATGAGCCCCAGCCTGTGTGGGGCCCCACGTGTGGTCCTCCCATGCCTCCCAGGCAGCGCTCGGGCTGTGGGCAGCTCTGGCATCAGTGGAGCATGAGCTGGCTCTCCCGCAGCAGCGGGGTCTCCGTCCTGGCCTGCATCGTGCCCAGCGTCCCCCAGGTGACTGTGCTCTTCCTCCCAGCTACCAAGCCCTGATGGGCCGTGTGGTCCCACCCCTGCCCTGCAGTTGGCCCTTCTGTGGGATGGGCAGGGATGACACTGGCATCTGCCACCCTCCCAGTGCTGCCTCCTGGGTTCCTGAGAGCTGTGAGCCCTGTCCTGGGCCCTGTTTCACCCAGAGGCTGTGGACTGCACAGCCCAGGCACGTCCCCAGGGGAACTCCAGGGACCTGGCTGGTCCCTTGTGGGCTCCTGAATAACAGGAGCCGGGATCCCAGACTGGTGAGGATGGATCCCACCCACCCCCAGGAGCACATCCCTGCCCCGATGTGAGCCTCAGGCACCAGGGGCATGGCCAGGGGTCAGGGCCACTGCCGAGGGCTGTGGTGGAGCAGGCGCTGGACTGTGAGCCTGTGGCCGCAGCGGCTCAGCAAGCTGGCAGAGTCCTGACGAAAGCGCTGGGATCTGTGCCCCTGTCCCTGAGTGGAGATGGAGACAGGCAGCCTGGCGAGGTGCTAAATGCCTGGGGCCCACGTCCTGGCTCTGCCACCCCAGGCTCTGCTGTGGCAGGTCGGGGTGCGCCTGACTTCCAGGGCCCAGCCTCAGAGTCTAGAGAAATGATTTTACTTGGGCTGACGGGTGGGGGGACACAGGTGCCACAGAGCAGGTGTGGTCAGGCCTGATGTGGTCAGCAGGAGGTGTGGTCAGGTGGTGTG
The DNA here is from genome assembly GCF_001604975.1 of Cebus imitator. Classification (NCBI taxonomy): domain Eukaryota; kingdom Metazoa; phylum Chordata; class Mammalia; order Primates; family Cebidae; genus Cebus; species Cebus imitator. The sequence continues at coordinate 2,227,276 of NW_016107654.1, forward strand.
TGGCCAGCAGGAGGTGTGGTCAGGTGGGGTCTGGTCACATGGGGTGTGGTCAGCAGATGTGGTCAGCAAGAGGTGTGGTCAGGTGGGGTCTGGTCACACGGGGTGTGGTCAGCAGGAGATGTGGTCAGCAAGAGGTGTGGTTGGGGGTGTGGTCAGCAGGAGGTGTGGTCAGGTGGGGTGTGGTCAGCAGGAGGTGTGGTCAGATGGGGTGTGGTCAGCAGGAGGTGTGGTCAGGCAGGGCCTTGGCCCCAGGACCTGGGGCCTTCCCGCCCACAGCACTGGCTCTGTTACTGGAAAGATCCTTCCTCCTCGCTGTGGCTGAAGTGAGCTGGAAGCAGGCTTGGGGTGTGGGCTCTGGGGCTGTGGTGCACTCTGCATGCAGCATCGCCTGTATGTGGTATGTAAGATGTGTGCATGGCGTTGTGTGCATGTGTGCTCTGTGTTTATGCACAGGTGTGCGTGTGTGCGCACGGGTGCGTGCATGTGTGTGTGCGTGCGTGTGTACGTGCTTGTGTGTATGTGTGCATGTGCGTTATGCAGGTGTGCTCTGTTTATGCACAGGCGTGTGTATGTGTGCATGTGTGTTTATACGTGTGTTGTCCAGGGGAACATCACGGGGAGGCCAGGTGTGTGCCGGCTTCCCCTCCGGCTGTCCCATGGCTCCCGTGTGACCCAGGCCTCTGGTGTGGACTGGGCAGTTCTTGGCCCCTGGTATGGATGGAACAGCTCCAGGGGGCCTGGAACAGGGCTGGCCCTGCTGGCACAGGCAGTAGGATGGGTGAGGCCCCTGGGGACAAGGACAGAAGCAAGGTTACAGACACCTCCAGGACAGACCAGGACAACTTGGCTTCCTCGCAGGCTTTCAGAGAAGCACCACAATGCTGCCTCTGTTCCAGGCTTCGGAATGTCCTGCAGGTACTTCTCAGGTGGCCAGCCCTACGTCCTACGCTGGAAGCCGGAGAGGCAGGGCATGTCCCCAAGGCCACATCGCCACGGTCACGGAGCAGGTCAGGGCAGGTGGGGCCTGGCTCTGGCTGGGCTTCTGTCCCTCCAGGGGAGCATGACCTGCCCGGGAGAGAAAGGGCTGTCCATGTGGCCTGGTGCCAGCGTCCTGGAGGAGGCTGTGGCCACAGGTTCTTAGATCTCCTCCTGTCAGGCGAGGTCTCTGGCACCTCTGCCTCTGATTCACTGGCCACCAGTGGTGTCAGCAGAGGGAGCGGGAGTCCCCGGCAGCCCCAGCAAGGCCCTGTGGTGCCCGCCTGGCTCTCGGGGCCTCTCGCTTTTGTTGTCCTGAGTCACCACCACACAGAAAGCCACACTGCCTTGAGGCAACTGCATTGCCAAAGCTCAGGCTGCTTGGAGAGGCCACTCTGAGAGACCACATGGATGCACTCAGGGTGACGGCCAGAATCCACTGCCACATGTGGAAGTGAAAACACACTAAAGATCCCCACTGCGGTCAGGTCACCAGGCTGTTCTCTCCACGGCAAAGTGGAGGCCACCATTGCCATGGGGCCCCGCCTGGGTTCCCTTCCTGCAGCCCTTGAGTGTGGCGTGATACAGGTTGTGTGAAGTTGCCATACCTGGTGTCACTGGTCACTTGGAGTCACCGCAGTACCTGCTGAAGGAGATAGAGTCTGGCTCAGCTGAGAAACCACTTCCCATCCAGCGGCTGGAGGCGACTTTGTTGGAGAGTTTTCAGCCTGGGACGGATGCAGGGGAATGTGGAGACTGGTCCCAGCCGCGGTGAATCCAGGGATGGGAGCTGCCAGGTCAGCACGTCCCACAGTTCCTGGCACCCTCTGGCCACTGAATCCCTCTGAGGCTGGTCTAAGGAGGGGCCAGCAGGGCTCTCATTGCTTTTTTCCCCCCCCCAAGATGGAGTCTTGCTCTGTCACCCAGGCTGGAGTGCAATGGCACAATCTTGGCTCACTGCAACCTCCGCCTCCCAGGTTCAAGCAATTCTCCTGCCTCAGCCTCCCGAGTAGCTGGGGTCACAGGCATGTGTCACTGTGCCTGGCTACTTTTGTATTTTTAATACAGACAGGGTTTCACCATGTTGCCAGGCTGGTGTCGAACTCCTGGCCTCAAGTGATCTACCCGCCTCAACCTCCCTAAGTGCTGGGATTACAGGCTTGAGCCACCGCACCCGACTGCTTTCTTTAGCTTTTATGTACTTACTTTAGAGACGAGATCTTGCTCTGTCACCCGGGCTGGAGTGCCGTGCAGCCATCACAGCTCGTTGTAGCCCAGAACTCCTGGGCTCAAGCCATCCTCCCGCCTCAGCTTCCAAGGTAGCTGGGACTTCAGGTGAGTGCCACTGTGCTCAGCTAGTTTCAGAATTTTCTCTAGAGATGGGACCCTGCTGTGTTGCCCAGGTTGGTCTTGAACTTCTGGCCTCAAGCAATCCTGCCTCAGGGTCTGGCCTCTTACTGCTTTTTGAGAATGAGCTGCTTTTTTCCTCCGCCGCGAAACCTGAACCTTAACACTCCTGGAAACATCCACACACTTGCATTCTGAGGCTGAATTAATCACCGCGTGATTTATTCAGGTGGCTGCTCTTGCCAGCCAAGCACTGAAGCCTCCAGACTCAGCCCCAGGATAGAGGTGGTCAGACCCTGTGCTTTCCTGGATCTCACTGGGGGAGGGACTCTGACCCCACGAGCCCTGCCCAGGAGAGAGCCCAGGGCCAAGGGGACCCTCCCAGATAGCAGGACACTCTGGCTGCCTCCTCCTATCCGTGCCGGCCCCGCCACAGCCACGATGCGGCTACCCTCACGCCACTGCCAGCCCCAGGGCTGTCTGCTGGGGTCCCTGACCCCTCAGAGTCTGGGGAGCAGGTGGTGTGTGGCAGGGAGGGGCTGCGGCTGGTTTGCAGCCCCCAAGGGCAGGAAGGGGTTCGGGCTGGTGGGTTTGAGCAGGGCCCTGTGAGGGCAGTGAGGACAGGGGCAGAGCAGGGCCACCTCAGTGCATGCCACTTACGCCTGGGGATTTTCCTGAAAAATGTGCACAGCCGAGCTACAGGCGTGGGTGCTCCTGCTGAAAGCAGTCACTGCAGAGGGGGTTAGTGCCACCCACCTGAAGGGATGACTGTGCTCTCCTCACCTGGCCTTTCTCCCCAGCCATCAGTGCTGACACTGGCCATCCAGCCTGCATCCTGTGATGCACGCACAAGGGGGCCCCGGTGTGACCCCCATGAAAATGGCTCTCAGATTCCCAGGCCACTCTACTCAGAGCAGAACCAAACCTCGCTGCCCCCAGTTCTTGGCTTCTTGCGATGCCCTCATGAGCACACGGCCTCTGCTTGCACTGGGTCATCGTGGGAAAGATGGCGCTGTCCTTTGTCAGAGCATCCACCTCCTGAGAGCGTGCAAGTATGTCCCCCTACACACACGCACACACCCACACGCATGCACATGTATGCACACCTACATGCATGCTCACACACCACACACCTACATTCATGTACGTGTGCAGGCCTACATGCATGCACGCCTACATCCATGCATATGCATGTATTCCTACACGCATGCATACACCTGCATACATGCATGCTCACACACCTACATGCATGCACATGTGTGCACACACATACACACCTGCATATACACACACACCTACATAGCTGCGTGCACACACCTACACACCTGCGTACATGCATGCTTACACACCTACACTTGTGCACATGCATGCACACACATGTACACACCTGCATATGCACACACACCTACATACCTACACACATGCACACACCTGCATATGCACACACACATACACTTACATGCACAAGCATACACATCCACTCACACCTACATGCATGCACTCGTGCGTGTATATGCACATGTACTATGTACACTTGCACACATGCACTTGCACATGTATATACACAGGTACACACAGTGCACACATACGAATGCCCTCTTTTTGCCTCCAAGGCCCAGCAGTGCTGTTCAGCTGAACTTCCTCTTGGAGGGAAGCGCTCCACGTGCCCTGCCCAGTACCGTCGTGCAGGCTGCATGAGACTCCTGAGCACTGGAGGAGCTGAATTCTTACTTAAGTGAAATGGCCAGAGTGGCTGGTGGTGTCTGTAGGGGGAGCATGGTGCTGGCCAGGATCTGGAATTTAGATTTGTGGTTTTTCCTGGCACCAGTGCTCAGAACATTTTAGGTGCTGCAGAGAAGAGGTGCTGCTGGTTGGCACCTAAACAGAACCAAAAAACTGCGAAAGGCTCAGTCTGACACCCACCATCCCGGCAGGGTGGGGAGCTCAGCGGGCAGGAGTTGGTGGCACCCACACAGTGGCTGCGGCCAGCACAGGGTAAAGGAAGCTCCAGGCACCGTGGCCGTAACTGAGGACCACAGATTGGGTGCCCCACAGCAAGGAAGTGGGCTGTCTCCCAGTTCTGGAGGACGCAAGTCTAAAGTCCAGGTGTTACGGGGCTGTGCTCCCTCCTGCCTCCAGATTCTGGCGGCTCCAGCTGCTCAGCCTCTGCCTCCGACTTCCCACAACCTCTCCTCTGTTCCCTGGGCATTTCTAAGAACACTTGTCATTGGATTTAGGGCCACCTGGATGACCCAGGGTGACCTCATCTCAAGATCCTTAACCACATCTGAAAGACCCCTTTCCAAATAGGTCTCAACCGCAGGCATGAATGGGGGACGTAAACTTAGAGGGCCACCATTCACCCCATTACGCCCAGCCGCATCTCCGCAGAGCTCCCAGTCACCATGTGGACGTTTTTTTTTTTTTTTTGGCCTAGGAATCACCTGGGGGGTTGGTGGTCTCTGGTTGGCAAGAGCTCCCCTACCCCCAGATCCAGCCAGTCCTCTTCAAGGCACCAGCGCACCAGCCTGGGCTGGGCAACAGGCCCAAGGCCATAGCCAGCACTGGGTTTCTGGGCTTCTGACCGAGGGAGGGGCGGGGGCTGGAGCTTGGCTGCTTCAAGAGGGAGAGCATGTTCACTCCGTGGTGGGCTCTCCTGCAAAGGCAAGGGGCTGTGCCAGGACCCCCATGCTTTTGTGCAGAGGCACCTGGGGGTGTGAGCACACATTCTCAGCACTGCCCTCCTCCTTCAGAGAGGGCCACTCATTTACCTCCTAAGCCCCCAGAGAGCTGGTGGTCCCAGGAAGGGCTGTGGAACCCCAGTCCCTGAGGTCACCAGCTCTATTCAACACAGAGGGTGTGGTTCCAGCCTCCCCGTTTCCCTCTGTGGATTCGCAGATGCCCTCTGTGCTCACAGGGAGCCCAGCATGCCCCGCGAGCATGCAGCTTAACACTGTTCCCCGTGTGGGTGCCAGGACTGACTGGAGGGCTCATTGTCCCATCTTTTGTGTAAGAAAAGCTTGATCGGGCGCGGTGGCTCACACCTGTAATCCCAGCACTTTGGGAGGCTGAGGCGGGTGGATCACCTGAGGTCAGGAGTTCGAGGCCAGCTTGATCAACATGGAGAAACCCCATCTCCAATAAAAATATAAAAATTAGCTGGGCATAGGGGCACATGCCTGTAATCCTAGCTACTCAGAAGGCTTTGGCAAGAGAATCGCTCGAACCTGGGAGGCGGAGGTTGTGGTGAGCTGAGATGGTGCCATTGCACTCCAGCCTGGACAAGAGTGAAACTCTATC
>NW_016107654.1:2232937-2243849 GCF_001604975.1 Cebus imitator
AAAAAAAAAAAAAAAAAAAGCACAACTCTACTGGGCTGTACCTGACGTGCAGCAAGCTGTGTGTTTGAAGTCCACAGATTGGAGCTCCTGACACAAGTGTGCACCTGGGAGACCGTCACAGTCGAGGCCCCCGGCACGAGGGACCTGCAGCCACCCGGTCACTGAGCTCACAACTCCTGAGACTGCAGGTTTTTTCAACCTCCGCAGACAACATGGCTTGGTGTTTCACACCTTGAAACTACAAGGGTGAATCTGAAAGTTAGTTTGAAAAGTCACGGGTTCACAGCAGCCAAGAGGTGGAGACAACATGGCCCACTGGTGGAGGAGCAGGCGGGCAGCGTGTGGTCGCCCAGAGGCCTGGGTGTTCTGCACGCGAGGAGGCGAGTCCTGATGCAGCCATGTGCGTGAACCTTGAAGGCATCACGCTGAGCAGGACGCACGGAGGTCCACGTGTTGCCTGATTCCATGTCTATGAAATGTCCACAACAGGCTGGTCCACAGAGACACACAGATTGGTGGTTGCCAGGGGCTGGGGGAGGGAGGATTGGGGAGTGAGTGCTGATGGGGGGAGGGCGTTTCCTTCGGGGGGCATGACTGTTCTGGAACCAGAGGCGGGTGGTGGTTGTGATGCGTCAGAATACATCAAGTACCACTGAATTGTCCACCTTAACGTGGCTGAGTTTATGTTATGTGAATTTCACCTCAGTATGAAAAACTTTAAAACTTGCTTCCAACTTTCTTTCCAGCTTGTAACTTTTTTTTTTTTTTTTTTGAGTTGGGGTCTCGCACTGTCTGTATCCCAGGCTGGAGTGCAGTGGCGTGATCTCGGCTCACTGCAACCACTGCCTCCTGGGTTCCGGTTCAAGCAATTCTCCTACCTCAGCCTCCCAAGTAGCTGGGATTACAGGCACGAGCCACCACGCCCAGATAATTTTTGTATTTTTTTAGTAGAGACGGGGTTTTGCCATGTTGGCTTGTCTGGTCTTGAACTCCTGATCTCGTGATCCGCCTGCCTTGGCCTCCCAAAGTGCTGGGATTACAGGCGTGAACCCCACGCCCTGCTTCCAGCTTGTAACTTCCGTGATTTGTAAGGCGTTGAACCCAAAACCTTTGTTTTACACCCTCTATGAACTCATTGATGCTACCAAACTACTAAATTTTTTTTCCTAGAAAGTTACTGAAAAACCAAGACTCCAAGGGAGAAAAACTTGAGACCCAAGCCCCTTGGATGGGGCATGACCGGGATGCGGCCTCTGGAGGTCTCTCCTTGAAAACATCATGGCACCACCCAGACGTCCACGCCTGCTGCCAGCCCTGCAGTATCTGTCATGAGGAGCAGGTAGGAGCCTGTGTCCGGAGCAGGACGCTGGACAAAGAGAGGGTCAGGGAGAGCCATGTAGTTCAGGGCAGACAGCTTCTCCCGTGGGAGGGCAGTGCAGCTGCTCTTGGGGACGGAACGTGCGTGAGGCTGAAACTCGGGCATTCACCAGGTCCTGGGTGGCACAGACATCTTAGCTATTGCAATGGTATGGCAGTTCAAAGCTCGCCCCTGCCTGGCAAAATCGAATTCCTTAGTACTTAATTTCTCTCACAAGAGAGAAATTGAATTTCATTCACTTAATTAAGTTTAAATTAAACGAGCATTTCCTTCTGGGGAGAGTGATACCGGGGTAAGGCCAGGAAGCCCTGCTTTAAGTGTGCCTGGCTCAGCGCCACCTATGCCAGCCTGGAGCGACCTGGCCAGAGTGTTAGGAGCTGTGGTGTCGGGTGGGTGTCCAGGTCTGATGGGAGATGGTCCGACTCCCTTGCATGGTTGTAGAGAGCAGCATTTTTGAGTGCAGGCGTCCACAGGTTTCCTCCCCAGCAGTGGGTTCGCCGTGGGATGGGCGGTCTGTGAGCACCCCTGCGGAGTCCTCCCAGGGCTGGTCCCGCACCCAGCAGACAGTGCCAAGCCTGGTTCAGGCCTCAGGAGAAGCAGCCTTGAGATTCACAGAGGCCAATGCCCCTGAGTCTCTGAGACTCAGTTTCCACATTTGCAGGGACATCCTAGGGCCTGGGTGCAGCTCGCAGTCCTGGGTCGGCACACAGCAAGTGCCCAGGAGCAGCTGGCGATCTCTGCGTGCCAGGATCTGAGCCAGCCCTGAGGGACTGGGGATGGTGCCCCCAGCCTCCAAGGCTCCCAGTGAAGTGGGGACCCATCCTTAAGGTCCATAGACATTGTGTATGTCCAGAGAGAAATGCAGCAGTCACGGGGGCACCTCCCAGGTCCCTGGGATAGCTCAGCTTTCAGTGCTCACGGAGCACACCCCAACCCCGGCCCCCTCGTTCCTGCTCACAGTGCTCATTGTTGTGGCTCACAGGCTCTAAACTACCCCCTCCTGGCAGAACATTCCCGTGGCCAAAGCAGTCCTCCCACCTCGGCCTCCAGGTTAGCTGGGACCACAGGCACATGCCACCACACACGGCTAATTTTTTTTTTTTTTTTTTAGAGTTGGGATCTTGCTATGTTGCCCAGGCCGGTCTTGAGTTCCTGGGTTCAAGTGATCCTCCTGCCTCGGCCTCCCAAAGTGCTGGGATTACAGGGGTGTGCCATGGCTTCAGCTTCTGTTTTTAACAGGTGGGGTTTTGCAGTGGCTCTGATAGAGGCCAGAGGGGCCAGAAACCTGCCTCTGAGCTACCCTTCCCATGTCACTCCTGGACTAGGGACTTCTGGGGTGCCTCTTGCAAGTCAGCATGAGAGTCCTTCCTCCCGTGGAAGAGTCCACAGGGGCTCTGCTGACGTCCTTCCTGCTCTCTCATCTTCTGCTGAGGGTGTTTATTGGTAGGTTCAAGATGCCTGGTGACCTGGGATTTCCTGGGTTTCAGCAGTCCCTGCCACCTCCCCAGGAGATGGGACTGCAGGTGTGCCCACTATACCAGCTCTATTTTCCTTGGGGGAGAGGGCAGGCAGAACCTGGGAAAGAAGGGCCCAGACAGGGTAAGCAGAGCAAGGAGGGGCACGTGGGGGAGGGGGGGGGAGGTGTGCATGGTGTGGTGGGGAGCAGGTGCAGGGCCCTGGCCTGAGCTGAAGCTCCAACCCCCAGCAGATCTGATTCTGGCAACTTCAAGAGGCTGCTGTGCTGTGCATCCCAAGATGAGAGGGGCCTGGCACCATGGAGGTACCCACTGGAGGGCAGAGATTGACCACTGCAGGTGCACAGGTCAGTGGCACTAAGCACAGTCACAGCAATGCGGGAGCATCATATCCCTCCATCCATGGAGCTCTCCATCTGCCCAGATACTCTGTCCCCAAGAAATACACTTCCATCCCCTCCCCAGCATGGCACCCAGCTTTCTACTTCCTGCCTCTAATGAACCTGATGACTTTGAGGACTGCCTATGAGTGGAACCACAGGATGTGTCCTTTTGTGACTGGCTCATTTCACTCTGCATAATGTTCTCAAGGCTCATCTGTATTGTAGGTTGGGTCAGAGTTTTCTTCCTTTTTAGGGCTGAGCAGTAGTCTCTTGTGTGTGGCAAGGCCCCATTTTCCATATCAATCACCTCTGCACAGACATGTTGGAAATAAGAGCTCAGAGTCGAAAACAAAACGAGCACTGAAAGGATTTCTCAGCAAATTTACTTCAGGAGGGTGCTGTTCAGTTGCAAGAGCACACTGAACAAAGGAGGGAAGGGGCTTTATCCCTAATGCAGTCAGTCCCTGCCACTGTGTCTGGTCCACCTTGGCTGGATTTTGACTGCACAATCTAAGCTGATCCTGATTGGCTACTTCAACTGGAGCAGGGGTGGGGGCTACAGCAGCAAGTAGGAACAGATATGGGTTACAGATTGAGAACAGATATGGGACTGGCAGGAAGGCTGATGACTGTAACTAGGGGCAAGGAGGAAAATAGAACCTTTGAAGTGGAACTTGCTGTATCTAACAATTTCCCCCCTTGATTTTCATAATTTGTTCTCTTCAAACTTTTTTAGCATGTCTTGACTCTGCTGTTTTGCTTGGTTTTCTAAAAGTAATAAGGCGGGGGAGAATTAAAGGGTTTGGTGAGAGCTGTTTCTTTTTTTTTTTTTTTTTTTGGAGACAGAATTTTACTCTTGTTACCCAGGCTGGAGTGCAATGGCGCGATCTCGGCTCACCGCAACCTCCGCCTCCTGGGTTCAGGCAATTCTCCTGCCTCAGCCTCCTGAGCAGCTGGGACTACAGGCACACGCCACCATGCCCAGCTAATTTTTTGTATTTTTTTTTAGTAGAGACGGGGTTTCACCATGTTGACCAGGATGGTCTCGATCTCTTGACCTTGTGATCCACCCGCCTTGGCCTCCCAAAGTGCTGGGATTACAGGCTTGAGCCACCGCGCCCGGCCTGGTGAGAGCTGTTTCTATGTGTCTGCGCTAATCCAGGAATACAGGGTATGATGCAGCATCCTACAAGACTAAGTACACCTGTAACAATTGAAAGAGAAGTAAATATTGACATCATTAGCCCTTTCCATTTACCAAACCACTATTCCATGAGACTTGTAAAAGGGTCGTTTATTCCAGATGAAAGTACAACACTGGGTTCCAATCATGACACAAACTCCACACTTTTCCTGCTAATATCATGTCTAATGCTATCCTATTCTCCCAGGCCATTTAGCTAGTAGTCCCTAATTGCTCAGCTATAAGAGATGGCCAATTGAATCAGAGCACAAGTGCTGCTACAGTTACTCAGCAGTGTCCAGTAAGGGTCCACTACAATATCACCATGCATTCGCTTGGGGATGACTGGTTGGTAAGCTCTTGGAAGGGCTGAAGCTCACTGCATCCTGTTAGGTCTCCAAAGAATGTCAAGTTTTCCCCCTGTCATGAGAAACATGAGGTAAAATTGGCATTGGGAGATGGAGGCTGTATGGCCCTCAGGGACTGACCCACAGATGTCAGACTTCAGAGAATAGCAGAAAGGGCTCGGCAGAGTTCATTACCCCACGATGTGGGGTCTTGGAAAAGAGGCATTGTACAACTCATGCCTAGTCTTCTGGAAGACCATCTGAGTGGAAAGGGGACAACCTGGGCCTCTGGCCTACTGTGCATACAAGCATAATAACCACTTTTGTTTAGGGCGTGGACGGAATATTTAATCCATTCCATCCAGGCATTTGCATCTTGGTATCCTGTCGGAATTGCCAAGTCTGCTTTAAATCTTTTTACTTCTGATTGGCCACTTCGATTTTGTCATTGGGTAAAGAACAGCTGTAGCAGGTGATACCAGGTGGAGGGAAACAGAGGAGCGGGTTGCTCCTGAGTCTACGAAAAAGCTTACGAACTCATATTTGGGTCCCACCTCTAAATTTACCAAGGGCTTTTGGTGGGACTTGATGTAAAAGAGACAGAGTCTCTGACCTCCCAATTCTTCTTCGAAGGCTGTAAGTGGGATGACTTCTTTCTGTTTTTCCCATTCAGGGCATTCCCTCTTAAAATGACCTACATTTCCACATTTGAAACATTTATTCCGTCTTTTCTCCCTTCCTTTTCTGGGGTTCCTTGGCTTTGCCCCCCTTTGTCCCTTATATGGCTTGGCAAGTGAAGGCTTGGGTCCTTTATAGGTTCTGGCCCCCTGGAAACTTTGTCTAGGGGCCTTATCTTTTGGAGCACCATGCTGGAAGGTGAATAACATAATTTTTGCTTTTTGTTTTTGCTTTTCTTCATCCCTCCTTATGTATACTTTCTGAGCTTCTCTAAGGAGATCATTCATGGGATGGTCTTTCCCATTCTCTGTCTTTTGTAATTTCTTTGAGATGTCTGGCCAACTATTAGTGACAAAATGAAGCTTTAGCATTCCCTGGCCAAGGGAATCTTCTAAATCTATGCCTGCATATTTTCTCATTTGCCCTTTTAGTCTGTCTAAGAATTCCATAGGTCCTTCATCTTTCCCTTGGTGCATGTTGAATGCTCGGGAAAGATTTTGGGTTCGGGGTACTGATTCCCGAATTCCTTTTATTATCATTTCCCTAAGGTCTTGCATATTTTCTGTGAGCTGTGTCCCACCAGGGGTCTTGGGCAGGGAATCTTTGGTCTGTGGCAGGAATGTTTTGACTGGGGGGATGTTCACGTTCCCAAATTACCACAGTAGCCCTATAGATCATGCTCCTTTCTTCTCCTGATACCCAGGATGAACATTAACTTGACCCAAGTATATAACTGGGGTCCTAAAAATTGGTCAATTTCATCTGCCACTCCATAAGGGTCATCTAACAGTGGCTTGAGTTCTTTTTTCAAATTTCAAACTTCTGAGCTGGTTAAGGGGCATTCATTAAGCCAATGGCTCCCTGTCCTAGGGGCACCTCTCTTAAGGGGGAGAGGGTTGGAGCTGATTCCTTAGAGGTAAAGGGGAAAGGGAAGTTCTGAATATCTTTTTTTAATTACATTGCTCTACCTCACATTTAAGTCTTTTTAGGGAAGGGTACTTAGGAGCAGGCTCTTGGGATGGTAATTCCTAAGAGTCAGGGTTATAAGGAGAAGGAGGATCAGGCACATTAAATGGGGGGAGGTGGTCTAGGGGATCCCATATGCTGATGGACTGTTTGGGGGTAAGGATCCTATTCTTCTCTGAGGACTTACTTTCTTTAGTTTTTTTTTTTTTTTTTTTTTTTTGAGACGGAGTTTCGCTCTTGTTACCCAGGCTGGAGTGCAATGGCGCGATCTCGGCTCACCGCAACCTCCGCCTCCTGGGTTCAGGCAATTCTCCTGCCTCAGCCTCCTGAGTAGCTGGGATTACAGGCATGCACCACCATGCCCAGCTAATTTTTTGTAGTTTTAGTAGAGACAGGGTTTCACCATGTTGACCAGGATGGTCTCGATCTCCTGACCTCGTGATCCACCCGCCTCGGCCTCCCAAAGTGCTGGGATTACAGGCTTGAGCCACCACGCCCGGCCGTACTTTCTTTAGTTTTTAGGGGGTAAGGGAGGACAGGCCCCTGCCACCAAATCAGGGCATGATCTATTTCTTCCTGAGACTGGACTCATCATTAACATATTCTGTTAAAAGATAACAAACCCAATCCTCATTTGACCCAAACTTTGGCCAGAAAACTGAGGGTTTGAGGATTGGTTCTTGAGTCCAAATGAAACAATAATATTTTATCATCTGTTGCTTTTTTTGTGTGTGTTTAGTCCTCTCATTATCTTCCCAATATTTTAACATGACACCTAAGGGCCTATCAGGAAGAATATTATTGTTATTAGCTTTATTCTTTTCATTTTCTATCTCACTTGGGGCATTTCCCATCCTGGAGATTTGACCTGAGGCTCAATCCCTTATCCTAGAGATTTCTTGACTTTCTTTTCTCTAAAGGTTCAAACCTCCCCCGCCTTACTGGAGGTTTCTTGCCTTTCCTTTCTTTAGAGGCTCAATTGTGCATCTCATTCATGCATTTTCAGCCTCCAAGATATCCCGACCACCAAGGAAATACTTTGTCGCCCCTGCAACATTTCTTACCTTGGTCTGTGCACACAGTTACCTGGTTGCCATGGTAAGTGAGGATCCTTTCTGCCCACATTGCTGAGTGTCCAGGGCCATTTGTCATGCCATGTCATCCCCTTTCCCAAGGCCACCACAACAAGGCAGTTGTGAGGGATGCATCTCCTCACAAGAGATGACTGGGGACCTTTCCCCAGAGGAGAAAGGAAATCCCAGACAAGCCCCCAAGTTGTTGGAAATAAAGAGGTTGGAGTCACAAAGAAAACAAGCACTCAAAGGATTTCTCAGCAAGGTAAATTTACTTCTGCAGAAGGGTGCTGCTCACTTTTCTGGCCACTGCGAGAACACATTGAACAAAGGAGGAAAGGGGTTTTTATCCCTGTTGCAGTCAGTCCCTGCTACTGTGTCTGGTCCTCATTGGCTGAAGTCAAACCACACACTCTAAACTGATCCCGATTGGCTACTTCAGATGGAATAGGGGTGGGGTCTACAGCAGCAAAATAAGAAACAGATGTGGGTTACAGGTTACAGATTGGGAACAGATGTGGGACGGGTGGGAAGGTTGTTAACTGTAACTAGGGGCAAGGAGGAAAATAGAACCTCCGAAGAGGAACTCATTGTATTTAACAGACACTTCAGCTGTTTCCACCCAAGTGGAATAAGGGCATACAAACACCCCTTGGAGACCCTGCTTTCAATTATAGGGTCCCATGGTAATTCTGTTTAATTTTCTGAGGCACATCCATGCTGTTTTTCACAGTGGCCGCACCATTTCACATTCCCAGCAACAGTGCACAGACCTTCTCGTTTCTCCATATCCTCCCTGGTACTTGCTATTTTCTAGTTTTTTTTTTTTGGTAGCAGCCATTCTAGTGGCTGGTAGGTGGTCTCTTGTGGTTTTTGGTTCACATTTCCCTACAGACTAGTGATGTTGAGCATCTTTTCATATGCTTCTTGGCCATCTGTGTATCTTTTTTGGAAAAGTGTCTATTCAAGTCTGTTGCTAATTTTTTAACCATGTTGTTTGGTTTTCTATTGTTAAGTTTTTGGAGTTCTCCACATGTTTTCTGGATATTAATCCCTTTTCAGATACATGATTTGCAAATATTTTCTCCTTTTGTGGGTTGCCTTTCTACTCTGTTTTTGTTTGTTTGTTTGTTTGTTTGTTTTTAGACAGTCTCAGTCTGTCACCCAGGCTGGAGTGCAGTGGCACAATCTCCACTCATGGCAATCTCTGCCTCCTGGGATCAAATGAGCCTCTTGCCTCAGCCCCCATCCCCAAGCAGCTGGGACTACAGGAATGAGCCACCACGCCTGGCTAATTTTTGTGTTTTTTATAGAGATTAGGTTTCACCATGTTGCCCAGGTTGGTATCCAACTCCTGAGGTCAAGTGATCCACCAGCCTTGGCCTCCAAAAGTGCTAGGATTACAGGCATGAGCTACCATGCCCAGCCTCTGCTGATAGTGTCTTTTAATTCAAGAAATATTTTAATTTTCATGATGTCCAATTTTTCTTTTCTTTTGTTGCCTGGGCCTCTGATGTCATATCCAAGAAATCACTGCCAAATTCAGTATTATGAAGCTTTTAGTTTATATTTTATCTTTTTTCTTTTCTACAGGGTCTTGCTCTGTCGCCTAGGCTGGAGTGCAGTGGCACAACCATGGCTCACTGCAGCCTCAAATTCCTGGGCTCATGATCCTCCCACCTCAGCCTCCTGAGTAGCTGGGACTACAGGCGTGCACCACCATACCTGGCTAATTTTTAAATTTATTGTAGAGATGGGGTCTCTCTCTGTTGCCCAGGTTGGTTTTGAACTCCTGGGCTCAAGGGGTCCTCCTTTCTCAGCCTCCCAAACTGCTGGCATTACAGGCATGAGCCACTATGCCTGGCTTTGCCCTTTAATTTGTTCTTAGAGTTTTATAGTTTGGGATCTTACATTTAGGTCTTGGATTCATTTTGAATCTTTCTATCTGGGTAAGCACCAAACTTTATTTTTCTGTGTGTGAATATCTGGTATTCCCAGCACCATTTGCTGAAAAGACTGTGCTTTCCCCACTGAATGGTCTTGGCACTCTTGTTAAAAACCATTTAGCCATGTATGGAGGGTTTGTTTCTGGGCTTGCTATTCTATTCCACTGGTTCATATGTCTGTCTTTATGCCAGTGCCACACTGCTTACTGTAGCTGTGTAGAAAGTTTGAAATCAGGAAGTGAAAGTCCTTCAACTTTGTTCTTTTTCAGACTGTTTTGGCTAGTCAGGGTCCCTTGAGATTCCATATGAATCTTAAGATGTTTTTCTATTTCTGGAAAAAATGTCATTGGGATTTTATAGGGATTACATTAGATCTGTAGATGGCTTTGGGTAGTACTGACATCTTAACCATATCTTTCCATTTATCTGTGTCTTCTTTAATTCCTTTCAGCAATGTTCTGTAGCTTTCATTGTACTAGTCTTTCACCTCCTTAATTCTTGTTTTATTCTTTTTATGCTACTGTATATGGAATTTTCACAATTTCCTTTTCGGATTGTTCATTAACGTACAGAAATGCAACTGATTTTTGCATGTTGACTTTGTATTCTACTGCTTTGCTGAATTCATTAGTTCCAGCAAGTCTTTCATGGAAACTTTAGGATTTTCTTCATAAAGTATCATATAATCTGTAAACAGAGATAATTTTACTTCTCCCTTTTCCATTTGGATGTCTTTTATTTTTCTTGTCTAATTGCCCTGGCTAAATCGTAATAGAAAAGGCAAAAGTGGACATTTTTGCCTTATTCCTGATTTTAGAGGAAAAGCTTTCAGCCTTTCATCACCGAGCATAGTGTCGGATGTGGGCTTTGCATAAATGGCTTTTATTATGTTGAGGTAGTTCCCTTCTATTCCTAATCTGTTAAGTGGTTTTATCATGAAATGGTGTTTTGTCAAATGCTTTTTCTGCATCAGTCGAGATAATCATGTGTTTTTTTCCTTCATTGTGTTAGTATAGTGTATTACATTGATTTTTTTTTTTTTTTTTTGGTATGCTGAGCCATCCTTGCATTCCAGAAATAAATGCCCTTGGTCACAGTGTATAATCCATTTAATATGCTGCTGAAGTTTGTTTGCCAGTACTTTGTTGAGGTTTTTTGCATCAGTGTTCCTAAGGAATATTGGCCTGTAGTTTTCTTTTCTTGTGTTTGGCTTTAGTATCAGGATAATGCTGGCCTCATAGGATAAGTTAAGAAGTGTTCCCTTCTCTTCAGTTTTTTGGAAATGTTTGAGAAGGGCTGGTATGAGTTCTTCTTTACATGTTTGGTAGAATTCACCAGGAAGCCATCAGATCTTGGACTTTTAAGATTCAGATAATGCTTTTAATGCCTACAAAGATTAAAAATGAAATTAAAATACTTTCATAAAAAATTTTGAATGGTGGCACAGTACTGCATATGCTGCTTTCTTTTTTTTTTTTTTTTT
>NW_016107654.1:2244044-2249155 GCF_001604975.1 Cebus imitator
CCACACCTGGCTAATTTTGTATTTTTAGTAGAGACAGCGTTTCTCCATGTTAGGCAGGCTGGTCTTGAACTCCCAATGTCAGGTGATTTGCCTGCCTCAGCCTCCCAAAGTGTTGGGATTACAGGTGTGAGCCGCCAAGTCTGTCTGCATGTGCTTATGAATGTGTTAAATAATGTAATTGAGCAGCTAGTCTAGTAGTTATGGTAATTTTGAAGCAATGATGAGCAGAATGGTATTCTGTGATATCTGCAGCAATGGTGATGTGAGACATCCATGACTTCTGTAGGAGGTGGAGTCCTGGACACTGCTGATGCCACCGCCACAGCTGGTTGTCTAGATTCATAATTCAGGAAAATGTTAAATTTTGGTTAAAGGCCAGTGACGATAAAGATGGTATTTTTTCCTGCCCCGGTTCCCAGTATCAACCTTCTTGGCCTACTGGGTATGTTGACTATCCCAAACACCTCCATGGGCCCATGTCACACATGAACATCTTCTGTCACATCTTTCCAGAAAAGAAAAATGCTGAGAATCAGCACACTAAGGGATGTTCTACTTTGAAACATTCGCTGGTGTACCCAGCCCTGACCAAGGGTCATGCAGAGGCTGGAGCGGGCAGGTGCAAGGGGTGGCGCCCTGTGCAGGAGGGTGGCCTTGGCTCCTCAGGTGCACAGGTGTGGCCTCTCTGCAGGACCTGTGCTTCCATTAGGAGGCTGGGGTGGTTACATGCTCCTGAGTGTATCTGGGGAAGGAACTCTGTAATTAGTCCCCATGTGTCTACATTTCCTGCAGCTGCTATGGCAAATTACCACAAATTCAGTGGCCAAAACACAAGCCTTTATTCTCTTACAGTTCTGAGGTCAGAGTCTACGTTATCTGACTGTGGTAAAGTCAAGGTGTTGGCATGGCTGGTTCCTTCTGGAGGCTCTGTGGGGGAATCTGTCCTTGCCTCTTCCGGCTTTGAGGAAGCCAACCTTGGGCCAGTGTCACTGCAGGTTGCTGTCACTGCACTATTTCACTAGCGAGGAGTCCAGGGGCCTCATCCTGTTGCTTGCAGAATAAGCCACATTCCTTGGTTTGTGGCCCCTTCCTCTGCCTTCAAAGCCAGCAGACTAAGACATCAGATAAGGTCACACATTCACAGGTTCCAGGAATTAAGATGTGGACATCTTTGGGAGGGGGCGGCTTTGCTGTCACTGCACTATTTCACTATCGAGGAGTCCAGGGGCCTAATCCTGTTGATTGTAGAATAAGCCACATTCCTTGGCTTGTGGCCCCTTCCTCTGCCTTCAAAGCCAGCATCTTCTCTCCTCTAATCCCTGCTTCTGTGGTGACATCTTCTGTCCCACTCTGAAGCTCCTGCCTCCCTCTAATGATTGTGATTACATGGGACCTACCTGGATAACACAGGATAGCCCCCATCTCAAGGACCTTCACTTAATCCCATCTACAAAGTCCCTTTTGCCAGATGTGACAATTTAAAAGATGTCATTCCCTCCAAAATTCATGTGGAAACTGTGAAAGTTGTCAGAATCAAAACAGAGTGACCAATGTTAAGAAAACCCTAACAAACAGAGCTAGGGAAGGCCATGAAGAGAGGGTTTGTATGCCTGATAACAAAAACTATCACAAAAGACTGTAAAAACCACAACCTTGTACAAAGGCCATTATTTTTATTTGAGACCGAGTCTCCCTCTGTTGCCCAGGCTGGAGTGCAGTGGTGCAGTCTCAGCTCACTGCAACCTCTGCCTCCTGGGTTTAAGTGATTCTCCTGCCTCAGCTTCCCAAGTAGCTGGGATTACAGGCATGCACCACTGCACCCATATAATTTTTGTATTTTTAGTGAAGATGGGGTTTTACCATGTTGGCCAGGCTGGTCTTGAACTCCTGACCTCAAGTGATCGGCCCACCTCAGCCTCCCAGAGTAATGGGATTACAGGTGTGAGCCACCGTGTCTGACCAAGGCCATTGAAATACACAAGAAAATTCTTCTGCAAGGACACCTGCCCAGCAGCTGCTACCTTCCAACCTTGGGCCAGTATCACCTTGATGTCAATCTCTGTAGTCAATGGCAATCATGTCAAAATGATTGTGTAATTCTCCTGCTTCTTTCCTTAAAATCTTTGTCTTCCTTGAACATGCACATAGTTACTGTAATATGTGTGCTCACATTGCAAGGCTCTATTCCTGAATAAATATCTTTTCAGAGAGCTCGTTTGTTATTTAGGTTGAATAATAACAAACTTGGTCCCCACTGTGATGATAGAAGAGGTGGGGCCATTTAAAACTAGGTCACCAGGGCTCCTCTTATAAAAGTGGAGTTTGGCCTTTTCTTGCCCCTCTGCCCATCCTACCTTGTGAGGACACAGCATTCTTCCCTCCAGAGGAAACAGCAACGAAGTACCCTCACCAGACACGGGACTTCCCAGCCTCCAGAACCATGAGAAACAAATTTATATTGTTTATAAATTACCCAGTCTGTGGTATTTTGCTATAGGGGCACAAAAGAACCCAGACACCAGGTAAGGTCACACATTCACAGGTTCCAGGAATTAAGATGTGGACATATTTGGGCGGAGGGCGGGGGTCGCTTTGCTGTCACTGCACTGCTTCACTAGCGAGAAGTCCAGGGGCCTCATCCTGTAGAATAAGTCAACGTGTACTTGGTGGGACCCTCAGGGTGTTTCTAGGAACAAGAGGGGGATGGCAGAGCAAACAGGGTGAGCTCTGCTCCTGCTCTCCGCGGGCAGGCATGAGCCCCTGAAGGAATGTGCCCACCAACTCCTCCCCATGGGCTGGGCCCTGGTTCCTGGGGCTGTGCCTGAGCACCTTCTCTCTACCTTCATCATGTCTCATGATACCGTAACCTAGTCTCAACATTAAAAAAGAAAAGAAGGTCAGCCTGTTTTGCCCTGGCAAAAATAGTTTTTTCTTTTTCTGTTTTTTGAGACAGGGGTATTGCTTTGTCGCCCAGGCTGTAGTACAGTGGCACGATCCCAGCTCACTGCAGCCTTGACCTCCTGGGCTCTAGTGATCCTCCTACTTCAGCCTCCCGAGTACCTGGGACCACAGGTGCACACTATTGCTTCCTGCTATTTAAAAAATTTTTCTGTAGAGGTGGAGTCTTACTTTGTTGCCCAGAACAGTCTTGAACTCCTGGGCTCAAGTGATCCTTCTGCTTTGGCCTCCCAAAGTGCTGGGATTACAGGCGTGAGCCACTGTGCTGGGCCAGAATTAGATTCTTTTTTTTTTTTTTTTTTTTTTTGAGATGGACTCTCCCTCTGTCTCCCAGGCTAGAGTGCAGTGGCACCATCTCGACTCATTGCAACCTCTGCCTCCCAGGCTCAAGCAATTCTCCCGCCTCAGCCTCCTGAGTAACCTGGGTGGCACATGCCACCACACCCAGCTAATTTTTGTGTTTTGTCCCCACCCAAATCTCATCTTGAATTCCCACGTATTGTGGGAGGTAACTGAATCATGGGGCAGGTCTTTCCTTTGCTGTTCTTGATAGCGAGTGAGTCTCACAAGATGTGACAGTATTATATAAGGGGGAGTTTCCCTGCCCAAGCTCTCTTTGCCTGCCGCCATCCACATAAGATGTGACTTGCTCCTCCTTGCCTTCTGCCATGATTGTGAGGCCTCCCCAGCCATGTGGAACTGTTAAGTCATTAAAACTCTTTTATAAATTGCCCAGTCTTGGGTATCTCTTTATCAGCAGTGTGAAAACGGACTAATACACCACCGTTCCGCAAAATCCGCACTCGCCAAATCTGAGTCAGCCCCCAGGCCTTAAGAAGGCGACCCCTCTCCTGGCCTCTCACCTCTCAGGTTGGCTCCTCCCAAGTGCTGCCCCCAGGCCCAAGCACCATGCCTCGACTTCCCCTCCACCTGAGCAATGGCTCCTTGGCCCCTCTTCTTGCCTCACAGCTCTAAAGGCTCTGTGGTGATACCTCCCAGCCCCCAACCTGGGCCACACTGCCGAGTCGCTCATCCAACTGCCCACCAGCGTTTCCATGAGGGGGCTCAGCAGGCATCTGAGATGCAACACATCCAGACTCTGACCCCTCCCCTGTACCACCCTGCCCTGGCCTTTCCCATCTTGGCTAGGGATACCTTTGTCCTTAAAATTGCTTAGGCCCAAAACACTGGAACTTAGACAAAAACGGACAAATTCCTCTAAAGACACAAATAGACGATCTGAATATACCTATAACAAGTAAAGAGATTGAATTATTAATCAAAATAAGTAATCAAGATCCCCAGACACAAATGGCTTCAATGATGAATCCTATCGAACACTTAAATAATTAAAGCTGGGCCCAGTGGCTTGTGCCTGTGATCCCTGCTACTCAGGAGGCTTGAGGTGGGAAGATCAGTTGAGGGCGGGAGTTGGAGACCAGCCTGGATGATACAGCGAACCCATCTTCAAGGAAAAAAAAACAATTATTCACAAACTCTTTCAAAAAAAAATAGAAGAGGAAGGAATATTTCCAGTTCATTTGTTGAGGCCAGAAGGACCCTGATACCAAAACCAGACACAGATACCACAAAACTTTAGACTAGTATCTATGATGAATATGGATTAAAAAATCACTCAGCCAAATGGTATTAAACTGAATCCAGGAAGAGAGATACTCTATGACCAACTGGAATTTATCTTCTGACTGCAGGGGATAAATATCTTTTCAATATCCGAAAGTCAATTAATGCAACACACCACATTACCAGAACAAGGAAAAAAACCCCATGATCATCTCAATGGATGCGGAAAAATCATTTGACCAAATCCCACACCTTTTCATGATAAACACACTCGACAAAGTAGGAATAGAAGGGTACTTCCTCAGCCTGGCACAGTGGCTCATGCCTGTAATTCCAGCACTTTGGGAGGCCAAGGCAGGTGGATTACTTGGAGTTCAGGAGTTCAAGACCAGCCTGACCAACACAGTAAAACCCTGTCTCTACTAAAAATACAAAATTAGCTGGGCATGGTGGCGTGCACCTGTAATCCCAGCTACTTGGGAGGCTGAGGCAGAACAATCGCTTGAACCTGAGAGGCAGAGGTTGCAGTAAGCCGAGATCATGCCACTGCACTCCAGCCTGGGCAAAAA
>NW_016107654.1:2249270-2260037 GCF_001604975.1 Cebus imitator
AAAAAAGGGTACTTCCTCAATCTGATAAAACCTATTTTTTTTGTTTTTTTGAGGCAGTGTCTCACTCTGTCACCCAGGCTGGAGTGCAGTGGCACAGTCTCGGCTCACTGCAACCTCTGCCTCATGAGTTCAAGTAATTCTCCTGTCTCAGCCTTTTGAGTAGCTGGGATTACAGGCACCCATCACGATGCCCGGCTAATTCTTTGTATTTTTAGTAGAGATGGGGTTTCTCCATGTTGGCCAGGCTGGTCTCGAACTCCTGACCTCAAGTGATCTGTCCGCCTCGGCCTCCCTAAGTTCTGGGATTACAGGTGTGAGCCACTGTGCCCAGCTTGATAAAACCTATTTTTGAAGCACCCACAGCTATCATACCCAATGGTGAAAGACTGGATGCGTTCTCCCTGAGATCAGGAGCAAGACAAGGAGGTCCACTCTTGCTGCTTCTATTCAATATCTCACTGGAGGTTCTAGCCAGGGCAAGGAGGAGAAATAAAAGACATCCAGATTAGAAAGGAGGAGGTAAAATGATCTCTAATCACTGATGACATGCTTTTGTATAGAGAAAATCCCAAAGAATTCACTAAAAGACTAGAAGAACTGATAAATGGGTTTAGCAAGGTTGCAGGATACGAGATCAGTATAAAAGCCCTTGAAGTCACTCTTGACCCTTCTGGGTCACACTCCATATCCCATCTGTCACTGGATGGCCTCCTGCCTCCTTCTGGACACTTCCTACTCTGTTCTTCACTCAAGAATCAGAATGATCCTTTTAAAGGGTCAGTCACATCCTTCCCTGTGCTCAAAGTCTTCAGATGGCTGCCCATTTCCTGCAGAGAAGGGGCCCCAGTTCTAATTGTGTAGGACCTGCCTGCATCCCTCCATGCCCCTACCTCCCATATCCCACCAGTCCCTCCTGCTCCTGGGGCCTCTGCTGTGTTTCTTACACACCAGGCTCTCGACCCCTGCCCAAGATGCTACTTCTGCAGATATCCTCACCCTTGACGCTGACCTCCTGCTGCCCTTTGCTTAAATAAGTGTCCTCTTCCTATGGCTTTCCTTGACCACCCCGCCCTGCCCACCCCGTGTTCTTTTCAGATAGCAGACCCAAAAAGAAACAGACAATCAGAACAGACCTATAACAAGTAAAGACAATTAGTAACCAAAAAACTACGCATCAAATCAGTCATCAAAAAAGCCCAGCCCCAAATGGTCTCAACGCTGAACTGAAGCCAGCACGTGAGTCGCTGCGTGAATGACTGCCTGGGTCCTCTGGGCGCCTGGCATTTCACACACGCTCCGCCTTTGGCACAGGGTGGCTCGTCCAGGGACAGACAGGCTGGAAGCCCCGCGCCGGGCGCCTGCTCCCAGGAAGCTCGGCCTCTCCCGGCGGCACGTGGGCAGGCTCTCCTGGGGGCAGTTCTCTATTCCGGCGGTGAGGTTCTCAGACGAAATCCTCGGAATGCAAATTCTCACGCGTTCCCGTCATTCTCAGCTCCGTGCGGGACCCCGACGCAGGCTCCAGGGAAACGAAGTCAGCGCCCCTTCCGGGGGCTGCGCCTGCGGGGCTGCACCTGCTTGGGCCTCAGGGGTCCAAACGCCCACCTTCCCTGGACCGGGATGGGGCCTGGAGACCGTGGCAGGTCCACCTGGTGCCCGTCCGCCGGAATGTCGCCTGCCGAGGTCGCAGCCGGCCACACCCACGCGGTCCCCAGTGCGCTGGCGAGGAGAGCTCTGTCGGCCAGGATGCTCCGCTGTGGCTGAGGTGGGGACCAGCCAGGCCAGAAGAGGAGGCACGGCGCGGACAGAGGGCTGCTGCGGGCTCTGCCGGGTCCCCGCCGCGAACCCACTCCGCCCACCTCGCCGCGCCCCGCGCCCCGCGCCCCGCGCGGAGGCCTCAGAGCAGCAGAGCGTGCACGGACGGGGCCGGGTGCTACTGCGCCTGCGGAAGGGGGCGGGGCGGGGCGGGGCGGGGCGACACACTGCGCCTGCGGAAAGGGGCGGGGCGGCACAGGCCGGCGGTTGCTACCTACTGCGCTTGCGGAAGGGGGCGGGGCCGGCGCGAGCTGGGAGCCGAGCTCGGGGCTGGGCCGAGGGCGGGGCGGCGGGCGGTGCCTACTGCGCCTGTGCGAGGCCGCGGCGGTGAGCGCGCTCCCGCTTCTTGGCCGCCGCCTCAGCTGCCGCTGTCGCCGCCACCGCTCACCCGGGGCTGCGCACGCGCCGCCGCCGCCCCCGGCCCGCGCCCGCCCCCGCCCCCGCCCCCGCCCCCGTCCCCGTCCGGGTCCCCGGCCCGCGCCCTCCCTTCGCCGCCTCGCTGGGCCGCGGGCTCGGCGCCTCCTCCGTCCGGGCTCGGCGCCCGCAGCATGCAGCCATCGCGGGGGCGGCGACGGCGGCGGCTGTGAGGTGAGGCGGGGGCAGCGCTCGGGCGCCCCTCCCGGCGGGCCGGCTGCGGGGCCGGGTGGGGGCTCGGGGCGCACCGGGCCCGGCGCGGCGAGGGGCGGCGGCGCCGCCTTTGTTGCGGCCGGGCCGCCGCCTCAGCCCTTTGTCTGCAGATGGTGGACGCGGGCGGCCGCGCCGCTGCCGAGGGCTGGAGGAAGATGGAGGCCCCGCCGGACGGCGCCGCCGACCTCGTGCCCCTGGACCGCTACGACGCGGCGCGCGCCAAGATCGCCGCCAACCTGCAGTGGATCTGCGCCAAGGCCTACGGCCGAGGTGGGCCGGGCGGGGGTCGCGGGGCGCGGTCGGGGCCGGGGCCGGGGGACGCGGTGGGGGACGCGGTCGGGGCCGGGGTCCGCGCGCCGCGCCTTTGTGCGGCGTCCGCGCAGGGTCGGGGCCGGGCCGCCTCCGAGGTCCCGGCGGCGCCCGGGCAACGGGGAGCGTGGGGACGCGGTCACCTGGCGAGCGGGCGTCCCCGCGGCGGAGGGCGGCGTGGGTCGGGGCTTCCGCTCCTGTTCGGGAGCGCCCCGAGCCTCCTGTTGGCGGCGGAGCGGAGCTGCCCGGTGCTGGGCGCGGGGAGGGACCGCGGGGGTCCTGGGCGCGGGGAGGGACCGCGGGGGTCCTGGGCGCGGGGAGGGACCGCGGGGACCCCGGGCCCGCGTTGGGGCGCCGCTTCCCAGCGCGCCGGGCACCGTCCAGTGCTGGACCTGTGATTCCAAGCCTTTGGCTTGTTACGAGTTTTGATACTTAAAGTCATCAGCTGTTGAATTCCCCAGCTCGAAACTGGGCATTCCGCGGATTGTGCTTAATCATAATGATCCCCTTTGGTTAATTCCCGTTTGGAAGAACTAGGTAACCTTGTTACCGAGTCCAATTTGTTAGGCCCTAATGTGCTTAGTGGATTAAGACGCTCCTGTTTGGTGCCCTGGGAACAGGACGGACCTAGTGATTCTCTTGAGTGGCTGGCTTCTCTGTTAATTTCAGGTGCTTTGTTTCAGGTGCAAGATTGAGGTAACCCTTGTGTAACCCTCCTTTCATTTGAAGCATTCTAAAAAAAACTGACTTTATTCTGCTGAAAAATAACCCTTTTTAGAGTAAGACTAAAGGAGACAGAACCCTTCCAGAGAAGAGTTCAGGTGACCAGTTTGGAAAACGCTAAGCAGGCGTTGCCCTTTTTGACAGTGGCCTGTGCCTCAGCTAGACTCGAGTTAGTCATAAGGACAAACACGTTTTGTCAGTTTTAGGGATTAAATACATAGCCTTATTGCGAACTGGTGTTTGTACTGTGTAGGTAGTCCCTGGGAGAGAGTTTTTCTTTTAGCAGTTTTCAGTTTTACAGTGCTTGTTTGCTGGCTCAATGGCACCTAACTTTTTGTGTTGTAATGATGGAGAAACACTGCCACATCCGTGACTTCACATGATTTTTTGAGAACGGAATTGGTAAGATGTATATATAAAATTTGAGTCACGTGTCAAGAATCGCCCGAGAGCGGACGCCTGGGTATCTCGTGGTCGTTGCTGCCTGCCTGGGCTCACCTGCCTCACACCTGGTGTTGGTCACTGTTTTGCTTTTCTTTGTATTTTGCTGTTTGTGCTCACACCACTAACTCTACTTTGTTCACACCTTTAACAGTGATGTCTCTTTCTGAGACTGGTTTTTGTAAATCCGTTATTCCACGTTAGGTTCTTAGGTTCTTCCCGACTTCATCTTCACTTCTCTGCATTCTTTTCCACTGCCGTCGAGCGTCTCACCGAGGCCTGTCCACCGCAGCTGCTCATGGGTGCTGGCTGGGCTCCCGTAGTTGCTGGGGAGCCCGGTGCATTCTTGGCCATGGCTCCTGGGGTCCATGCACAAGGTTTTACTCCTGCGTGTGTTTTTAAGATTTTTTATGTGGAGAGGGCTGAGGGCCCAGGTAGCGGTTGTCAGACTGCTATAAAAAGAACTTTCATGGTTTGCTTTCCAATTTCTTTAACAAGGTACCTGCATTTTTATTTCCTTGCATTTAGCTTTGGCATTCGGCATGGGATTTGTCAGCTCTCCAGAAATAAATATGCGTCTCTCTGTGGTAGTATTGGCTTCGTCTAGTTTCTGTTCCAGTACCAGATCGCTTTTTAATACTTGTTGACTCATCAGATGATGATTTCAGAATCTGTTACTAAAATGGGCTTTCAGGTTTTGGAATTATTAAAAAGGTGGGCCATTCAAAGAAAAGAAACAGGTGCAGGAGCTGGAGAAGACTGGATACCATCTTAGGGTCTGAGACCGGAGTGCTCCTTACTGGTGGGCGACAGTGCCTTCGTACATCAGACCTCAATTTGAGGCGGTCTGGTTTCTACTTATTTTTGCCGAGACAGAGGGCATTTACATTCTATACCTTGCTTCACAAGGGAGCATATGTCATTCCAAAAAAAAAAAAAACAAAACAGTTTTAAGTGTGTGTGGTGGCTTATACTTGTTCTATTTTGTTTTTTGAGATGGAGCCTTGCTCTTGCCCAGGCTGGAGTGCAGTGGCACGATCTCGGCTCACTGCAGCCTCTGCCTCCTGGGATCCAGTGATTCTCTTGTCTCCGCCTCCTGAATAGCTGGGATTACGGGTGCATGCCACCATGCCAGGCTAATTTCTGTGTTTTTAGTAGAGACAGGGTTTCACCATGTTGGCCAGGCTGCTCTTGAACTCCTTAACTCAGGCAATCCATCCGCCGAGGCCTCCCAAAGTGTTGGGATTATAGGCGTGAGCCACCACGCCCAGCTGGTGGTTTGTACTTGTAATTCCAGTGACTTGGAGGCAAAGGTGGGAAGGTCACTTGAGTCCAGGAGGTTGAGACGGGGTCTGCCTATGTTTCCCAGGCTGATCTCCAACTCCTGGGCTCCAGTGATCCTCCTGCTTCAGCTTCCTGTATAATTTTTCTTTTTTCTTTTCTTTTCTTTTTTTTGAGATGGAGACTCGATATGTTGCCCAGGCTGGAGTGCAGTGGCTCCATCTCAGCTCACCACAACCTTCCTTTCCTAGGTTCAAGCGATTCTCCTGCCTCAGCCTGCCAAGTAGCTGGGATTACAGGCATGCTCCACCATGCCTTGCTCATTTTTGTATTTTTAGTAGAGATGGGGTTTCACCATGTTGGTTAGGCTGGTCTCGAACCATTGACCTTGTGATCCACCCTCCTCAGTGTCCCAGAGTGCTGGGATTATAGGTGTGAGCTACTGTGCCGAGCCGTAATTTTCTTTTTTTGTGGGGGACAGAGTCTTGCTCTGTTGGCCAGGCTGGAGTGCAGTGGTGTGACCTCAGCTCACTGCAACCTCTGCTTCCCAGGCTCAAGTGATCTTCATGCCTCAGCATCCTGAGTAGTTGGGACTACAGGCATACCACCATTCCTGGCTAATTTTTGTGTTTTTTGTATAGAAGGGGTTTTTCTTTTAAAAATTTGTATTTTTGTAAAAATGGGGACTTACTATTTGCCCAGGCTAGTTTCAAACTCCTGGGCTCAGGTGGTCTGCTTTCCTTGGCCTCCCAAAGTGCTTGGATGACAGGTGTGAGGCACCATGCCTGGCCTTCCTGTGTAAAACTGTGTAAAAATGGAGAATCTTTACTTAAATTTACAGATTTGAGAGATCCCAATTCAGATGACCAAAAGACTTGTTTCACCTCTGCTAAAGTGATTTATGTTGTTATAAGGAGGCACAGCCTGGGTGTGAGATTCACTGCTACCCAGTGTGGTTGTGTCTTGTAAGAGACTGAGCGGGGGAGGGGTTTTGGTGGGATAGAGTGGGTGTCCCCCCGCAGCAGTTCTAATCCAGGAGCATTTGTTTCTTTTGAATGTCTCCATGTACTTCTGCAGCTTAGTTTTCAGTTAATCAGACATGGTTCTTTCAATATGGATGCTTTAATCGGAAATACTTTTGGGGGTATGATGGTGAAAGTGGCTTAAATATTTAACTTGTTATAGCTCATTAGATGCTAAATGCAGCCCATCTTCCATTTATATAAGGATTGAAAGCATGCTGAAACTCCAGGCCTGCCTACTGTCTTGCTTTGCATTTGCCTTTGGAGATTCTTGGTGTCTCTGGGGCCACTAGTCTGCCATTGTAGTAAGTGGGTAGCCTCAGAAGAGCTTGCCCTTGGCGAGGCCTTGTGGCATATGGCTGTGCAGAAACAGTTCCTCCAGTTTCATTCTTCTCTGGGGCCACAGCCAAGAATTGTGGGCTGTCTTGGGCTTTTATTTTTAGATCCCCCTGCCTTTTGGTAACTCCCTTGTTTCATTGACAGTGTTTTCATTATTTTTTTAGGAATAATATATTGGACATGTTGAAAATTGTTCGCTTAAAAATATCTATAAGAAGGCACAGAACCTGCTTAGTCACCATGTTTTGTGGTGATGTTTGAGTGAAATTTGTAATAAATTGGTAAGAGAAGTTTAGATGGGTGGCTTAAGTTCCGTTTATTTTACAGCGTTGCATGCTGGTCTATAAAAGTGCAGTCTTGGCTTTGATCTTGTCCACTGTGCATTTTATATGTGCCCTTAGGAAACTCAGAGGTATCTAGGCCTTGGTTTCAGGGGACAGTGTGGAGAGCAAGCTTTTATTATCTCTCATGGACATTGTTAAAAAACAACCCAGGGAAAGTACTAGCGTGCACTCAGCTATTTGCAAGGATGTTGCCATGTAGCTCATTGGAAGCCAAGTTTTCTCTTTGTGCAGAGCTGAGCTGCCCTGAACCCTAGGGCACTGGATAGGAGCTCAGGGTTCAGGAGTTCATCCTGTGGCTTTACTGACAGCACATGACCTGCCCAGAGGCACACTTTTGGGAGGAATGGTCAGGTCCCTCCTTGTTCCCTCACTCTTGCTAGAGTAATTTAAACTATTGATTTGGAAACCGTGTTATGGAATGAGAAGTCAGTGTGAGGATGCTGTGGCCTGTGAAGCCTGGGTTTTAGTCCCTATCTCAGGGACCAGCTGTTTCATTATATAGACAACAGGAAGAGTTGCAGTTTGCTTACTTGATAGTATGAGCAAAACCCCTTTATAATCAACTCTAGTGGGTCGCCATATTGTTTCGTTGTAGTGACTTTTGGTTAAAATGAAATCTGTGCTCAGAGCCCCTTTCCAGCTCCAGACTGGCTATGAAACCATGGTGTCTTCCTCCCTGAGGAGGGCAGCAGTGGCTGGAGTCTTGGTGTAAAGAGCCTACTCTTGATGGCAGCACACTTGTAAGCACATTGCCACGTTTCTGAAAGTGATGACTTGTTGAGATTATTTGTTTATGAGTTTAGATTGTATATTCATATCGTCTTTGGTTGTTCTTGACAAGGGATTTGGGTACTTTTGAGATGGGGGTTACAGAGCGTCTTCAGATGCTTCTGAGCACCTGCTAGGTGGTACTAAATATTGTGGGAGTTGCTGGCTGGTCCAGCTAACATGACCTTTCCTCTGCAGAGGTGTCCTGAGAACTACCTGCTGCCTAGTTATGTGTGTGTCTCTGTTAGGCCAGGGATTATGGTTGTCCCACTTACTGCTGTGTCCACAGTACAGGGTGCTCAAATACTTGTTGAATGGTTAGCCCCCAAGAGCAGAGGGAGGGTGGCTGGCTGCAGCCCTGTGCAGAGGAGAGGTGACTTTGGGTATACTGAGTAGATTAACCTTGTTGAGGCAGAGGATTTGTGGACTGAAATAGTAAGTGATTAGTTTGGAAAATAGTCTGGGGCCAGGTTGTTTACAGTGCTCAGGTTTGCTGGGGATTTCTTTGATGATGTGTTCCTAGGAGGGTTTTTAGGTAGGGGGAGAGTGAGCCTGGGAAGATGTTTTTAGCAGGTCAGAGTGGGTAGAGGCCATAGACAGGTGTACTGTCTGAGAGCTGATGTCATTAAGCTTGAAACGCCAAAGACTTGCCTGTTCGTCTTTTCATGTTTTTGAGACATGGTCTTGCTCTGTTGCCCAGGCTGGAGTGCAGTGGCATGATCACGGCTTACTGCAGCCTTGGCCTCAAGTGATCCTTCCATCTCAGCCTCCAAAGTAGCTAGGACCACAGCTAGGACCATAGGCCTGTACCTCCAGGCCCGGTTAATTAATTAATTACTAGTTTTTGTAGGGGTGGAGTTTCCCTGTGTTGCCCAGGCTGGTCTCAAACTCCTGGGCTCAAGCAGTGCTCCCACCTTGGCCTCCCAGAGTGAGTGAGTGAGTCAATTTACTGTGCCCTGATGGACTTGCCTGTCTGTCTGGAGAGGGAATAGGAAGGATAGATGGAGCCAACAGATGTAAAAGCTGAATCCATGGAGCTGGACTGGCTGACAGTGGGTGTGGGAAGTGGCCAAGGGTGAGTTATGATTAGCTGGACTGTCATGGGGAGCCCAGATATGGGAACAGTGGTGTCCTTGACACTACTGAAATATTTACAGTCATTACTTCGTAACATTTTTCTACTTTCATAACTTTGTTATCACTGTAGAAAAGATCTTTAATGCTGAGCATGATGGCTCACGCCTGTAATCCCCACACTTTGGGAGGCTGAGGTGGGTGGATCACCTGAGGTCAGGAGATTTGAGACCCGCTTGGCCAACATATAGTGAAACCCCGTCTCTACTAAAAATACAAAGATTAGCTGGGCATGGTGGCGTGTGCTTGTAATTCCAGCTACTCAGGAGGCTGAGGTAGGAGAATCGCTTAAACCTGGGAGTGAGATTACACCACTGCAATTCAGCCTGGGCGACAGAGTGCGACCCTCACTCTTGGGAGCTGAGTGTCGTGGCTCACACCTGAAATCTCAGCAGTTTGGGAGGCTGAGGTGGGAGGATTGTTTGAGCCCAGGAGATTGAGACCAGCCTGGGCAACAGAGTGAGACTCTGTCTCTACGAAGAATGTAAAAATTAACTGGGCATAGTGGTACATGCCTGTGGTCCGAGTTACTTGGGAGGCTGAGGTGGGAGGATCACTTGAGTCCAGGAGATTGAGGCCACAGTGAGCCATAATTGTGACACTGCACTTCAGCCTAGGTGACAGAGCAAGATCCTGTCTCAAAAAAATTAAACTCACATGAGTTCAGTTGGGCATTACATTCTGAACTGTGTGGCCCTTAGTATCCCCTTTAGGCCTCCTGTAGCGATGGAAGTGTCTGCATATACAGAGACCCATAATGACAGGCTGAGGAGCCTGGCACTGTAAAGGGCTGATGCCACTGGCAGAACAGGGGAGGGGTACAGTAAGGGAGACTCCCCTGAGAGAATCTGGGTTGTTGCATTAGAGTGAAAACTGTGCCTGAGAACCAGATGGAGGTAAGGGAATGAATTAAGAGAAGCAAGGACAACAGTGGGAAGTGGAGGGGAATGTGTGATGTGCACACGATGTGGGAAAGGCTGGTGGCCTCATGGTGGTAGTGACCGCAGAGTTGGAAGGTGAAATTAGACTGGAAAAAGTGCCGAGGCCAGAGCTTAGAATGCTTTAGGTGACTGATTGATTGGGGATTTGCTCTGTGGGCATTGGGGAACCACTGAAGGTTTCTGAGGAGGGGAGAGAGGTATGAAATCTGAGCTCAGAGAAGTCCTGCTAGGGTACAATGGTTAATGCCCGTTGTAAGGTATGAAGCAAAGACTTTTGTTTTAGACTTTTTTTTTTTTTTTTTCCAAATAGAGACAAGTTCTGCCAAGGCTGGTCTCGAACTCTTGGGCTCAAGATATCCTCCTGCCTTGGCCTCCCAAAGTGCTACATTACAGATGTGAGCCACCTTTGAGAGAACCATTTTTATCAAGGTGTGATTTGTATGTGGTAAAGCACACAGGTTTTAAGAGTTTTGTTTGAAGAATCTAAACCATTGTGACCACAACCACAATTAAGACAAAGAGCACTAATTTACACTCCCACCAACAGTGTAAAAGTGTTCCTGTTTCTCCACATCCTCTCCAGCATCCGTTGTCTCCAGATTTTTTAATGATCGCCATTCTAACTGGTGTGAGATGGTATCTCAATGTAGTTTTGATTTGCATTTTTCTAATGGCCAGTGATGATGAGCATTTTTCGTGTTTGTTGGCCTCATATATGTCTTCTTTTGTAAAACGTCTGTTCATATCCTTTGCCCACTTTTGAATGGGCTTTTTTCTTGTATATCTGCTTTAGTTCTTTGTAGATTCTGGATATTAGCCCTTTGTCATATGGGTAGATTGCAAAAATTTTTTCCCATTCTGTTGGTTGCCAATTCACTGTAGACTGGACAGTGAAAATGTGGCTCATATACACCGTGAAATACTATGCAGCCATAAAAAACGATGAGTTCGTGTCCTTTGTAGGGACATGGATGAACCTGGAAACCATCATTCTCAGCAAACTGACACAAGAACAGAAAATCAAAC
>NW_016107654.1:2261177-2281519 GCF_001604975.1 Cebus imitator
GGGGTTTCACCATGTTGACCAGGATGGTCTCGATCTCTTGACCTTGTGATCCACCCGCCTCGGCCTCCCAAAGTGCTGGGATTACAGTCTTGAGCCACCGCGCCCGGCCTATATATCTTTTTCTTTAAACAATTTTTTTTTTGTAGAAATGGGATCCGCTAGCCTGTGGCCCAGGCTAGTTTTGAACTACTGGACTGAAGTGATTCTTCCACCTCAGCCTCCCAAAGTGCTGGGATTACAGGCGGGAGCCACCATGCCTGGCCAGTTGGAGACAATTGTATATTAGCTTGCATTTTAAAGAAATACTAGACAGAGATCCTTGGTACCCTTTACTCAGTTTCCCTGATGGCAACTTCTTCTAAAACTATAGCATAATATTGCACTAGGATATTGACATTTATCTAATCCAGGTTCAGATCATTCCATCCCACAAGGACCTCTTCTGTTGCCCTTTTCTAGCCATACCTGCCACGCTGCCTTCTGCTTCCTTTGGGTTTATTTTGCTCTTCTTTTTCTAGTTTCTTGAGCTAGGAGCTGTTATTATTGGTTTAAGACCTTTCCTCTTTTCTAATATAAGCCTCTAGTGTTATAAATTTCCCTCTTAGTAGTGCCATAGCTGCATCTCACATATATGTGGTGTTTTCATTTTCATTCAGTTCTAGGTATTTTTTAAACAATTTCCTTTGATAACGACTTTGACTCGATGTCTTAGTCCATTTGGGCTGCTATAACAAAATTTAGTAGTCTCCTCTTACCAGTAACCTTTTGTCAACTGTGGCCTGAATATGTTACATGGAAAATTCTGGAAATAATTTATGAGTTTTAAATCTCATGCTGTTCTGAATAGCATGATGAAGTCTCACGCCATCTTGCCTGGTACCATGACTCATCCCTTCGTCCTGCGTGTCCACACTGTATATGCTGCCCTCATAAATCATTGGTATCTTCTGTTCCAGACATCCCACCATGGACAATGTCGTGGCTTGATGATACAGGAGCTCCTCAAGCAGATAGTCCTCTGTCTAACCTGTTGTCAGAAGGTTGGGAGTAGCCTAAAGCTAGGTCACTACACTACTTCATCTCATTTTGTAGGCATTTTCTCATCTCACATTCTCATAAGAAGTGTGTTTTGAGGGCCAGGCGTGGTGGCTCACACTTGTAATCCAGTTACTTTGGGAGGCTGAAGTGGGAGGATTGCTTGAGTTTAGGAATTTGAGACCATCTGGGCAACACAGCAAGACCTAGTCTCTACGTTAAGAATTGGCTGGGTGTGGTGGCTGTGTACCTGTAGTCTCAGCTACTCAGGAGGCTGAGGTAGGAGGATCGTTTGAGAATTTGAGGTTACAGTGAGCCATAATTGTACCACTCTACTCCAGCTTGGGCAACAGAGTGAGACCTTGCCTCAAAAAAAATTTTGTGTTTTGGAAAGTATAGTACTCAGCCCTGTATAAACATATTTTATTTCAGGAATCCACTGAGGGTCTTGCAGCTTATCCCTTGGGGATAAGAAGGGACTGCTGTACCTTTGAGTAATTTATAAATGGCAAATTTATTGTTCACAGTTCTGGAGGCTAAGAATTCTACGATTAAGGTGCTGACAGATTCAGTGTCTGGTGAGGGCCTATTCCTCATAGATTGCACATTCTGGGTGTCCTCATATAGCAGAAGGGGGCGGGCTCCCCCAGGCCTCCGTAGTCTTGTTCATGAGGGTGGAGCTCTCATGACCTAATGACCCCCGAAAGGCCCCACCTCTTAACACTAACCAAAATGGGGATTAGGTTTCAGCATGAATTTTGGAGGGATACAAAGCATTCAGACCACAGCACTCCTCAGTGATTTCAGACTGTAATTTTCAAGTGTTCACAGAGATTTTCCTATTTTGTCTTCTTATTTCCCATATGATTTCATTAAGGTAAGATAACATAGTTTGATTTCTATTCTTTTTTTTTCTTTTTGTCGTCTAAGATGCATGGCACATGTATTACATGATTTCTTTTGTACTTGTTAAAGTTTGTTTTATGGCCTAGTATATAGTATATTTTAGTGAATGTTTCATGGACATTTGGAAAAAAAATGAGTATTCTGCTGTTATTTGGTGGAGTGTTCTATCAGTTGCATTCTGCTGGTTGGTTGTGTTCTGATTTATGTCTTTGTTGGTTTTATGTCTGGTGGTTCGTCTGGGGGTGTTGAAGTCCCTGACTATACTTGTAGATTTGTCTGTGCCTCTTTTTAGCTGTGTCAACATTTTTCATGTACTTTGAGGCTCTTATAGTTAGGTGCATAAACTTTTAGAATTTTAACGTCTTTCTGGTAGATTGATCCTTCTATCATTATATAATGTCCCTTTTTGCCTCTCATAATTTTTTTTTACTTTATTAATGTAGTTGTGCTTTATTTTTTAAAAAGTATTGCTGGGTGGGGGTGGGGGGTGGGAGTAAAAAGAGTATGTTCGTGGGGTATCGTTTTCCTTTCTTTTAGTTTTTAACCTTCTTAAGCTGTTGAATTTGAAGTGTATTTCTGGTAAAGAGCCTGTAATGATGTCATGTTTTTTAATCTACTCTGTACCAGTCTGTTTTGATTGGTGTAAAGTATTTACATTTATTAATAACATTATATTGTTAACAATTACTATTGCTATATTAGGAGTTGAGTCTGACATTTTATTGTTTTCTGTTTTCTCTGTTTCTTGTTCGTGTTTCTCTCTTCTTGACT
Organism: Cebus imitator; assembly: GCF_001604975.1. NCBI lineage: Eukaryota > Metazoa > Chordata > Mammalia > Primates > Cebidae > Cebus > Cebus imitator. The sequence goes on from NW_016107654.1 coordinate 2,263,890, forward strand.
TCTTAACTGGCTAACTGACTATTTTTAAGGATTTTATCTAGATTTATTTATATTGTTTCTGGGTATATCTCTTTGTATAATTTCTTAGTGATTGCTCTGGGTATCACAGTATACTTATGTGACTTAGAATAGTTTGCTGATATCATTGTTTGACTGTTTTAAGTGAGATGTAGAAATCTTTTTTCCATTTAGCTGCCCTTACTCTCCCCACTTTTAAATATCACTGTCTTGATTATCTGACGGTGTTAAAATTTTTGTCATCATATATCATTTAAAAAACTCATAAGGAGGGTAGTCATTACTTACATTTCTCCATTATTTTTTCTTCCTGACCCTCCAAGATTCCTTCTTTTGTTACTTTCCTGCTGTTTGGACAGCTTCCTTTAGCCATTCTTTAAGGTTTGACAAATTTTATTTTCTTTCACCAGAGAATGTCTTGATTTTCCTCTTCATTTTTTAAGGATAATCTTGCTGGATATGGAATTTGTGGTTGAGTGACAGTTCTTTTCCTTCAACACTTGAATTATGCGTGCCTCTTTCCTCTGGCCTCCGTAGCTTCAGATGAGAAGTCATTGTCACTGGAGTTGGTGTTCCCCTGTGTGTATCATGCCATTCTCCTCTGGCTGCTTCAAGATATTTTGTCTTTAGTTTTAGAAGTTTAGTCATGATGTGTCCTGGTGTAGATTTCTTTAGGTTTGTCTTATTTGGAGTTCGCTCAGTTTCTCAAAACGTTTCATGCATTTGTGTCATTCAGCATGTTTGGGAATATTCTCTCTCTTTCAGTTACTCTTTCTGCTCTTCCCTCTGGGCTCCAGTGATAGAACCCTTGGATCTTTAGTTCCTCTTCTCCCTTAGGTCTCAGAGGCTCTGTTCTTTTCTCCTTTGTATTTTCTGCCTGTTGTTCAGATTGGGTAAATTCTGTTGCTCTGACATGAAATTCAATGATTCTGTCTTCTGTGATCTCAACTCTATTGCTGAGCCCATCCAGTGAGTTTTAAAATGTCTGTTACTATATTTTTTAGTTCTTTATTTGGCTGTGTTTACTGAAATTTTCTAGTTTTGTTTCAGGAGAATTTGTGATTACTTGGGAGTGATTTCATGCTAGCTGCTTTAAAATTCTTCTCAGATAGTTCCAGCATTTGATTTATCTTGGTGCTTGTGCCGGTTCATCGTCTTCTGATTAAAGAAGTCATTTCCGATGGCTTCCTGATCATTTTGGCTGTTTTGTTAGGAAACTCTGGATATTGTTTTATTTTAGCGGTAGTCACCCTGTTGAGGTGTAACATGCAGGCCTGTCCTACTTCTGTGACTGTGGTTCTGGTGATAGTCTGACCTTCCTAGCCTCTGTGGTGATATTTCAGTCACTTGACTTGCCTCCTCCCCTGGAGCTCCCATGGGTCCCTGCTGATGTTGCTCGAGGGCAGAAGGAGCTTCCCAGGCTGGGCAGCATGCTGCCTCTGGATGGACAGAGGAGTGTCTGTGCACAGGACCAAGAGCTTCCCAGGCTGGTTGGTTGTTTTGTCAGACTACCCCTGCCTCTGAGGGGTGGAATGTTTCACCTTCACCGCTGGCTGCATGGAGTGTGGCTTCCTGTGCTGGTGTCCACCACTCCCCTGAGCTGCATAGCTTCCCTCAGTGGGCAGAGGAGTCTTATGACAGTGGGGAAAGAGAGTTTGCTGGTGATGGTGGTCCCGCTGCAGGATTTCCCGCATACAGGGTGTGTCTGGTTTTTGGGAGTGGTGTCTCAGGCCCACCCGTTGGGGAAGGAGTGCTTCTGGGCTGGGTGATCTCTTGCTGATGTCCCTACCTTGTTAGTAGGGCTTGGGCTCGCCTTGCAAGGTAGGTGGGACTCCTGCTCCATCCAGGGCAGAATGAGTGTACCTAGGTTGTGTCTGTTGCTAGGCAGGGAGTCAGGAAACATTGGGCCTGAGTCACGTCCTGTTGGGTGGGGGGTCATAAGAGTACCCTGTTGCTGTGTTGGTTTGCCAGTCCTGGGGCCCCAAGCCCCAGTTTACCTTCCTCTTCCACCTTTCAGGGTCCTCCTCTCTCTCTTGGGTTCTTTCCTGGGTTTATGGTTATGTTTAGAGGAGAGGAGCAGGGAGAGACAAGTCTGTGACATTTTCTCCTGGCCAGAAATTCCTTCTGGCTCCTTGAAAAATCTTCCTTTTGTCTTTGGATTTCATCAGTATCACTGTGAATTCTTTGGTCTGTGGATGTCTTTTTTTTTTTTTTTTTTTAATCTTGCTGGCATTTTCTGGTGTTTCTTGAGACTATGGTTTCATGAATTTTACAAGTATTGCAAGATTCTCATACATTACGTATTTGACTACTGTTTTTGCCCATTTTTTTCTCTCCTTGGGCCTCCAGTTACATTTCAGTGGCACAGTGTCTATTATTTATCTTCTCTAGCATAATTTCCATTCTTCTGTCTCATTGTTCTTCATTCAAGATGCTTTAATTCTCTCATCTCTATCTAATCTGCTGTTCATTGGTCCATTATATAAAGTTAAATTGAATATGTTTTTGTGTTCTGTAATCTTTGTTTCTTCTATTTTCCTTTTCTTTTCTCTCCCCTTCCCCCCTCCTCCTCCTCCTCCTCTCCTCTCCCCCTTCCCTCCTCTCCCCCCGCCCTCCTCTCCCCCTTCCTCTCCTTCCCCCCTCCTTTCCCCTCCCCTCCCTTTTTTACCTCCCTCCCTTTCTTCCCTCCACTCCTTTTCTCTCTTCCCCTCCCTTTCTCCCCTTCCTCTCCCTTTCTCCCTTCCCCTCCCCCTTTTCTTCTTTCAACCACATCTTATTCTGTCTCCCTGGTTGAAGTGCAGTGGCACAATCATGGCTCACTGTAGAAATCCTGGGCTCAAGTGAGGTGCAGGGACAATAGGCAGGTTCTACTTTGCCCACCTAATTTTTAAAACTTTTTCGTGGAGATAGGGTCTCACTGTGTTGCCTAGGCTGGTCTCAAACTCCTGAACTCAAACGATCCTCCTACGTTGGCCTCTCAAAGTTTTGAGATTATAGATGTGAGCCACTGTGCCTAGCCTAGAATTTCTGATTTGTTCTTTTGAAAAATTTGCTTATAGAGATCTGGTCTTGCTATGTTGCCCAGGCTGGTTTCCTGGGCTCAAATGGTCCGCCTACCTTAGCTTTCCAAAGTGCTGGGATTCAGGTGTGAGCCCCCACACGCAGCCTATTTTGTTCTTTTTCTAATATGTCAAATTCTTTTTTCTTTTGATTTTTTGTAATTTCCACTTTTCTGCCAAAAATTTCAATTGTTTGAAGCATGGTAACTTAAAGTCTATGGCCGGTACCTTAAGTTTTAGGGTCCTGTGGGCCTGTGTCGTCACATTTGGTTTTTAGCAATTTCTTATGAAGTGTCTGCACATGGTTTTCTTTGAGTTTATTCTGTTTGGGGTTTTCTAGGCTTCCCGAGCCTGTAAATTGGTGTCTTTCACCAGATTTGGGTCATATTTATTCATATACTTTTTGGCACAAATCTTTTCTCTACTGATACAAGTGTTGGAACTTTTACTGGTGTCTCATACTCCTTGAAGACTTGTCATTGTATCACATCAGTTTCTTCTCTCTGTTCTTCAGATTGGATTGTTTCTGTTGATCTGTTTTCAGATTCACTGTCTTCCTCTGTCATCGCCATTCTTCTGTTGAGCCCATCCAGTGAATGTTTTTTTTGTAGTCAGCTATTTAATTAGGTTCTTAAGACATTTAGAACACCAAATTGTGAGGATAAATTCCATTTGTCAGGGCAAACACAGATCGCAGGTAGCCCTGGAGCTGAGGAATAGCTTTGATTTTTGGTAAGATTTGAGTCCACAGCTTTCTGATCAATCTTGTGCTGCTTTGTTATCTCATATTTCTCTTTTCCTGTGTTGAAGATCTCACCTTCCTGGTGTCTGGGCTTCCGCAGCTGCGGCTGCTTGAAGTAAGCATTAGTAAGATGTTTTGGGATTTTTGCATTGCTGATAATCAGTTTTGCTTGAGGTGTCAGTGACTGATTTCTGGTGTGTTCTTTGTAGAGGAATTTGATCGAGGACCAGAGGCGGAGTCACAAGTAACAACCTATTAGCCAGCTGCTTCAGGAAAACCACTCTCTTGCCCCCATGGCGTCCACTGAGGATGATCAGAGTGTCCCAGGGGTAATGCTGGCTCGCAGTTTTCTCACGTGCTGACTGAAGGGTTTTTTACCGTGGCTCAACAGCTTTCGAGGCACATCTTCAGTAGGATAGCTGGACATTTTGCGAAGTTTAACCACCCAGGGACTGCCGTTTCCGTCACCACCAACTGGTTTTGTCACAGTTGCAAGAATTTTCTCCTTTTTCTTTTCAACCTTGGATTTAGTGGCTGAGTACTTTCTCTTTTACATGGCCTTTCTGGAATATGTGGAATCGAGAATACTTGCTAATTCCTGTCACAAGGACAGCATTGCAGCTGCAATGGGCCTTCCCCTTCCTGGGCTCTTTAGCCTTGATGTTACCCTTTTTCACCTTGCCACCAGCATCAGCATTCTTGGCTTTGGGTTTCTTCTCTTTAGTATCCGGCTTCTCACCTTCTTCACCCGCCATCTTGCAAGATGGGAAAGAGCCATCCAGTGAATTTTATGTTGTTGTTGTACTTTTTAGTTCTGAAATTTTCGTTCTAGTTTTTAATTTCTCTGCTAAGAACTTCTGTCGTCTCATGTATTTTAAGAGTGTGTAGCTTTACCTCATGGAACTTATAATAGCTGCTCTAAAGTCTTTGATAACTAACATCTGGGTCGTTTTGGGGTTGGCCTCTGTTGGTTGTCTTTTCCCTTGAAAATTGGTCATATTTTCCTGGCTCTTTGTTGAATAATCATGGATTGGGCTCTGGACGTTTTGAACATCATGCTGTGAGACTGGTTTCTGGGTCCTGTTAAAGTTCTTTGGATAGTGTTGATTTTGTTTTGCAGCTGGGTTGCAGTAAACCCCGTTGGGTTCAGCTCAGGAGTCTGTTTTGCCGTCACAGGTGGTGGCTGCAGTGTTGGCTTGGCTCTCACAGCCTTTGCCTGAGGGCCCGGGCCTGCCGGAGGCACCCGAAGCTTAGGAGCAGGCTCGGCTTGTGCAGGCCCACGCGCGTCTCTGGAGATCCCTCTCCAAGTCTCCTTTTGTGGATTCCCTCCGCACTTTCTGGCTCCCAGAAACCCTTTCTCCTCAGCCTCTGCCCAGAAAGATGGGGCTTCCCTGTTTCCGCTGCTGTTCCGTCACTACACAGCTCTGTGACTGTGACCGGCCTGGTCAGGCCAGGAGAGAGAAGTGGGAGCCCTCATGATTTCCCCTCCAGCTTCTAGGAGCCCCTTCTCCTGGTCCTCTGGCCAGAGAAAGACGGCGCTTCTCTCAGAGCCTGGCTGTCTGTGCCTGCTGCCCGGTTCTGTGACTGGGGCTGCCCTCGGGTCCAGCCAGGACAGCAAAGAGAAGACAAGCCTGAAAAGTCCCCTGTTTAGGATTCCTCCTTCAGAATGTACCCTCCTCCCCAGTGCCTGCTGCGGCTGACTTTCCAGAGTCCTTAGGTAGGTTTTTGTTTTTGTTTTTGTTTTTTTTAATTGTTACAGGAAAGGGGTCCCAATCCAGACCCCAAGAGAAGGTTCTTGGATCTCACAAAGGAAAGAAATCAGGGCGAGGCCATAATGTGAAAGCAAGTTTTTATTTATTTATTTATTTATTTTATTGCATTTTAGGTTTTGGGGTTGGCTGTAGTCAGAGGGAGAGAGGCTGTCCTGGACTGACTTCATCTTGGTAGGCCTCGGAAGTCTGGGAGCCTGCTTCTGTTTGTTGTTTCTGCTGGCTTTTGCTCATGATGTCTTGTCATTTTGCTTATCTGACCACTGTATGTGAAAGATTTTGGAAATAATCTGAGGCCTAAGATGTCATATCTTCCCACGGGAAGTTTCTGTTGGCTTTCAGCAGTCACTTGGAGACAGGAACAGATCTGGTCGCCCTACCCTAGGTCCTGGTGGAGGTGCTTGACACATACAGCCCACACCTGCGGGAGGCCTCACATACCACAACTCACACATACAGAGGTGCCACACACACTCCACACCTGCGGGAGACTCCACACACGCAACTCACACACACACAGGCTCCACACACAGCTCACACCCGCAGAGGCTCCACACACACAACTCACACACACAGGCCATGTTTTAGTCTCCCTGAGGCTGGGCTGCTTCAAATTTGCTCCTGTGCCTGGGGGCAGCCCTTCAGGTTTCCTACCCAGAGTGTATGGTAGGCGCCATTGGGCAGGCCCTGGAGTCCGGATTTTGTCATTAGAAAAGGTGTGGTGCCAGAAACTCAGCCTGCCATTGTTACCACCTCTCCTGGCACGGACAGCTAGTTCCAGATGCCCTTGGGGAAAGCGCTGTCCCGGGCGGGCTCCCTGGATTGTCTTCTCCCTGAGCTTGCCTGGCAATTCCTCATCACCCGGTTGGCCGGCCAGAGCCTCCCACAGATGTGGATTGTGTGTATGGAGCCTCTGTGGGTGTGAGATGTTTGTATGGAGCCTCTGTGTGTGTGAGTTGTGTGTGTGGAGCCTCTGTGGGTGTGAGATGTGTGTGGAGCCTGTGTGTGTGAGTTGTGTGCGTGTAGTCTCCTGCAGGTGTGGATTGTGTGTGTGGAGCCTCTGTGGGTGTGCGCTGTGTGTGTGGAGCCTCCTGCAGGTCTGGAGTGTGTGTGTACTGTGTGTTTGGTGCCTCTCTGTGTGTGCGCTGTGTGTGTGGTGTCTCTGTGTGTGTGAGTTGTGTGTGTGGAGCCTCCCGCAGGTATGGATTGTGTGTGGAGGCTCTGGGTGTGAGCTGTGTGTGTGGAGGGAGGGTCCTACAGGTGTGAGTTGTAAGTGCAGAGCCTCTGTGGTTGGGGGTTGTATGTGCGGAGCCTCTGTGGGTGTGAGCTGTGTGTACTGCCCTGCTGTGTCTGCCATGGGGCTGCTGGCCTAGGTGGGATCCACCGTGCCTGGAAGGAGGCTCCCTCCCACCCCGCCCCAAGGGCCTCGCTGCTCCTTTGCTCACATTGGCTCTGTGCTCCCTTTCCAGGCTCAGGCTGTGTGGTTTGTGTTTCGGTTGCAGTGGCTGTGCACTTTGGTGGCCTTGAGATTTCTTCGTGAAGGGGGAGTGAGCTGAGGGTGGGAGCTTATGGGGAGAGGACCTGGTGCCAGTGTCCCTCCTGCTGGGTTTCTGAGGTGTGAATGAGAACAGCTGGGCATTAGGTGCAGAGCCTCTGGCCTTAGAGTTTGTGCTCTGCTCTTCCCGTCCCTTGCCCTCCCGTGGCCTCTCAGAATAGCTCAAGAAGGAGGAGGAGGGGCTACGACGGTTGCCCCTTAGTGTCTGCCTGCCGGCCCAGTGGGGCCACTGTCACTGCACTCATGAGATGGTCCAGGGCGGCTGCGGGCAGGTGGGCTCTGTGGCCCCTACAGCCTCTCCTCACCGGCATGTGGCCTCTGCCCTGGGCTTGGCCTTTCTCCACCCTGGGGCTTGTCTTTCCTGGGAGTTCTCTGAGTTTCTAGGAGTGTTTTCATTTCCTTCGGGCTTCTGTTCGTGCTTCCTGGAGCATTGTTCCATGGTTGATTTGAACTCTTGTCTGCGGTCCCAGCCTTGGGAGCGTCAGGTCGGCATCTGTTGGTCGCCCTTTCTCCTGGGAGTTGCAGGTTTTCCCGGCGGGGGGGGGTCTTTCTTTTTTGTTAAGGAGCTTTGGGTTGTGTGTTGGGCGTTTGGAATATCGTATTTGGAGGCCATGGGTCCTGTTGGAAGCCTGGAGTATGTTGATTTTGGTTCGTTCTACCAGGTAGTCCACCCAGTGACCTTGAGACCACAGGCCCAGGCCCGCCTTCTGGGGCTTGAGTTGCGAGTGCGTTTCATTTTGGGTCTTTGTCCTGCTGTCCTGGCAGGGCTGTGGGCTGTGGTTCTCACACTGCTTGCTGTGCCGTTGTAGTTGCAGCCAGGATGTGACAAAGGTTTACAGGGTCTCTCTGTCCAGCCCCAGTTTTGGAACCCCTCCCCCCCTTGAGCGTTCTCAGAGGTCTCCCTTCCTTGCCTTCTGGCTGGAAGCTGAGTCTGCCCCTGAGACTGCTGTGGCACGGCCGGGCTGGCGCTCTGCTGTTGAGGTGCAGTTTGTTACTGGTGGTCCCTGGGTGGGGGTCAGGTGGATTTGGCCCTGTGGGAGCCACCACATCAGCTTTTCTTACCCTGTGTCTGGCCTCTCCGGGATGGAGCTGGGGCATGGGATGTAGTGGTTTAGAATTAGGAGACTGCTGGCTGCTGTTACCTTGAGTTGGAATTATTTCTGTTAACTCCTTATGTCTGAACAGGAAGAGTATCCGCGTCTTCCAGGTGGAGACTTTCACAGCTGCGTTTGGGGCCTCTGCAGAGGTGACTCTCACTCAATGTCAAATGCTGATAGCCAGGCCACCCACAGGGACATTCTGGGTTAGTTGGTCTTGGCTCCCAGGTGGCTCAGATGAGCAGCAGGGCAGAGATTCACTGTCCTTCGCCTCTCAGGGCTGTGCCTGGCACTGCAGTGGCTTGGTCTCTTTTTCTGGGACTGAGTTGGAGGCTGTGCAAGTACCTGGCTTTAGGTTGGGCAGTGACTACAGTTGCGGCACCTGCCAGAGGGGCCTCTGCCTTGTGCCACCATGAAAGAGCCAGTGGTTGGTGTGGTGCCTCCCTCCACACTCCAGCCCTCCACAGGTGCTGCGGGAGGGCTGCAATTGACACATGGCTGCTTCCACGCTGGCCCTTTCATCCTCGCAATAATAGCAACAGAAGGAATAACCGCTGAGACTCCTGTGTGCATCCATGGAGCTTAGGCTCAGCAGGCACAGGGCAGGGGATGGACCCTTCCATTGTTTGTAACGGACAGGTAGCGGCCGAGGTTCAGAGACGCCCGGTAAGAGGCCGAGCTGGGACTCTGGGCCAGGTGGCTGTGCTGGGCCCTGCCCTTGGGAGACCCCAGCGCTCTGACTGCTGCTCACTGTCAGCTGCCACCCCTCTGAGTTCCTCCTGCACTTAGTGTTGACCTCACTTCTACTGCAGACTGCTCAGAGTCTTCTGACCCCTTCCCACGGCCTTTCTGTGTGGCCTCTGCCGAGGCCTGCAGCCACTGCACATGTGCTGCTCATGGCTACTGATGTAGCAGTCTGAGGAGTGACAGTGCCGCCACACTGATGGTGCCATTGCTGACTCTGTCTCCAGTCTCGTGGGCCCATGCCCCGCTGTGTCCTTGTTTGACCTTCACTCTGTCCCCTGTTGCCACACTTCTCCTCACTTCCTCCAGGCTGGGCCTTCCTACTCACAGACGCCCCTGCCTCCTGCTTTACACAGACAAACCGCAGATGCCGATGGGCCGCCCACCGCTTCCCTGCGTCTGCATCCTGACCCAGTGAAAGATTGCCCCAGCTGGGCACTGTGTCCCTCCCCTCCACCTCCCGAGGGTCCTCCTTCCTCAGGAGTAGCCCTTGTCTTCAGCCTCTCACATCGATTGGGTTTTCTCTCATCAACATTTCTCTAGTCCTCAAAACACACATCTTTTTTGACCACACTTCTCCCTCAGAGCAGCAGCACAGTTCCCATTGTTCTCACTTCCTTACTTCTGTGCCTGCAGCGTCTCTTAGCCAGTCCCCAGAATGCTCTTCCCAAGCCTGCCAGCTGAGTCTGGCAGGCTCTGTGGTCTTCTGTGGTCTTCGTGCATGCATCCTTCTCAGCCTTCCTTGGTGCTCGCTCCCTCTTTGAAACCTTCTCCTCTGGCCTTGTTAGCACCATGTTTGTGCCCCGCCCTGCTCTCCGCTCACTTGTCTGTTTCCTTGGCTTCTCTCCTGATATCTGTCCTGTGGGCTTGCTGTCCTCAGGTTGCCTTGAACAGCTTCTGCTCCCACCACACCCGGCTTTCACTGGATGACTGGTTCCCTGGGCATTGATGGCTGTGTATACGTAATGGGCTCCAAACCACGTCTCTAGTTGGTCCCTTTACTCTTGCGCCTCCAGTCTCTCTACCTCCCCATTGGCAAGCTCCCCTTGGGTCCCACAGGCTCATCTCTCCTGTCCCCTGACTGCCCTCCTTCTCCATGCTCCTGGTTTCCTGTATTAGGAAAAGGGATTACCCTGCACCAGACTGGCAGGAATTATAAGTTTGGTGTCTTTGCCATATTGCATCAGGCACAGGCCTGCTGCTCACGCGTCCTGGGTGGTGGCGCCCCTTCCCAGGCTGGCTGGCTGCCTGCCTGCCTGTGTCAGCTTCCGTTGTCTCTCCTGGCGGTGACCACAGCAGCCTCCTGGGTTCAGGCTCATCCTCCACTCTTGCTTACAGGGAGCTCTAGTAGAGAGGGTCTCTTTGTCCCCGGGCTTCTCTGACTGCCTTACTTGACGTAGTCTCATTCCATTCCTTGTGTGCCCGCCTAAGCCTGTCTCACTCCCCTGTGTCCAATTCCTGCTAGTGCAGGCGTGCCTCAGGTGCATAAGAACCTGCTGAGTGAATGAATGACACATCCTGTTTGCCTCTCCTATGCAATTCTGAACTGCTGTCGTTTGCTAACATTCTCTTAACAGGGTCATTTTCATCTTTTCCTCTCTCTGCCCTGCACCGTGGGCCCCACTGGCTGCTTTCTTCCCTTCAGAAACTTTTCCATCGGCGTGTCCCACCGCCTCACCCTCAGTGCAGGCTGGTGTCTCCTGCACCCCAGTCCCCAGCGCTCACCCTGTGTGATACCCTCCACATTGTATAGAAATTACCTGTTGACTTTTCAGTTGTCTTACAAGGCTTAACCTGAGAACAGTGACTTTCTCTCTTCCTGTTTGACTCCCTGACATTTTTGCACATTTTCGGACTAACGTGGGTACTTAATAATTGTTGAATGAATATGTATTAATAATTCTAACAATCTTACTAGTTTGTAGAAAAAATGAAAAAAAAAACTAGAAATACATTGAAAGCATTACAAAGTTGTTTTTTTTTAAATAGCTATTGATTTTGATAGAACAGTAAAGGTTTTAGGACTATGCACATATAGGTCTTGCAGTAGTTGATTTCATTGACTCTGGCTACTCATGGACTGAGTTCAGTGTTCAGTGTCTGAGGGCAGCACTGCCATGGGACGGCCATGGAGGAGCGTGGCCACTGTCACACAGTGGGCGCCCTGGCCAGGGTCTTCCTTAGGTCATATGGGAAGGAGTCACACGGTGATGAGGACTTCACCACTATCTGAAGCTTGTATCTTTAGCAAGTGCATCATTTTCCCTTCTCTCTCATTTTCCTGCATCTGAAACTTATGTGAATTAGTTGTGTTATTCATATTCACATATGATTCAAAAAGGTGATTACATGAATCACTTTATATTAATTTTAAAAGTGGGCTTCCCTATGGGAAACGTTTCTGCTTGGTAGATTGCAAAAGAGAAACTTAAATCAGAGCCATGGTTGCTTTTTCCAGGCTGGCCAGGTTTCTGCATCTGTGGTGTGGGCTCCGCCATTCTTCCTGGGGCTTACCCTGCTTCCATCTAAGGCCACCCCTCGCCTTACGTGCGTGTCGTATCACTCCCTCTACACAGAGCCATCACCCTGGGGGGTCCCCAGGGGCCTTTCTCCTCAGCTGTGACAGTTTCTGCCCCTAGGGGGACTGCATCGCAGTTGTCCCAATGGGAGGAGAGGGTGGCTTGGGCCAGGTCGATTAGGGTCAAGGTACCCCCAGACACCTACATGGAGATGTCAGGTAGGCAGTTCAGGGAAGTGACCAGGGCCAGAAGTGTACATCTGGAGATTACTGTGTGTCTGTGACATTTCCAGCCATGAGAGTGAATTAGGTCACCTGGGAGGAGTGAGATAGGAAATGTCCCTTCCAGTATTTGGAGAAGTGAGGGGCAGCTGGCATAGGAGATGGAGCAGGCAGTGAGATGGGAGGACAGAGGCTAGGAGCCCTGACTTAGTGGGCTGCTGCTGTGGTCAGTTGAGTAAGAGGAAGGCTGAGAGTGACTGTCGCATCTTTCCCCCAGTGCCGGTGCGAACCTAGTTAGGTTATGGGATCCCTTGCTCAGTGCCCTCCCCTGACTTCCCTCCCGTGTCCATGGATGCACAGCCTGTGGGCCCCCTGTCTGTCTCTGGCCACCTTGCTCTTGTTTCCTGGAATGTCTCAGTCTGGTGTGTGTGGGGTGACTCCGTGCACACCTCGGCTTTCCTCGAGCAGTTCATGAGGAAAGCAGAAGTCTTCCCACTGTGCTTGGTGTTGGGGCCCGTTCCTTGGGTTACTGCTGTGCTCTGTTGTATTTCAAAACTTCAGGTGATTTCAGAATAGGGGGCTACCCGATGTGGTCAGCAAGTATAGGATTTGAGTCTGTTAGTGTCTGCTAAGCCAGCCTTCCAAAGCTGGAGCCCTGACCGCCCCCGGGTTGCCGTGGTGACCTAATCATTGCGTACAGTGGGGCTTTTTTAAAACAAAAGTGCTGTGTGAATGATGGCTGCTGCCGTTTAGAAATAAACCAGTTGTGAGGTGCTCACATTATGGGAAAATGACCAGACTCCACAGGGCCATAATGAAGTGACTCAGGGCTCAGGAAAATAGTGAAGGAAGCCAGAAGAGATGCCAACGGAGAGAGAGAAGGCTGCTGTGAGGAACCGTGGCCATAGCTGGTTCTTCCCCTGGGGTAGGGCTTAGGAGAGCTTGGCTCCGCACACAGGGTTTGTTAGTGTCCCTGTGAATATCTCCAGTGTTAATGGTTGTGTCAACTCTAGGTGTTGGTGGGGTTTCTTCACGAGCTGTTCTGTGGAGACCAAACTAAAAGTTTAATCCTTTCTAAACTTTTCTGGAGGTGTGAGTGCTCCTGTCTGCACCTCCTGACAGAGCTTTGGGCATGGAGCATGTTAAAGGCCTGGGAATTCTGTGTTTCCCAAATGCGTCTGACTGCTGAGACACCCCTCATCCTCCATCTTCAGTCGGACAGCCGTTGACATTTTGAGACAGTGTGAGGAGCACAGCGACAGGGCTAGAAAAGTGAGTGAGGCCAGCCATGACACATTCGGTGTCCCATGTGTATGTTGCTCCTGGTGCTGTTTGTATGGGAGGCAGTGTGTGTTGCAGCCGGAGATACACAGTAGGCTCTCCAGATCAGATCATGTGGGTTCAGGCTGGTCTCTGCCTCCTGTGGCCTTGGGCAGGTCACTTACTTTCTTTGTGCCTCAGTTTCTTGTTTGTAATGTGGGGATGGTAGTCCTCATTTGACAGAACTGCAGTGCAAGATTAGATAGCATGGTTCATGTCAAGAGTTTGATGCTGCCTGATCCAAAAATGGATAAAGGCTGATTGCCACTGCTGTGTTGTCGTGGTTACAGTGGCACCACACTTGCCTGGCTCCCTCTTCTGTAAAGACCACGGGTGTTCAGCCTCTGTCGTCACCTCCTGTTTTCATGTCAGAAAGAGGACACTGGGCTCCCTCCCCAGGTTGATGCCGACTGGACCCACAGGCACTGCACAGTCCTAGCCTATGCTGGTTTCCCCTCAGCCCCACTCAAACTCTCAGGGCTTCCATGCCTACCCTCTTACTGCTGTTAGGACAGTCGTCCTTTGAGGTCACAGTGGTGGAGGTCACAAAATGATTTGAGTTGTCTGTGTTCACATAGTAGTAATCTGAGATGCTATAGTTGCCTTTGTCAGTACACAAGATGACAGAATTATTGAAGAGCCTAGAGCCTTTTCATGTTGTTAGTTGCCCATTTAATCAATCAATTAATTAATTTTTTGAGACTTGGTCTCACTGTGTTACCCAGGCTGGAGTACAGTGGCACAGTCATAGTTCACTGCAGACTTGAACCCTTGGTCTCAATCTGTCCTCCTGCCTCAGCCTCCCAAAGTGCTGGGACTACAGTTGTGCACCACTGCACCCAGCCATGCGCCTTTGATTGGTTTTACCTTTTGTCTGGGGTTGCACTGGAAGGGGCTCCCATGTGCGCCCCTGCCCTGGTGCTGCTCAGGATGTGTTTAAGTCTTGTGTGTCACGCTCACCTGGTCCTCCCCTCCCTGTCTTAGATAACATCCCTGAGGACCTCAGAGACCCTTTCTACGTGGACCAGTATGAGCAGGAGCACATTAAGCCGCCTGTTATCAAGCTTCTCCTGTCCAGCGAGCTGTACTGCCGTGTCTGCAGCCTCATCCTGAAAGGGGACCAGGTGGCCGCCTTACAGGGACACCAGTCTGTCATCCAGGCCCTGTCCCGGAAAGGGATCTATGTGATGGAGAGCGATGACACCCCCGTGACAGAGTCCGACCTTAGTCGCGCACCCATAAAGATGGTGAGTGGTCTGTGGTGGCTGCCCCCAGGGGCCAGGCTCTGGAGCCATGGGCTCTCGTGCGGCGCACCTGGCATGGATGATGTGAACATGGTGTGCCGCGAGGTGGTGAAGACCTGAGCTGTTGCACGCTGGCGATCTTTAGGAAACTGCGTCTCTTTTAAAGCACATGACTGTTGTGGAGAATGGGGAAAAGAGGGCTTCCACTGATCTCTTTTTCTCATTGGGAATGCTCTCTGAATGCTGATTGGAGTGAGGCCTATTAATATTTGAGGCAAACTTTTTACAGATGATGAAAAATATAATTGTTGTGCCCATTCTGTTAGGTTGTTTCATGCATACTTTGTGCTAAAATAACTGTCTGCCTTTTTCTCCCCCAAGTATCCCACCCTCATCTTTCTCTAAAGGCTTGGTACTGATGTGCCTTTTCCAGAGCGTTCTGGGTCAGGGCCATTCTCAGTGCCTCCTGACTGCCTTTGTTTGGTGATTCCCGTGGTGCTGCCGAGACTGCAGTGCCATGTGGTGGGTGAAGAGAGTGTTACTTGTGTCATCTGAGGAAGCTGCACTAAGGCACAGTGCAGCTGTAGCAGGCAGAGCTCTGGACGAGGAGCCACAGCCCTTTGGGTGGGTGGTTGGCCTGGGGCAGGTCTCCTGTCTCTGCCTTCCCACAGCCATGATGTAGGAGGAGGAGTACTGCCTTTCCCAGGAGTCCCACAGGGCTGTTGAGGAAATAAGAAATGACAGTGCGAGACAGTGCACCACAGGCTGCAGGGCTGGCCTGCCTGCCTGAGAATGGACTCCTGGTTCCTGATGGGCTTGAGGCTCGTTGGCCAGAAATGCTAGGCTTGAAATAGTGATGGTGAGGGGGAGGGCAGGTCTCAGATCTGAGTATCTCTTGAGACAGAAAGGATGAGGGATGAAGAAATTAGGCCAGGATTCTGAGTATGAACAGGTTCCCTGTATCAGAACCTGGTAAGAGGGGTGGGTTTGAGGGGTTTCAGCTGCTGCCTCTGCCCCTAGAGTGCCCACATGGCGATGGTGGATGCCCTGATGATGGCCTACACTGTGGAGATGATCAGCATTGAGAAGGTGGTGGCCAGTGTCAAGCGCTTCTCAACGTTCAGTGCCTCGAAAGAACTTCCATATGACCTCGAGGATGCCATGGTGTTCTGGATCAACAAGGTGAGTGCCCTGCCTAGACGCGGCATGTGACTCTGCCCCTGTGGCCGGTCCCCTTTTCGCTTGAGAACAGCACACTTTGTCTGTCATGTTGAAACCTAGCCCTTCATTTGGGATGAGTCTCATTTTGTGTCCAGAAATGTGTCTGCTGTAGTTAAAAAGCAGAGCCAACAGGCATTGCTCCCACAGGCTGAGAGTAGAGGGTGATGAATTTATATATGAAAACGCAGCACATATCGATGCTTTAAGTGCCTTTTTAAATTTTTTTTTTTTTTTTTTTTTTTTGAGACGGGGTTTCACTCTGTCCTCCAGGCTGGAGTGCAGTGGCAGAGTCATGGCTCACGGCAGCCTTGACCTCCCAGGCTCCAAGTAATCCTCCTGCTTTAGCCTCCTGAGTAGCTGGGATCACAGGCACATGCTACTATACTTGGCTAATTAAAACAAATTTTTTTTTACTTTTAGTAGAGACGAAGTCTCACTATGTTGCCCAGGCTGGTCTTGAACTCCTGGGCTTAAGCAGTCCTCCCTCCTTGGGCTCCTAAAGTGCTGGGATTACAGGAATGAGCCACCACACCCAGCCAATGAATAACTTCTTTTTATTTTCATCATATGCGCACCTGTGTGCAAAAAAAAAAAAAAAGGAAAAAAGATGGCATCTTCCCAAATGCTGTTTTCTCCTTTTACATTTAGAAGCTCATAGTGTCATTTTTAATACAGTATATGTAAAGAATGTTTATTTTTAATAGTGTCTGATTATTTATAGGGTTACCTTGCTAGAGCCTTTGGTTAGTAAGCATCCTGATTTGCAAAAAGGTGTTTAAGTTCGTGCATTAACGCAGCAAAGGAACTAGGAGACTGTGGGGCTCCGTGTGAGGCTGGATTGGTGGACCTGAATAAGAAGCTTACACAGGATAGCTCTTTGGAGTTACTGATGATCTAGCTTGCACACGCAGAGTCAGGCTGATGCTCCATCTGCTGGCTCCCTGAAAGTCCCCTCCATCATTGTGACAAGCAGGTCTTTGTCAGGAGTTGGCAGAGTTTTGTGCTTTGACTTTTTCTAAGACAGTTGCCCAGCTCTTTAGCTATTTTCCTATCCAGGCTCGGGTTTGGGGAACCGGGCGGATGGGCAGACTCCGTACATTTCCTTACCCTGCGTCCAGGTAGGGGCAGAAAGCCTCAGAGTTTTCTAGGACTCACTGGAGCCTCTGGGCCCTAGTTCAGACTTAGGTGCCAGCCAGTGCCATCTCTGCCCTATTCTACCTGTCCAGGAGGACACCTCCCTGTGGTGAGCGCCGTGTCTCACTCACCCCTGGCTCTCACCTGGCAGCTTGCATGTGGGAAGTGCTTGCAAGAATTCTGTGAAAAATGGTGTTCAGTACTAGTGCCCGTTTCCACAGGAGCGTGAGCATTCCTGTAATCCTAGCGGAAGCTTCCTGTGATCGGAAGTCAAATTTTAGCTTTTATTTAGTATCTTTTGTTGATTTTTCCTCAATTACCCATCATCTCACAGACTCAATTACCTGTCATCTCATCTGTGAAAATGGTTCACATTCTCTGATAGTTTTTCTTTATTCATATGTGTTAAATAGGCCTGCAACTTGTCAGCCACATTTCTACTTGGTATAGTACTGTGCAGTGAGTTTCTGCTCATTGGTCAGATACTTGATGGCAGCTGCTCCAGTGACTCCCCGTGGCCCCTCTGGGATCTCAGTGTTGCTGGAGGTCAGGTGGTCTCTGTCTATGCAGTGTGGTCTCTGTCCAGCCACAATGATTTCCTTCAGAGCACATTCCTGCGAGGGGAAAGGTTGTTCATAGTTAAGGACTTTTTTTTTGTTTGCTTGTTTTCTTTTTTTGCCAAATCTGATCCTAAAGGTTGTAATATTTTCCTTTCTATTAGTCTGTGTAGGTGTCCTTTCCCATGTCTTCCCTATCTTGGTTGTTATTAAAAATTACTTGCCGATGGCCGGGCGCGGTGGCTCAAGCCTGTAATCCCAGCACTTTGGGAGGCCGAGGCGGGTGGATCATGAGGTCAAGAGATTGAGACCATCCTGGTCAACATGGTGAAACCGCGTCTCTACTAAAAATACAAAAAATTAGCTGGGCATGGTGGTGCATGCCTGTAATCCCAGCTACTCGGGAGGCTGAGGCAGGAGAATTGCCTGA
>NW_016107654.1:2281744-2283693 GCF_001604975.1 Cebus imitator
AAAAAAAAAAAATTACTTGCCGATTTGAAAGGTGAAAATAGTGTCTTTTTCTATGGTAAAGACGTAGAAAAACTTAATTCTTGGTACAGTTGCAGTTTAGAAGACAGAGCATCTGTGTGACCCTTTACCCTCTTTCTCTGGTGGATCTTTGTTATCTTTGCCTGTATTTCTTTCGGCAGGAGGGTATGTTTCTTTTTCCCCTGCTTGGCCCCACTTCTCATATTTGCTGTGCATTTATAAATGATTTCTCAGGCCGCTGTTGGCCTCCGTGTGTGTGGACTCGGCAGATAAATAGAAGGTGGCCTCCTTGTAGCCCGGAGGCATCATTTTGCTATTCTCGTTTCTACCTCCGTGTTTTAAAGAAATACACTGTTTCTGGCTCCTGACTCGTTGGTTGTAGACGCGATCTACTGACTTAGGATTGTGACAGGTGGAGTTCCTATGGCTCTCCACTCCACATCCTCCTCATCTTCCCGTGGTTGCATTGACAGCTTTGGGCACATTCACGATCAGACTTGATGTTCCTGTGGTCAGGCATCCATTTTCACAGCTTACATTCCTTTCCTTGTACCATGCTTTTGTTTTTCCTGGAGTTAATACTTGCTTTAGTTTTCATGATCTTTTCTTTTTTTCTCATGCGTTATTTGTATTTGTATTCAGTGTTTTCCATGTTTTACTGTTTTCCTGGCATTTCCGTATGAATTTAAGTTCCTTACGTTAGTGGTTTCTCCTTATGTGACTTTCTCCCGGGGCGAGTCCTTGATGCAGGATGCAATGGCAGCTGAATGCTTCCAAAACACCTTTTGGTTGTTGTGAGTGGTGGGGTGTGCAGGAAGCTCGAGCTCCCCTAGCAGCCCCTCTCAACTGTGCTGCGTTTCTTGGCCCTCTCTAGTTTGGGTTTTCAGATGCTTCACTGGCTTCGAGCTGTGCCCCAAAGCTTTTGCTGTACAGGTGAGTTTTCTGCCCACTGAAATTGCTGCATGCTTAATAAGCTTTGGGCTCTTGGTATCATTTCCATAAGGGTAAGTTTTTTTCTCCGGCATCAATTCTTTGATACATAAGGTCTGGATTCCCCTTGGGCATACGTACCAAGTTTCCAAGATGCCTGCTGTGCAGGTGCATTTGAGGGCAGATTTCAGCTTTTCACACCCACATCAGGGTCCCTCCCTCCTTGGGTTTGGCTCTGTGTCGTCCCATGCAGCAGGTGTATAGGGGAATGGCCACGTTCTGTGTTCCTCCTCCTCTGTGGCATCATGCTGGGACCCTGGCCTGCCTCTGCCTGTACGGTTGCTGCCCCGGCCACCTGCGTGTCTGCTTCCTGGGCTTTCCTCCCTTCAGTCCTGCTCCAGGCCGCTCACCCGCCTCCTCCTGGTCTGAGGAAGGGCTGGCGCTGTGCATTTCCGAGACCATTCCTGAGACAACCTCTGCAGGAGCCGTCCTCCACCTTGCCTTGGTGATTGCATAGCTAGATGGAAGTGCTTTCCCCAGCCTGGAGGGGTTGCCTAGCTGTCTTCTCTCTTCCAGGCTGAAGAATCTGCCAGCATGTGGGTTCCACGTCCTCTGTGACCTGGATGATCTCACTCAGGTTCTCCTCCTTCCTGGGTCCTCTGAAGAAACATGAACCACCTTGCTGGGGCTCTTTTTGTTTTTTATTGATGCTTAGCCAGTTGTTGTTGTCTTTTTCTTTTGGAGACAGAGTCTCGTTCTGTGGCCCAGACTAGAATGCAGTTGTGTCATCGAGGCTCACTGCAGCCTGACCTCCCAGGCTCAAGCGATTCTCCACGCCAGCCTTCTGAGTAGCTGGGACTACATGCATGCACCACCATGCCTGGTTGATTAAAAGAAATTTATTGGCCGGGCGCGGTGGCTCAAGCCTGTAATCCCAGCACTTTGGGAGGCCGAGGCGGGTGGATCACGAGGTCAAGAGATCGAGACCATCCTGGTCAACA
>NW_016107654.1:2286758-2290089 GCF_001604975.1 Cebus imitator
GGCTGGAGTGCAATGGCGCGATCTCGGCTCACTGCAACCTCCGCCTCCTGGGTTCAGGCAATTCTCCTGCCTCAGCCTCCTGAGTAGCTGGGACTACAGGCACGCACCACCATGCCCAGCTAATTTTTTGTAGTTTTAGTAGAGACCGGGTTTCACTGTGTTGACCAGGGTCGTCTTGATCTCTTGACCTCGTGATCCACCCGCCTCGGCCTCCCAAAGTGCTGGGATTACAGGCGTGAGCCACTGCGCCCGGCCTCCACTGATTTTTTTGTCTGGTTTATAGGAATACTTAAAATTGGACAATGTTAAGTCTTCCTGCCATATCCTTTGTATTAAAAAATAATTGTTTTCGTCTGGGCGTGATGGCTTATGCCTGTAATTCCAGCACTTTGGGAGGCCGAGGCAGGTGGGTCACTTGAGGTCAGGTGTTTGAGACCTGCCTGCCCAACATGGTGAAACCTCATCTCTACTTAAAATACAAAATATTAGATAGGCATGGTGGTGCATGCCTATGATCCCAGCTACTTGGGAGGCTGAGACAGGAGAATCACGAACCTGGGAAGTGGAGGTTGCAGTGAGCCAAGATCATGCCACTGTACTCCAGCCTGAGAGACAAGAGTGAAACTCCATTTTGAAAAAAAAAAAAAAATGTTTTCGCTATTGTGGGTCCTTTGCATGCCTACCCTGAATTTTAGAATCAGCTTGTCAGTTTCTATAAGAACACTTACTGGGATTTTGATTGGGAATGTATTGAAGCTAGATGACTTTAGGGAGAATTAATATTGCATATTCCAGCCCACAGACATGCCATATCTCTTTATTTTGTGTAGACTTAACAGCTTCACTGCTTTTCTCAGCCATGTTTTATGGTTTTTCAGGGCTAGGTTTTGTATATAGTTTAACTTTATTCTGTATCTTTTGTGTGTTGGATTGTATTATAAATGATGTTCTCCTAATTTTGTTTTCCAGTTACTGGTCTGTAGAAAGGTAATTAATAATTTGTATATTGACTTTATATTTTGTGACCTTGCTAAACTTATTTATTCTGGTGGCATTGAGGAAATTCTTTAAGATTTTCTATATAGAAGATCATGTTGTCTGTGTATAAAGTCATTTATTAGTATTTAATATGTATGCTCTTTAAATTATAATTTTTTTTTTTTGATTATTGCACTGTTTAGGACCTCTGATAGAATATTGAATAGAATTGGTGAAGGAAGACATTTTTGCTTATAGTTAATCTTAGGGAATAAATATTTACCGTTTTAACCATTGAAATGATGAATGTTGGTTGTAAATGTTTTTCATAGATGCCCTTTATTAGGAGTTCTGTGCCCCATGCCCCACCCCCCTTTTTTTGACAAGGTCTCACCCTGTGGACCAGGCTGGAGCACAGTGGTACCATCATAGCTCACTGTAGCTTAGTCCTCCTGGGCTCAAGCAATCCTCCTGCGTCTGCCTCCTGAATAGCTAGGACTACAGGCACACACCACTGTGCATAGCTAATTTTTAAAAAAAAATTTGTAATTTTTATAGAGGGATTTTGCCATGTTGCCCAGGCTGGTCTTGAACTCCTGAGCTCGAAGGATCCACCTGCTTCAGCCTCTGACACCTGGCCAGGAGTTCCCATTCTAAGTTTGCTTAGGGTATTTTTTTCATGAATACGTAGTGCATTTTGTTAGGTGCTTTTTCTGTATTTATTGAGATGATTATATGGTTTTCCTTTTTAGTCTGTTGATACAATGAATTAAGTTAATTGATTTACAAATGTTGAACCAGCCCTTCCATTCCCAGGACAAATACAAGTTGGTTGTGTTTATTATTTGTTTTATATATTGATGGATTCGATTTGCTAATATATTGTTGATGATTTTGGTGTCAGTGTTCTTGGCAGATACTGGTCTGTAGTTTTTTTTCTTATAATATATTTCTGTTGTTTTGGTGTCATGGTAATTTTGGGCTCAAAAAGTGAGTTGGGAAATATTAATAAGGTAAAAGGAAATTAAATATTAAATTCACTGATAAAGCAGTATGGGACTGGAGTTTTCTTAGTGAGAAGATTTTAATTATGCATTTAATTTCTTTAGTATACATATAGTAATAAATTTTCCATTTAGCATTGTGTCACCTTTGGTAATTTATGACTTTCAAGGGATTTTTCAATTTTAAGAAATTGAATTTATTGGCATAAGGTTTGTATTTCTTTATCTTCCTTTTAATATACCTGTGATCTGTAGTGATAATGTCCTGTTTGTTTCCTGATGTTGGCAATTTCTTTTATTTTTCTTTCCTTTGATTAGTCTGATTTATCAACTTTATTAATCTTCTAAAAAATCTGCTTTTAGTTTTTATTTTCTCTAATACTTAATTTCCTTTTACCTTTATTATTATTACATATTTATTTTGGGTTTAATTTGTTCTCCTTATCTAGTTTTTTAAGGGGGGGAGTTAGGAATTGAAGCCTTTTTTCATTTTTAAGACAGGCATTTAAAGCTGTCGATTTCTTGCTAAGCAACACTTTAGCTGTGCGTTATATGTTTTTATAGGCGTGTTTTTAATCATTCTCTTTAAAATATTTTGTTTCCCCTGTGGATTCTTGTTTTATCACTTTGTTATCTAGAAGTCAGATGTTTAATTTCTAAATACTTGAAGAGAGGTTCTAGATAGCTTTTTGTGTTGTGATTTCTGGTTTAATTCTGTTGCCAGGGAACATACTCTGTGTGATTGTCATCCTTCTAAATTCATTGGGACTTAGGGTCTGCCATGTACCTTACATTGCAGAATGTTTAATATACATTTGAAAAGAATTATGTATTCTGGCCGGGCATGGTGGCTCATGCCTGTAATCCCAGCACTTTGGGAGGCTGAGGCGGGTAGATCACAAGGTCAGAAGTTCAAGACCAGCCTGGCCAAAATGGCGAAACCCTGTCTCTACTAAAAGTACAAAAAATATTAGCCAGGCGTGGTGGGGGGCACTTGTAATCCCAGCTATCTGGGAGGCTGAGGCAGAGAATTGCTTGAACCTGGGAGGCAGAGGTTGTAGTGAGCCGAGATTGCTCCAGTGGACCAAAAACGACGTAATGCAGCAAAACTCTGTTTAAAAAAAAAAAAAAAAAAAAAGAATATGTATTCTGCTGTTTGAAGGTAGAGTGTTTTCAGTGTCGGTTCAGATTGGTTGTTGGTGGTGTTTGTGTCTCCTTCCTTCAATGTTTTCCTGTCTTTGGTCCTATTAGTAGGTTGAGCTGAAAAGAGAGTGGAAGTCCTGAGTTGTATGCTTGTAACCCACCTTTTGGTTCTGTCAGTTTTTGCTCTGTGTATTTTCAAAGTCTGT
>NW_016107654.1:2291316-2293304 GCF_001604975.1 Cebus imitator
TTTGGCGAGACAGACTCTGGCCCTATCACCTAGGCTGCAGTGCAGTGGCACGACCTTGGTTCACTGCCACCTCTGCCTCCTGGGTTCAAAGGATTCTCCTGCCTTAGCCTCCCGAGTAATTGGGATTACAAGTGTGTGCTACTGTGCCTGGATAGTTTTTAAATTTTTTGTAGAGACTGGGTTTTGCCATGTTGACCACGATTGTCTTGATATCTTGGCCTCAAATAATCCACCTGCCTCGGCCTCCCAAAGTGCTGGGATTACAGATGTGAGCCACTGTGCCTAGCTTAGTCAGTGGTTTTTAATATATCCATCAGGCTGTTGTATTAGTCTGTTTTCACACTGCTTAACAAACTGCCCAAGACTGGGTAATTTATAAAGAAAAGAGGTTGAATTGACTCAGTTCCACATGACTGGGTATTCCTCAGGAAACTTACAATCGTGATAGAAGGGGAAAGAGGCACGTCTTACATGGCGGCAGGCACGAGAGAGCAAGTAAGAAAAGGGAAAACTGCCTTGTAAACCGTTGGATCTCATGAGTCCTCACTCACTATCACGAGAACAACATGGGGAAAACTTCCCCATGATCTAGTCAATTCCCATCTCGTTCCTCCCTCAACATGTGGGAATTATGGGGATTACAGTTTGAGATAAGATTTGAATGGGGACACAGCCAAACCGTATCAGCTTTATAGTCATCACTGGCTAATTCCAGAACTATCTACTTATTTATTTTTTTGAGATGGAGTCTTGCCCTGTTGCCCAGGCTGAAGTGCATTGGCACGATCTTGGCTCACTGAAGCCTCTGCCTCCCAGGTTCAAGTGATTCTGCTGCTTCAGCCTCCCAAGTAGCTAGGATTACAGGTGCCTGCTACCACACCTGGCTAATTTTTGTATTTTTGGTAGAGACAGGGTTTCACCATATTGGCCAGGCTGGTCTCAAACACGTGACCTTGTGATCTGCCCTTGGCTTCCCAACAGAACATTTTTATCACTCCAAAAAAACTCTATGTACCTATTAGCAGCTGCGCCTAATTCCCTCCTCAGCCCCTGGCAACCACCATCTGCTCTGTATCTGTGTGTTTGCTCAGTCTGGACAGTTTTTATGAATGGTATACAGTATGTGATTTTTAGTGCCTGGCAACTTTCATGGAGCATGTTTCCAGGGTTCATCCATGTTGTAGCAGTGCCAGTGTTTCATTCCTTTTTATGTCTAAGTACCATTCCACTGTGTGCTTACACCTCATTTTGTTTGCTCGTGCATCAATTCATGGGCATTTGTGGTGTTTCTGCGTCTTCGCTATTGTGAATAATGCTGCTATTCGTGCACAAGTTTCCTGTGTGAATATATGTTTTCATTTTTCTTGGGTATGTACCTGAGGTAGAATTCCTGGGTCATGTGTTAATTCTGTGTTTAGCTCTTTGAGGAACTTCCAGACTGTCCTCCATAGCAGCTGTGCCATTTTACATTCCCTCTAGCTGCATCTGAGGCTTCTAGTTTTCCCCATCCTTGCTAACATTTGTTATTTTCTGGCTTTTTTTTTTTTTTTTTGAGACGGACTCTTGCTCTGTCTCCCAGGCTGGAGTGCAGTGGGGGTGATCTTGGCTCAACTGCAACCTCTGCCTCTTAGGTTCAAGCGTTTCTCCTGCTTCAGCCTCTCAAGTAGCTGGAATTATAGGCGCCCGCCACCACGCCCAGCTAATTTTTGTAGTTTTAGTGGATACGGAGTTTCACCATGTTTACCTGACTGGTCTCAAATTCCTGACTTAAAGAAATCCACCCACCTTGGCCTCCCAAAGTGCTGAGATTACAGGTGTGAGCCACCACCCCTGCTCCTTTTTTTTTTTTTAATAGCTATCCAAGAGGATATGAAGTGGCATCTCATTGTGGTTTTGATTTGCATTTCCCTAATGAGCCTCTTTTTATGTGCTCATGGACCGTGTGTGTGTGTGTGTGTGTGTGTGTGTGTGTTGTGTGTGTGTGTGTG
>NW_016107654.1:2293344-2371707 GCF_001604975.1 Cebus imitator
TTGAGACAGGGTCTTACTCTGTCACCCAGGCTGGAGTGCAGTGGTACGAACAGGCTCACTGCAGCCTTGACCTCGTGGGCTCAAGTGATTCTCCTGCCTCAGCTACCCGAGTAGCTGGGACTGCAGGCATTTCACCATGCCTGGCTAATTTTTGTTTTTTTTTTGTAGAGATGGGACTTCATCATGTTGCTCAGGCTGGTCTCGAACTCCTGAGCTCAAGCGATCCACCTGCTTCGGCCTCCCAAAGTGCTGGGATTACAGGTGTGAGCCACCGTGCCTGGCTGTATATCTTCTTTGGAGGAATATTTATTCATACCCTTTGCCCATTTAAAAATTGGATTGTCTTTTTTTGTTCTTTTATAGATTCTGGGTACTAGATCAGTGAGCTTTCATGGACCTTTTACCCATGCAGGGTTTTGCAACTTCATACTTTGGTCATTTGGAAAATTGTTTCACTGAGATATGTTGATCTTCCAAATGTTGCCACATTTCATGATACAGCATCAAAACCTATATTCATTAATATTACCAATCTCATCAGAAAAGCCTTTACATATTAGGAAGTTATCCAGCTTTTGGTGGCAGAAACAAGTTTTCCAAAATTTAAATTTTTTCTGAAATTCAAATTTTACTACTGGAAACAAGTAGTTTTCCTTAAGTGACAGACATTCATTTAAAAAAATACATCACTTCTTTGGTTTTGAAATGATGTCTTAATATGTTTGCAAATGTGAATAACTGGTTTGTTAGTGGTTCAGCTTGT
Source organism: Cebus imitator (assembly GCF_001604975.1). Classification (NCBI taxonomy): domain Eukaryota; kingdom Metazoa; phylum Chordata; class Mammalia; order Primates; family Cebidae; genus Cebus; species Cebus imitator. The sequence continues at coordinate 2,294,108 of NW_016107654.1, forward strand.
AACTTAGCTGCACAGGTACATGTCCCGAGGTCACTGTTGTCATTTGGTCCACAAGAGAGGTGCTCTGTGCCTGCTGACCTTGTGGTCACAGAACACAAAAGAAGTTGTACTATAGAGTAGAGATTTGATAAAATTATTTTCCATCTGTATCGTTTCCTTCAGCCTAAACAACTTCTTTTAGCATTTTTTACAGGCAGTTCTACTGAAGTCTCTTAGCTTTTGCTTTTCTGAAAAAGACATTATTTTGCTTTCATTTTCCAAAGATATGGCTGGATATAAAATTCTAGATTGACAGAGTTTTCTTTCAGATGGAAATACAGCTCCATTCTGTTGTGCTGCTGGGTGCCTCTGTGGGGTGAGGTGGGACTGGGCTGACAGTTCTTGCTCCAGCTTTTTTAGACACTGACTTTGAGCCGTTGTCTTGCCTGCAGCCTTGTCTCTGCTCTGTGGCTGGGAGGCGTCTTGGGGTGTTTGCAGACCCTGCGTGGCATCTCTTCCCCAGCACTGGAGCTGCGCTGGCTCTGTTCTGTGCAGCTTTCCCTTGCTTTGTCCTGCGCATTTTCAGCTTTTAAATTGTGTTTTCCGTGTGATTTTTGTAGGGATCAGAGTGACAAGCAGATGTTTGGTTTACCACGTCTAGTCTTGATTTTTTTTTTTTTTTTTTGGTAATTTTTTTTTTTTTTTTTTTTTTTTTTTTTTTTTTTATTAAAAATTTCAGATTAATTTACATTTAAGAAGGATGTGTTTTTACACAGTGCATTTTTAGTGGTTTTGACTTTCTCCAAAAATACGACTATTTGTTTTATGTTATATATTGTATTATCAATCATCTTCTTGATTAGATTTTCCAAAGAAGTTTTTTTTTTAAGAGACAGGGTCTTGCTGTGTTGCCCAGGCTGGCCTCCAGTTTTTGGGCTCAAGTGATCCTCATGCCTCAGCCTTCCGAGTAGCTGGGATTATAGGTATGAGCTGCCACACTCATCCTTTGCAAAGGACTCTTAATCATGCATACAAAACTTGGTTGTGGATTGTCTTTTTTTTCTACCTTCTCACTGATTGAATTTGACATTATCTATATTGATTTTTTTCTTCATCTGTTTTTTAGTTTTAAAAACACTTTTTCATTCTTCTGATTTGATACGCATGGTGGACTCTGTTGTCTGTATCATTTGATGACGAAGCATTCAGCTCCGTGCCTTTTCGTTTGAAGGCTTCTACCATATCCCCTGAAGCACTGCTGTGTATTTTTCTCCATGGTATTTTATAATTGCAGTTTTGATATTGAGTTAATAATTATAGGAGAGAATACTTAAATTTCTAAGAAGTTGTATTTTTAAGGAGTGTATAGTTAAACTTTTATAATTAAATTTTATTTGGTATGATTTTGTATGGTCAGGGATTTTTTTGTGACCTATTCTGTCACAAGTTAGGCTCTTTAGTGAGGTGTCTCAACCAGACTGTTTTGTAAGTGGCATTTGCTGTTGGTGTTGGAGAAGCTTATCTGTTTAACAGTAGTTTGGTAAGTCACCACTACCAAGATGTAGTGACTCTGTCCCACAGTGGCAGGTTGGGGGGGGCAGTGCACTGGCTTAGGGGTGGGCGTGGGGGTGGCGGCAGGTGGACCTTGTGGATCATGTGGAATCCGTGTAACTGGCTTAAACAATACCTGTGTCTAGGAGTCAGAGGCAAGTCAGGTGAAGTGGAGGTCTCTGGGTGATAATTGTGGACATACTGAGACCTGTGCAGGACAGTGATTACCTTTTTAATGCCTTTCTCTTCTACTTTAGGTAAATCTTAAAATGAGAGAGATAACAGAGAAAGAAGTTAAATTAAAACAACAGTTATTGGAAAGTCCAGCTCATCAAAAGGTAAAGGGTAAATTTAATTCTTCCAGAATGCACTAAGTTAATGTTGGTCCAATTCTAAAGAATTCTGTTCCTGCTGTTTGCTTATTCTCTATTTTTACTCACCAAAGAAGCAGCTAGTCTCTTGGATTCACCTGGTGGGCTGATTCTCCACACCTCAGTGAGAGGTGACCACGGCAGCCTGTCCCCCATCTCTCCCTGGGAAGGGGTGTTTTGTATTGAGCTTTATGGTGGGTGAGGGCATTTTGGGGGAATTGGGAAGCTCAGGAGTGAGGGACATAGGTCCCACCTGGGTGCTAGCTTCCACAAGTCAACAAACAAGGGGAAAATTGCCTATTGCTAAAGATACCCTCGAAAAGTCCTTAAATGGCCCATGAGGTGCACTGTAGCTGGTGGTGTATCTGTGTCCCTGTGCCATGATTCTGGTGGATGGACCCTACACGTCTACTGAAGTGGCATGATGGCCGTGCTGCACCTTCCAGCCATGAGTCGTTTTCTTCCTCTGACATTATTTTCTCTTTTGTAAGCACATGCGTGACTGAATTCACTCAGTTCAGTGCACACAAGATGTGGTCCAACCATCTGTAAGGTCTTGCCATTGGAGGGCAGTGTGCCGCCTTCCCCTGTTCTGTCTTCTCCCTCCAGCGGCACTGGCCCCTGGCCATGCAATTGTTAGCTGGGTGAGCGGTGAGTCAGGTCACCTGCCATGGCTCCCTCATCTGGATCTTAAGCATCAAGCTTCCTCCCTGTTCCTCAGATGGTCACATTTAACACATGGGTACAGACTAAGCACTAGACTTCCTGCGTCAGAGCTGACTTTTTGCCTTTTGGTACCCAGCCCATACCAAGTTTCCGAAGTATTCTTTGCTACTGCAAAGAATAGTGTTGTGGAGGTGACTTGTGATCTTCCACTTTAATCGTCTGCTAATACACCATGCCTATGGCCACGTACACTTGGAAGACTTTGCTTACCAGAGGCTCTCCCGCCTCTGCCGTGTAAACGCCGTGGGGAAGTGTGTGTTACCTCGTCCACACGTGGACCTGCTCTGCTGATGCTCCTCTCCTGCCTTCCTTTTCTCGCTTCCTGAGCAGTCTCCCTCCAAGTGGTATTGGAAGTTAGTGCCTGTAAGTGAACCTCGAGCCTCTAGCTGCCATCTACAGAGCCATCCTGTCGCAGTCACTTGCTTCCATTAAAAATTGCTCGTACCCAAAACTGTTTTTTTTTTTTGTTTGTTTAAATGTCCACCTTGGGATTATTTATATAGTACAAGCGTTGGCCTGATTCTGAGCCAAATGGGCCTTGTAATATGGCACTTTGGAACTCTAAGTTACGTCTCGCCCAGTTTCCTAGTTACTTCAAGTGATCAACATGCACATAATGAGAGAGGGTGTTCTCTTGTGATGGATACAGAGGGACTGAAAAGTGGTCTAGTTGCCCAAGTTACTGTGTATATTTTGTACTTTCTGATGTTGCCTTGCCTGACTGTGGTATTTAACATGACATCTGTTAGGAGCCATCAGCTGAGTGGTCCAGGTATGCGGATGATACACCTGGTGGGCCGGGGCTGGAGGGCTGTGGAGAGGGGCTCTCACCAGCGTTTCAGATTCCTCTCTTCTCCTTGGGTGTTGCAGTTACTCCTGCTGCCTTGGCCTGCATGGAGAGGGGAAGGGGCATTTCCTTATTCCCAGGCAATGGTCTAAGTTAAATCAGCCTGGCCACAGGCTTTCGGGAGTGAAATGTGAATTTTCACATAGAAAGATGAAACAGTATTTCGTTTTCCAGGCCTAGTTGTGCCCCACCTGGTGGCCCATTCTGGAAGTGGAGCCAGTTTGTTAGCTGGCTCCGGGAGAGAGTGTGTGGCGCCAGCGGTGCCTTTCTCGGGAACTTTTGGACGCAGAATTTGCAGAGGGCTTTATGCATACTCCACTACCTGCCTGCGTCTTTCAGTGTCATTATTGGGCCCCGATTTTCCTTTGAAAATAGCAGTGGGAGTAAGCTGGGAGGCAGGGCTTGTTTGAGCAGTGGTAGATGCCACTGCGGAGCTCACAGGTCATTTTGCTTCTCTTGAAATATATTAATAAGAAAGAAGAAGAAAGCATTTTAAATCAATATAGAGCTTTAAACTTTTTGAATCCTGAAGACTGAAGAGCTCAATATTAAATGAGCACTTACGTGATTTAGTCAAGGGCTCCCAGACTTCAGCTGTCCTACAGAAAGTGAGGTTTCACATGAGAGTTTTATAAAAACAGAAACATGTTACCAAGAGCGGTGGGTCTCTTAATGTTTTTTTGTTAGATAGTTCATAACCCTAATTGTCTGACCACAGTATTGAGTAAATAGGCCAGTGATGAGAAGTGTGGAAAGGCCTGGTTGGTAAAGGCGGACAGGTTTAGAGGTCTTACCTCAACAATTTACGGCCTAGAGGTTCAAAACACCTGATTTGCAAGGCAACTATACAAGTTCCCTGGACTCTTGTAGTTCAGGAGTGTTTCGCCTACCCGTAAGCCCACCCCATCCATCTTTAATCAAGAAACCATGTGCTTTCCCGCATGCCTGTGGCCACCCCTCACGTGTCTGCTGTCTGTGTGGAAGCCTGGCCTGGCGCATGCTGTGGTGCACTGCATGCTGGAACCCGTGGAGTTTGCACGCGTGGTACAGTATGAGGCGGGTCACGTTTTGTAGAGTGTGCCGTGGGCTCCGAGAAACAAGTTAAAGTGTGTGCCGAAACATATTTCATTGACATAAAATAAGCCTTATTGCTAAATTTAAGAGACTGTGTTACAAATGTTTTTTGCTCAGCATCAGTATTGATTATTCTACACGATGTGCTTACTGACATAACAACTTGAAATTCTTGATTTTAGACAATTTTTCCTCAAGTTGATTCAGCTGCATGACTCTCAGAAATCAGTCATTTTTCTTGTAGATTGCTGGTTTTCTTCCTCTATTTTGTATCATGTATTTTCCTCCTGTGGAGAAAATGTGGTTGGCAAGAAATGCCATATTTTAAAGCTGTATTGTGGGCGTTAATGTAGAAAACACTAGTGGACAGCAGGCTGTTTGGCAGTGGGGCTGGGGCTGACCGTCCTGCCCTCGGCGGCCTGTATGTCCGTGCTCTTGTCAGCTGACTCGCAGATACGGGGACAGACCTGAGGGCTTGGTGGAGTGCAGAATACCACACATGTGGCTTCCTCTAAATGCAGAAGCATGGAAGCCTTGAGCAGATGCTTGTCTTCTGGAGCACCTTGCATGGGTTTAGTCTCCTGATGCTTCATTGCAGTTAACAGAATGTGGTGGTCGTGCTATGAGAAATTCTGTCTAACTTGGCTTCTGAAATTTCTCAAACTAAATATTAAAGCTGTTTTGTATTTTTCATCATGGCTGAGGCTAGTGATGATATTGCTTAGGAAAGTCACAGTGACTTGGGGCTTCCAAGCATCAGGATGATCACCATTTAACTTGTTTCTCGCTAGTGTCTAGTGCGTCGGCTTTCGGTAGCATAGGTGTGTGTTCTGTCTCCTTTCCTGTGTGTGCCTGCACTAGCAGCAGCCTCGGCCTCCAGGTCAGTTTAGGGGAGACTGGCCCTGGTATTGCTAGCAAGTAGTTGCTGTTAACCCAGTGTAGCCATGAAGCCCAGCTCCCTGGATCTTGACATATATGTTCCAGGCAAAGTACATAATCCATATGTTTTTAACTTTTTCTAGATGGTTGCAATTGTTCTCCATGTTGTCTAGTAGGCATTATGTTAATTCCTGATCTAACAGTGTGCCTGTAACATATATGGTAGTGAAGAGACATCACATGCAGAGACCGTTTTCCTTTTATCAACTACAGGTCCGCTATCGACGAGAGCACCTTTCTGCTAGGCAGTCACCCTACTTCCCGTTGTTGGAGGATTTGATGAGAGACGGCAGTGATGGTGCTGCTCTCTTAGCTGTGATTCACTATTATTGCCCAGAGCAGATGAAACTGGATGGTGAGTGGAGAATGCTTCCCCTAAACAGACCCAAAAAGCTTAAAAGAAAATTATAGTGTACATTGATCCACATAAAAAAAAAAAAGAACACTGAATCCGTAATATAAATTGAGATGTTAGCCTGTAGATGAAAAAATTGGGTTATGTTGTGCTCATACTTAACCTGCATTTTATCTGATGATGAAACTGCACTTTGAAATTAGCTGGGCGTGGTGGTGTGCACCTGTGGCTCTAGCTACTTGGGAGGCTAAGGTGGGAGGATCACTTGAGCCCGGGGGGGAAAAGAGGGAGAGAGAAATTGTACTTGAAAGTATTTGGGTCATGTGTGAAAGTTTTTGTGACTTTACCTATGTTTCAGAATGGGTAGCTTTTGTAAACCCTTCCTCAGTTGATTTAAATCATCTAGAACTCAGTTCGAGGATGGGAAAATTAATGCAAAATTGAGTCTGTTTATGAACCATTTATGAACAGCTGCCACATGCTTGGTGCTGGGGATGTTCCGATGACAGTAAATCTCCCTCCAGGTGTTCACAACCTAACAATGAGGAAAGAGAAAGTGAATGACTGTCACCAGCATGACAGTGGGTATCTGGACAGGGGCGGGGGGGAGCATGAATTCTGGTTTAGGTTTTGCTAAGCACCCTTCATTCTGAAGTAGGCAGATAAAAGGCCAAGAGGTACCCCCAAACTAATATCCCACATGGGAAACATTTGTGTCAGGCTCTGGGTGGATTGAGCTGACATTGATCTTATTCCTACTGAGCATAAAAGTGCTAGATAATATGGTTTTTGTAGACAAAATAGTTTCACAAATAGCTGCACTTAAAGGAAGAGGCCAGGTGGGATGACTCACGTCTGTAATCCTAGCATTTTGGAAGGCTGAGTCAGGTGCATCACCCGAGGTCAGGAGTTTGAGACCAGCCTGACCAACATGGCGAAACCCTGTCTCTACTTAAAATACAAAAATTAGCCAGGTGTGGTGGCACGTGCCTGTAACCCCAGCTACTCAGGAGGCTGAGACGAGAATTGCTTCAACCCGGGAGACAGACATTGCAGTGAGCCAAGATCGCACCACTGCACTCCAACCTGGGCAACAGAGCAAGACTCGATCTCCAAAAAAAAAAAAAAGGAGAGAAAAGAAAGGGAGAGCCTCGGGTACCAGGAGACAGTTTCTGTCATTGAGTGAAAACCATGAGTGGACAGGTAGGTGCCTTGGGGCCTTTTGGGCCTGAGTTTCCATGTTCATTTGGCCCTGGGCCTGTGTGCTGTCAGCAGCTGTGACTGGCACCTTTGGGAAAGAGGATTAGGAAACTCCAACTACTGCCCAGGAGTGAACGGAGGAGGCTTGACAGATGCCCTTGGGTCTGGGGCTATGGAGGGGAAGCTCTTTAAGGGGGCAATGCAGCTGTTGGGTACATTGTGGGTGGGAGGGAGGTTGAGATATGTGTCACCCGTACGGTGGGAGAATGCCGGTCGAAAGTCAGTGCAACAAGTAGTCTAGGGCTAGTGAAGCTCACAGAGCCTGGCAGGGCTAAAGCGCACCTTGGCTGTGCAGGAATGTTTCCATGAGCATGCTGGCTGCCCGCTGAGAAGAGCCCTTGCTGGAGGACAAACTTGAAAAATCAGAAACCATGCAAGGAAAGCAGGCACTGCAGCTGATTTGGCAGCAAGACGTGGGTAAAAGATAACAGGGTGTTTAAAATGATCAAGGACATAAAAAGAGAACTAGATACCTTGAAGAAGGCAGGGGATGCGGTCTTCAGCTATGCTGCGATTTTCTTCATCCCCACGGTCTTGTCTTGGCACTGTTTTTGTTTGTTTGTTTGAAACAGAGTCTTGCTCTGTTGCCCAAGCTGGAATGCAACGGCATGATCTCAGCTCACTGCAACCTCCGCCTCCCAGGTTCAAGTGATTCTCCCACCTCAGCCTCCCGAGTAGCTGGGATTTCAGTAGAGATGGGGTTTCACCATGTGGGCCAGGCTGCTCTTGAACTCCTGACCTCAGGTGATCCACCCACCTTGGCCTCCCAGAGTGCTGAGATAACAGGAGTGAGCCATTGCACCCAGCCATGGCACCTTGTTTTGTGTGTTCATCTCTTATATTCTCCCTGCTGAGTTCTGGATGTTTTTTGTTTTTTTTTTTTGAGACAGGGTCTTACTCTGTCACCCAGGCTGGAGTGCAGTGGTGTGATCATGGCTTACTGCAGCCTTGACTTCTCAGGCTCAGTTGATTATCCCACCTCAGCCTCCCGAGTAGCTGGGACTACAGGCACGTACCACCATGCCTGGCTCACTTGTTGTAATTTTTTTGTGTATGTATGTGGAGATGGAGTTTTGCCATGTTGCCCGGGCTGGTCTTGAACTCCTGGGCTCAAGTGATCTGCTTGTTTGGCCTCCCAAAGTGCTGGGATTATATGTGAGCCACTGCACTTGGCCCTGGGTCTTTCTGATGTCTACTTTCTGGTTCATAAATTTGACTTTTCCTTCATTGTGTGTAGCCTGCCCTGTATGTCTGTTGGGGATCCTAAGACAGAGTGAATTGCTAAGGATAGAGAGTCGTTACCAATTATGATCATATGAACAGCTTACAGGAAGGTGTGACTGTACTGAAGCTCATTGTACCTAAGAGCAGAACATCAAAATGGATTTTTAAAAATGCAGAGTTACAGAGAAATGCACAGAGCCACACTGCTGACTTACGTAACAGAAACTGATTGATAAAGCAGATAATTTAGTAAGGCCATAGAGGACTTGAACACAGAATTAACAGGCTTCATCCAGTGCACCAGCCCCTGTGGAATGTGCTCATTTAAAGACAGTAAAGACAATCATAGAAGCTTTTATAAAACCTGTAGTCGATGAAGGCCACAGGTGAAATCGCAACAGATCCCAAAGAATCAGTACATTCTCCACAGTGCGGTAAAGTGACAGTTCACCTGCTAGAAGATGCAGCCTCTTTCCCTGCCTGTGAATTAATGATGGCTAATTTTAGGTGTGAGTTTGATGGGATTGTGAGATGCCTAGGTGACTGGTGAAGCATTGTTTGTGGGTGTGTCTGTGAGGGTGTTTCCAGGGGAGATGGGTGTGCGTCAGTGGCTTGAGAAAGGAAGACCTGCCCTCAGCGTGGACAGAAGAGGGGGATTCTCCCTTTCTCCTCTCCCTCCCTTCCTGAGTGGGGCACTTTGTCTCCTCCTGTCCTTGGACATCAGACTCCAGGTTTTTTGGCTGTTAAACTCTGGGACTTGCACCATGGCCTCCTGGGGGTTTTTAGGCCTTTGGCCTTGGCCTGGGGGCTGCACCATCAGCTTTGCTGACTCTCAAGGTCTTTCAGACCTTGAGCCATGCTGCCACCTTCTCTGATTCTCCAGCTTGCAGACGGCCTGTCGTGGGATTTCTCTGTCTTTGTGATCATCTGAGCAAATTTCTCTCATTAAATTCCCTGTCATATGTCCTACTGGTTCTGTCTATCTGGAGAACACGGACAAATGCACAATTCCTCTAAAATCTTAAAGATTAAATGCCTGGAAGCCAGAGCAGATATTTAAATGTTTCATGGATCATAGGGAAAGAGTAGTGGGACTTGCTAGTGTGAGTTCAGCAGGGGCAGGGTTACTGATGCATCCCAGTTTTCTGAAATAGTGTCTGGGACCGGTTGGTGTTGAGTAGGTATTTGTTGTTAGAAAAAGAACATAGAAGTAAACCCAAAGAAAGTTGAAGGAAGGAGAAATGAAGGGCAATTTTCTGTCCATTTCTGTTAGTCAGAAGACACTCCCAAACAAGGAGAATAAGGAACTGAATTGCAGATGCCGTTTTGGATGAAGCTAGGATATATCTGGACTCTGAACAAATCCACTAATGGAGAAGTAATAAAAAAAAAAGAGCAAAGTGGAGGACGGGTGGGTATCAAGCTGGGGAACAAACAGGCTCATCCTGTGGGACCCTGGATGGCAGAATGGAGCACCGAGGTTGCTGCTGGACATTGGTGCCTAGGGGCGGGGGTGGATTCCTTGAAAGTTGGTCTCCAGCGGTGAGAGCGCAGGTTTGCCTTGCTTCTGATGCCTTTCACCTCATGTCCTCAGTACATGGGGAACACTCTGAGGGAAACTGAGCCAGCTAGGCTCTAGCCTTAGACTCCAGGTGTAGGCAGGGTTGAGGTGACACTGAAATCAGGGCTTTCGTGTAAAATTCTTCATACCCAAAGGTGAGACGGGTTCTCTTCCCTGTGCATCCTGCCCCAGAAGTCTCCATCTCTCTTGCTTCACTCCATGATGCCAATCTGTCCCACATGCAACACAGGGAATGATTCTTCTCTGCAGAAATTGGCCTCAGGAAAAAGATCTACAGTGGCTCACTCTTTACTAGGAACGGCAACCAAAGATTCCTGACGTATGAGGAATGCCACTGACCTGAATGAGAACCTAAATCAACAGATGGTGCAGGTGAGCAGGAGAAAGTGTTAGAGGTGAACCAACAACAGGGCTCCGGGAAACGCTGCCTGCAAGATAGTGGCACCTAAGTATGTACAGAATCATCAGGCTCAGATCAGCTCTTGGAGTGCTACAGCTTGTTTAGAATTTGTCTAGCAAATTCTGAAGAGCTGACAAAAACCACTTCTTGGGAAGGAAAGGTTTTTTTGCTAAGATGGGAGATCCACTGAAGTGCTGGAAGACAGAGTTGAAGAAATGTGCCGGAAAGTAGAACCAGAAAGGCCAAGAGATGGGAAATACAGGAGAAAAGGTAGAAAAACCAGGATCAGCCTAAGAAGAAAGGCAACAGAAAATAGGAGAAAAGAACTTAGTCAACACAAAATATAGGAAAATTTCCCAAGGACGTGAGTGGCAAGTAGGAATGGTGGCCAGTAGCGTTCCTGAAGAAGGCCCATGGCAAAGCATACTGTGATGAGCTCCGGAACACCTGGGAAAGAGAAGATCCCCAGAAGTGTGGAGAGAGCAAGCAGGTCACACACCAGACAGGCAGCCCCGATGACACCAGATTCCTCAGCCACAGTCCTGGAAGGAAGATGACTGGGACGGGCCTTCCCAGTGCAGGGGAGCATGCGCACGCCATCCTGAAGAGGAGGGGGAGGGAGGCTCAGGCTGAAATGCACAGTGCCAGCCTTTCCACGAATGGGCCAGGAACTTGGGACAAAGGCATAGACCAGGAGGGGACATTTGGCCTGCCCGGCTCAGAGGCATGCATGAAGTAGTGAGCCAAGTATTAAATCCAGGAAATAACATGAGTGAAAAACTGAGCCAAGTATAAAATCCAGGAAAAACAAAGAGTTGTGCAAGGAGTGTTTACTGTGTAGCCCAGCTGTGGACGATGGTTACATAGTTACAGTGTACAAAGACTCAGTCTGGGCTTAATCACACATCCTGCTGTGTGGCCTCTCAGGAGAGAAGCCGGGGAGGCATGCAGAGGACCACCTGCACTGTGGTCATCTGCTGTGACAGTTGGCTGTAGCCTCTCAGCGATAGGGTAGGGATGGGGCTGTGTGTTCTCTTACCAAGGCCACAGGCAGAAGGAGTGGAATGAGCAGTGATATGGTTTGGCTCTGTGTCCCCACCTAAATCTCTTCTTGAACTATACTCCCATAATTCCCATGTGTTGTGGGAGGGACCCAGGGGGAGAAAATTGAATCACCGGAGCAATTTCCCCCATACTGTTGTCATGGTAGTAAGTATGTCTCATGAGATCGGATGGCTTGGTAAAGGGAAACCTGTTTCGCTTGGCGCTCATTCTCTCTCTTGCTGCTGCCATGTGAGACGTGCCTTTCATCTTCCCCCATGATGGCGAGGCCTCCCCACCCATGTGGAACTGTAAGTCCAATCAACCTCTTTTCTCTTGCAAATTTCCCAGTCTTGGTTATGACTTTATACAGCGTGAAAACAGAAAAATATGGTACATTGGTACTGGTGGAGTGGAGAGTTGCTGAAAAGATACCCAGAAATATGGAAGAGACTTTGGAACTGGGTAACAGGCAGAGGTTGGAACAGTTGTGTGGAACTCAGAAGAAGACAGAAAAATGTGGGAAAGTTTGGAACTAGAGACTTTTGAATGGCTTTGCCCAAAATGCTGATAGCGATATGAGATAGCCTGAGGTGGTCTCAGATGGAGGCGAGAAACTTGTTGGAAACTGAAGCAAAGGTGACTCTTGTTATGTTTTAGCAAGCAAAGAGACTGGTGGCATTTTGCCCCTGCCCTAGAGATTTGTGGGTCTTTAAATTTGAGAGAGATGATTTAGGGTACCTGGCAGAAGAAATTTCTAAGCAGCAAAGCATTTAAGAGGTGACTTGGGTGCTGTTAAAGGCATTCAGTTTTATAAGGGAAACAGAGCATAAAAGTTTGGAAAATTTATAGCTTGATAATGTGATAGAAAAGAAAAACCTGACTGTGCATGGTAGCTCATGCCTGTATCCCAGCATTTTGGGAGGCCGAGGTGGGTGGATCACATGAAGTCAGGAGTTTGAGACCAGCTTGGCCAACATGTCGAAACCCAGCCTTCTGAGTAGCTGGGACTACAGCATGCCACCAAGCCTGGCTAATTTTTATTTTAGTAGAGACGGCGTTTCACCATGTTGGCCAGGATGATCTCAATCTCCTGACCTTGTGATCCACCTGCCTTGGCCTCCCAAAATGCTAGGATTACAGGCGTGAGCCACTGTACCTTGCCGAAAAGCTTAATTCTTTTAAAAAATTAATAAAATAGAGAATCTGAAAAGATTGATTAAGAATGCAGGTATGGCAGCTACTAAAATAAAAATACCAGGAATATTTGTGTGCCATATGTGTTTGAAATGTTAAAATGGGCAGTCTTCTTCGAAGCCTAAAGAGGCAGGCAATCTAAGTAGACCCGTAACTACAAGGGAAACTGACTCAGGAGTCAGCAGACCACACCCACAGGGACTGACTTCTGTCTGGGGCATTTCACCAGACTCTCAAGGAATTGTCAGCTCCTGTGTTATGTTAAGTGTCCCAGAGAATAGGAAAGGATGGAGTGGCCCGGAAAAGAGAATTATTTTCTGACACTGAGTAGACTATGAGAGGAAGATTCTAGACTGGCTTTCCATGTTAAATGTAGATTGAAAATTGTATGTAAAGTATTAGAAAGCACAGCTTGAACAGATTGTCTATGATCATCTCAGTAGGGGCAGAGAATTACTTGTGGACAGTCACTGTCTGCCTCTGATGGTGGCTCTGGGCCTCATAGGGACTTGATTGGAACTTGAGGCTGTTGACCCCACCTGTGGCAGGTGCAGTTCCCAGTGAAGGCCCAGGAGCAGTGGCGCCTTTGTGTCTTGATGAAGCAGGTTCTCTGAGCCTGGCAGGAGGAAGGAAGCAGGAGCCATAGCCAGGGCTGCCCGTGCCCCTGCCGTGCGCTGCAGTGCCCACTCCCTGTGAGCATCCTCATGTCATGTGAGAACTGGGAGGCATCTGGGCGTAAGTACAGCAGAAAAGAGGCAAGGAAAAACCGTACGCTTTTCTATTTCTCTTGGGAGAAGACTTAAACAGTGTTCTTAGATGCCCAGTCAGTAATGCCCAAAGTTGTGATTTCTCCAGATTGTTCTGAATTTTGTTGCCAGTCCAGTAAATACTTTTGTCTTTAGTTATTGACAAGGCAATGCAGAAATTCTCCTGGATTGTGTTATTCTCTGTCTCTCAACCATTTGAGAATAACACAGCAAAAGTTGGGAAAGCTGACATCGGCACACAGATCCCCAGCCTGGTCCATCCTCACTCAGCTACCCAGGAGCACCTGCCTGGCCCAGCGTTCCCTTGTAGTTTCCTTTCATCTGGAATCGTTTCCCAGCCCTTTACCTCTCCTGACCCTTGACATTTTTGAAGAGTAAGGTCGCGAATAGTGGCCCTTGGTGGGTTTGTCTGGAGTTTCCTTGTGGTGTGTCCTCCAAGCGTGTCACCTCGGGCATGGTACTGGGACATCTCAGTGTTGGTGACTCCAGCCTCGCCCTTGGTGCAGGTGGCATGTGCTAGCCTTCTCCACTTCTAAGCTTGCTGTTTTTGCTTTAGAATGCATTAGTATTTTGTAGGGAGAGGCTTTGGACTGTGAATACCATGTTTCTCATGAGACTTTCACCTACAGGTGTCTCCACCCATGAGGGCTTCCAGCCTCAGTGCATCTTCCCGTCTTGCCAGCATTTGCCCCACTTCTTTATTCATGTGTTTATTTATATCCGGATGGTCTCATGGATCTTGTTTTGTTTAATAGGTCATAATTCATTACTTTCATTATTTTGCTTAAATTGCCCCAGATTTTAGCTGAGTAGTTTTGAAAAATAAGAAGGTGTGGGGTATGTGCCCTACAAATACCAAGTCTTACTTAACTTTGCATGACCAAAAATAGTGTGGTTTTGGTTCAGGGACAGTCATATGGACCAGATGAATGAACCACATGTAGAACCAAGAAAAGAGGTGCTTTGCAGGGAACCTGGCGCCTTAGAGGTGGCCTCACTGCCCAGTGGGGAGCCGCACTGGCAGATCAAGAACATGGCGGCATTGACATCCCTCTGGGAAAGTGCTGTCAAACGCCACCCCACCTGAGCCAGAAACACCCCTGCCTCAGAGTAAAGATGTGGACCTGAAAAGCAAAATTGAAGAATTTTGAGGAGAATATGTAGTAAAATATTTTTATATTTGTGTAGAGATGGATTGCCAAAATTATAAAAAGCACAAAAAATAGAAAAGATGGTTAAATGTAACCATATTAAAATGTAAAACTTTTCTGTGACAAAAGCACATCGTAAACAAAATGAAGTGATAAACTAGCCATTGAAAATATTTGCAGCATACATGACCTGATGAAGGACTGTCATCCAGTCCTTTTGTAACCACAATACAGAAAGAATTCTAGAACCAGTTAGAAAAAGATGCACAGCCCAAGGCAGACCTGAACAGGGTCTTCCACAGGAGAGGACCCTTCATGGCCAGTAACCACGGAAAAAGTGAAACCACATCAGTCATCAGAGGCGGGCTCTTTCAGAAGGAGGTGTTCACACCCCTCCACCTGGCAGACAGGGACAGGTCATAATGCTCAGCTGCAGGTGGGAAGGAACAAGCTCTGGAGGTGATGTGGGAGGGTGCGCGTAGCTCGTGGCCCAGCAGGTCCCCTCTTGGAGGGTGCCTGGGCAACACTGCCTGTGCACGCGTAGAGAGAGAGCACGCGCAAACTTTGTGACGGGAGCATTTGTCATAATTGTGAGAAACCACATAATGGTCAAGATGAGTGACGGAAATCTCTCCATATCAACATACATCTGTTTGGAAACATCATACTGAGTTTTGGCGGGGGAAAACTGGCTGCTAAAATAAGGCATCGCTTGATCTCATTAATGTAAGTTTCGCAAGGCTAAGACAACACTGTGTTGCTTGTGGATGCAGACAGTGAGTAAAATAGGAAGAGTGGAGAGGATTCCGTTTGGAGACGGAGTTGACTTGGGCTGTTTTATTTCTAAAAGAAAACAAGATCTGAAACCCAGAAGACATTAATATTTCATAGCTAGAACTGTACAGAAGTTAACATCTTTAGCAGCATAAATGTGCGCAGTTCCTCAGCTTTAACAGGTTTCTTTTGAGAATGAATGCTGCTGAGGCGACTGAGAGGGCAGAATTCATTAACAACTCTGGATGCCGTGGGTCCAGTTTGTACGTACTTCTAAACCCTTGAAAATGGGTTTTTCCGTAGAAATAAAATTTACGTAAAAAGTTATTTCTGAAATTACTTTGTTTCACTATGTATATATTTACAGGCAGAATAAAGTCACTTCTCTCAGGGCTCGTGTCTGAGGACTGCCCCACTCCACACCAGGGTGCCCAGACTTGGCAGGGACATGCTCTTTGGTCTGTGACTTGTTGCCCAGACTTGGCAGACACATGCTCTTTGGTCTGTGACTTGTTGCCCATCCTGGCGCCTACTCTGTTGAGGGTCCGCAAAGTCATGTGAAATGGAAGGTTGCCCTGCTGCAGGTGCTCCTAGTCACCAGTCTCCTGGCTCTTCATGGAAGGAGACTTGGGCTCTGCATTGTCACTTGGTCTTTGTGATGAGTCACATTCCTGTGTTATTACTGAGTGGGTGTGGATGAGCCTGATGCTTTACATTTTATTCATTTTCCTCCCCTCTACCCTTCACACACATGGAAACAATCTTGTGCAGAGGGTTTCCGATGGGCCAGAGAGACTTGGCTCCACGTTGACTTGCCAAATGCAGCGGGCTCTGCTGGAAGCTGAAGGGTGATGGTTGCTGTTCGTTCTGGAAGCCTGCTCTTAAGATCTGAGCGGTTTCTGTTATGCTTTCTCGATGTTCACCGTCAAATTCAGACTTGACAGATTTCCTGCAGTTTTTTTCTTGAGTGTTTTCTTTTTATACTTAGTGTTACTCATGATACATCCTATACTTGTTAAATCTCTCAATGTGTCATTACCTTCATTACTACCTTTATATAAAATGGTTTCCAGTTCAGAATGCTATGCATACATACACACTCTTAGAAGCAGAATACCTTTATAATAAATTGTAATTTTCTTTTTGTCTATTAGATATATGCTTAAAGGAGGTAACGTCGATGGCTGACAGTCTGTATAATATTCGGCTTCTGAGAGAATTCTCCAATGAATATCTTAATAAATGTTTTTATCTCACCTTGGAAGATATGCTGTATGCGCCCTTAGTGTTGAAGGTAATAAGGAATTATTAGCGTGCACTTCTAAAACCACGCGTGAATAAATCACTTATACTTTGGCTTTTTGTTTTGTCTTTTAGCCAAATGTTATGGTTTTTATTGCGGAACTCTTTTGGTGGTTTGAGAATGTCAAGCCAGATTTCGTTCAGCCCAGGGATGTTCAGGAGCTGAAAGACGGTGAGTAACAGACATTCCCCAGGTTGGCCGTGGTTTCCTTGAGAGCCCAGGTACGGTATCAGAAAGCACCCCAGTGCTTTCGTGCTTCCCACACAGCAGGGTTCCTGGGAGAGCTCCATGCAGCCGCACAGCCCTGGGCCCTGCCTTGCCCTTTGGAGTCAGGCTCCCGGGATGGGCCTGAGTGTTGGGGATAGGCTTTCTAAGTGATTCTGATGAACTACTGAGTTACGAAGCATAGCTCTAAAATTGCATAACTCTAAAAGTTCTAGGATGGCTGTTCTCATCACCAGAATGTGAACAAACTGAAGGAAAATCTGTTTACCACAGATTAAAATAATCTGCCAGGCTTGACAATCTAGAAAGTTTTAAGGAGATAATGTAGAAGAATAGCTTTATAACCTTGGGTTAAGAAAGGATTTCTTACAAAGAATATAAAAAATATTAGCCATAAAGTTTCAAAAAAGATTGCAAAATCAGCCACATTAAAATTTATACCTTCTTTTCCTTGAAAGATGAAGAGAATAAAAAAAACCATTAATAACTATAGAAAGGGAAAAGATACTTGCGACGTATGTAGTAGATAACTAGTATCCCGAATATATAATAGCACATTCACAGCAGTAAGGAGGAGGAACAACCAACAGCAGCAAAAAGGCGAAAGAACAGAGACTTGATGGGACCCCATGTGCCTAATTGATTTATGAAAAGCTGCTCAGCCTCAGTCATCAAGGAATGCAAATTAAAGATGACACTCAGGCGGCCTGCAACTTACAATGGTTCTGTTTAAGATTCTCCAGCATAACCGTGGTGCAAAAGCGACACACATTCAGTGGAAATCCCGCTTCCTGTGCCCTGCAACCATTTTGTTTTCTACTGTCAGGACAGCAGTCACTAAATTACACAGCTGTTCAGTACTGTATTCTACTTGAAAACAGGCTGTGTGCTAGATTTTGCCCAGCTATAGGCTGATGTAAGTGATCTGAACACACATAAGGCAGCCTAGGCTAAGCTGTGATGTTTGCTAGGTTAAGTGTTTTCAGTGTGTTTTCCACTTCCTGCTATTTTCAGTTTATGATGGATTTCTTGGGACATGACCCCATTGTAAGCTGAGGGGCATCTGTGCGTATATATACCCTCTATATTGGTTTGTGACAAGGTGGTCGAACAGGACCAGGTGCGGGGCAGTGTCTGAGAGTGCATGTTTCAGCACTGCTGGCAAGAGTGTACTTGGAACAGCCTCTGAAGCTGTTGAGTGTTACCCAGTGGGCTGCCTGCGCTTTGGTTCGGCAAGCCGATTCCTGTTGTGTTTCTGCAGGGAAAATTGGTACTTATGCATCAGGGGACAGAGAAGGGATGCTTAGAGCAGCTCTGCTTATAATAGCTAAAAAGCAGCTCCCAGATGTGCCTCTGCATTCAGAGGGGCGTGTTGTGCTATGTCCGTGCCGCAAGATGCTGTGCAAAACTGGGCATGTGTGAGCCGCAGCCACAAGCAGTTTCAAGGAGGATTCTCCTGAACGTGAAGGCACAGAATCACATGCACAGGCTGGGGAGCGGCAGAGCTCCACTGTGTTTTCCGGGTGTGCGTGTGCGTGTGTCAAAATGCAGTGGTTCATTGGGCATGTTGGGTGCTCCTGACAGACTGGTGACTTTCTGTTCTGGACCCAAGTGGTAGTTACCTGGATTTTGCTTTATAATTATTTGTTAAGCTCTATGTATGTTTTATGCAATTTGTGTGTGCGTGCACGCGCGATTTTACAGTAAGAATAACAAAAGCTTGGAACCGGGTTACCTTGCTGTTAGAATATTCTTTAGTCACCTCACTTCCTCATGGGTGACTTTTAACTAATTTTTCATCCCTGGACTTATTTTCCTTCCCAACTCTTCTTCTGCGGTGACTGTTCTGTCTTGGAGCCAGCAACACTGGAGTGCTGTTAAACCTGCTGCCTTCATTTTAGTGAGGTTAGCCCGAAGTCAAGACTACTGCTGACTCCTGTTTTTAGATTCATTTTTTCCTGGTTCCATGTGTTCATGACTGCAGCCCCTTCTCTGCTGTTCCATCCCCTCTGGCTTCCCCGTCCCCTCTGGCTACTCCCACCTTCCTCCTGCCTTTCTTCACCCTTGTCATGATACTGTCCAGCTCAAGGAAGAAGTCTTGTGTTTCCTGCTGCTTACGAGGCGGTTTCACCTGTCCTGCCTGGTGGTAAAGGCCTCTTCCCATTGGGCACCATCCGTGAGTCATGGCTGGAGCCCCCTTCTTCCCGTGGGGCTCCTCCTCTTGCCTGCTGGCACTTGGGAACTGAGATTCAGAAATGCTAGGAAGCAGCTGTAACTTCACTTCACTCTGGGATGAGACGTAGCTGGGGAGGGGGCCTCATAACCATCGGCCTGCTGTGCACCCCCGAGGCTGGGGGTGTCTCTGGTCTAATAAAGTAGACGTGGGGTCCTATGCAGTGGGTCCTGCTGCCAGCTGTTGGGTAGTGGTGCCTGCTAAAGCCCTGTGGCCGGGAGAGGCCAACCCTCAGACGCAGAATGCAGGTCTGCTGTTGGAAGAGTGAATTGCTGGACCTTCCAGGCTGAAAGGGGTCCAGTGTAGTTACTTTGCTGCCAAGTGCTTGACTGGTCTTCCCCAGGACGGTGCCATATTAAGGGACAGCACTGGTCTTGGCAGCCTTGGCAGGTGATAGTTGGTGCTCTTAGTCTTCATACCTGCCTACCTCTGGCTGCTTCATGCGTGTGCCTGTTGTCCTGGCCTGAGAGTGGCTGATGGCAGAGTTTGTCTGTGTTCCCAGTTGATCCACTGTTAACCATGCCCAGGCTTCCCCCTTTTCCATCGGTGGTCGACAGGGGCCCTCGTGGCTGTAGAGAGGAGCTCGGCGGGCTGCTGGTGCCCTGGTGGCAGCTTGCAAGGGTCTGGGCCGTGTGTGCCTGTAGCTCGTGCCCCTGCAGACTCGGTCCCAAGGCACCACACCCGTCTTACGGGTGCATTTGGCCTTATGCCCTGGAGTGAGTGGGTGGCGGAACCCAGCATGTGAGGGGCAGTTCTGGACACACTGTCAGCAGGTGTGCAGTGCCCCGTGCATATCAGGGGCTGTCGTTAATGGCGTGTGATTCTCTGTGGCTCTGGAGTCCCGGGATCCTGTGTTGTTCTCTCCCACCTGACTTGCCAGACACTCCCATGGCGCGTTCTCCCTCCACTGATACCTGTAAGGCCATGGGGTCTGATGCCCCCTTCCTTTCCCAGTGCACACTCACCTGGGAGTGTAGCTGGTGATCCCTCTGGGAATGACTGGGGAATCATTGCCATGCATGCTCACCTTAGTGTTGCTGGTCACAGAGACTGGGTGTTGTTGGGAGGAAATATGGACACAAAGAGATTCACAGCTATTCATAGGCATATATATGGCAGGCACGGAAGCAGGCTTGCTCAGTAACTAGAAATAGGGGCTCATACACCCTGTGTTCCCAGGGAGAGGCAGGGGGAGAAGAAGCTTGTATGGGAAGGACGAATCAGTTTCCTCAGGAAAGGCAGATAGGCTCATAGGGGAGCAGAACTGAGTAGAAAGCTCATGGTGATGTGTGTCTACAGAATGAGTAGAAAGCATGTGGCGGGCTGGGGGCCGTGGTTCATGCCTATAATCCCAGCACTTTGGGAGGCTAAATCACCTGAGGTCAGGAGTTCAAGACCAGCCTGGCCAACATAGTTAAACCTTGTCACTACTAAAAATGCAAAAATTAGCCAGGTGTGGTGGTGGGCGCCTGTAATCCCAGCTACTGGGGAGGCTGAGGCAGGAGAATCGCTTGAACCTGGGAGGTGAAGGTTGCGGTGAGCTGAGATTGCGCCACTGCACTCCAGCCTGGGTGACAAGAGCGAGACTTGTCTCAAAAAAGAAAAAAAGAAAAGAAAATGTGTGGTGACGTGTTTCTGCAGAACAGGGTAGAAAGTGCATGGCAGTGTGTGTCTGCAGAATGAGTAGAAAGTGCGTGGTGATGTGTGTCTGTAGAACTGGGTAGAAAGCACGTGGCGATGTGTGGCCGCAGAACGGCTGGAAAGCGCATGGTGATGTGTGTCTGCAGATGCACATGGGCTTCTCTGGTTGCTTTCAGGCAGGAGGGCTCCCCTAGAGGGGATTTTGGCACCTTTTTCTCCAAAGTTTCTGCCCCTGTTCACAAAAGGAAAGCTCTGAAAAAGCTGTTTTTTGAGTCTGTTGGATAGCAAATGTCAAAGTAATTTTTTTTTGGAGGAGGGGAGACAGGGTCTTGCTCTGTTGCCCAGGCTGGAGTACAGTGGCATGATCTCAGCTCGCTTCAATTTCCACCTCCTGGGTTCAAGTGATTCTCCTGCCTCAGCCTCCCGAGTAGCTGGGATTATAGGTGGGTGCCACCATGCCCACCTAATTTTTGCATTTTTTTATTAGAGACAGGGTTTCGCCATGTTGGCCAGGCTGGTCTTGAACTCCTGACCTTAGGTGATCTGCCCACCTCAGCCTCCTGAAGTGCTGGGATTACAGGTGTGAGCCACAATGCCTGGCCATCAAAATAATTTTTTTTTTTGGAGATGGAGTCTCGCTCTGTCGCCCAGGCTGGAGTGCAGTGGTGCGATCTCAGCTCACTGCAGCCTCCGCCTCCAAGGTTCAACTAATTGTCTGCCGCAGCATCCTGAGTAACGGGTTACAGGCACCCACCACCACGTCTGGCTAATTTTTTTTTTTTGTAATTTTAGTAGAGACGGGGTTTCACTATATTGGCCAGGCTGGTCTTGAACCTCTGACCTCATGATCTACCCGCCTCGGCCTCCCAAAGCACTGGGGTTACAGGCGTGAGCCACTGCACTTGCCCTAAAAATAATTTTTTATACCACTAGGTTGTAATTTGGATCCATCCTGCATGGCATACTGAATTCCAGGGGGCGCAGCTGCCGTTAGCATCTACTCATCCTTTATTTATTGATTTCTTCTCGTGGGATAAGCTTATCAGTGCCCTTGTTGGCTCTGTATTTTGTGCCTCGGGAAGCAGAGCCCTGTTCTTACATCTGTGACTGCTGACCAGGCCACATGGCCATTCCTCCAGCCTTGCCATTTACCATAGTGACTGCGGCCACCTGGTTTCTGATACCTCCACAAATCCTCTCACTTTGAGACTGTCTCCCTCTTGCCACAGTGATTGCTTCCCTGCCAGTCATTGCTTTCCCACCAATCATTGCTTCATACAACCCAGGTGTACTGAAGTGGGTGACGGAAGGGGGCTGCCTGGTGCTGCTGTGGGTACCTCTGACCGGCACACTCCCCATGCTCCTGCTGTGTGTGTGTGTGTGTGTCTGTCTGTCTGTCTGTGTGTGTGTGTGTGTGTGTGTGTGCGCACGCGCCATGCATGCTCTAGTACATCATCACTCAGTTCCCGCCAGATCCAGCGCTTGGGTCCTCCCAAAGACACATTCTTCCTCAGCCAGCTCCCTTGACAAAGGCCCTCAGATTCCAGCACCTCACAGCCTCCCCTGGCTGCTGAAACCAGCTGGCTACACCCTGCAGCTCCATGGGGTGGGTGGATGGGTGTGTGGCCCTTTTCTTTCAGGCAAGGGCTTTGTTGGATGTCACCCTGGTTATAGGCCTGGTAACTGGGAGGGAAGATGGGGGCAGATCCTGTTGAAGATTGGAAGTGTATATATTTAAGGTGTACAGCATGGTGTTTTGATACACATATACGTAGTGAACTGGTTACCACGGTCAAGCTAATTAATATCCATCTCCTCACATAGTTACCTTTGTATGTGGTGAGAACACTTAAAATCTCCCAGCAGATTTCAAGTATACAACACACTATGGCTAACTGTAGTCCCACGCTGCGCCTTACCTTAAAGTGGAAACTTGTTATGCTTGGACCATCATCTCCCTGTTCCCCTCACCCACCAGCCCCTGGCAAACAGTTCTCTGCTCAAGTTCTACTTTTTGGATTCCACATACACATGTGATCAAGCAGTATTTTTCTTTCTGTGTCTGGCTTATTCACTGTACATGGTGTCTTCCAGGTCCATCTGTGTTGTCACAAATGACAAGATTTTCTTCTTTTTTGAGTTTGAGTAATACTCCATTGGATGTCTGTATGTATTGCAGTTTCTGTATCCCTTCATCTCACTGCATCCATTCATCTGTTGACAAACTGATTCTATATCTGGGCAATTATGAATTGTGCTGCAGTCAACATGGGAGTGCAGATAACTCTTAGCAATCTCATTTCATTTCCTTTGGATATATACCCAAAAGAAGGATTGCTGGATCTATTTGCAGTTTTTTTAGTGACCTCCATATTTTTCAGAATGGCTGTACCAATTTATGTTCCCACCAACAGTATACAAAGGTTTACCTTTTCTCCACATCCTCATCAATACTCATCTCTTGTCTTTTTGATAATAGCCATCCTGACAGGTGTGATTTGTACCTTATTGTGGTTTTAATTTGCATCCCCTGATGATTAGTCATGTTGAGCAACTCTTCAGATACCTATTGGCCATCTGTATGTCTTCTTTGGAAAAAATGTCTCTTTTAAGACCTTAGCCCACTTTTTATTTGGGATATTTGTGTTTTTGCTGTTGAGTTGTTTGACTTGCTTATGTACTTTGGACATTAATCCCTTATTGGCAATACAGTTTGTAAATAGTTTCTCATTCTGTAGGCTGCCATTTCATTTTGTTTCCTTTGCTTTGCACGACCTTTTTCATTTGGTATAGTTCCTCTGGTTTATTTTTGTTACTTGTACTTTTGGTGTGATAACCAAATCATTGCCAAATGTCAAGGAGATGATTTCCCTAGAGTTTTTGCACATTCAGGTTATCTTAGTTTAAGTCTTCAGTCCATTTTGAGTTGATTTTTGTATATGGTGTGAAATAAGGGCGCAGTTTCTTTCTTCTACATGTGGTTATCCAGTTTTCCCAACAACATTTATTGAAGGTACTGTCTTTTCCCCATTGTATATTCTTGGCACCTTGTCAAAGATCAGTTGACCATATATCTCAATTCTGTTCCATTGGCTTGTGTCTTTTTATGCCAGTATTATACTATTTTACTATAGCTTTGTAGTATAATTTGAAATCAGGAGTGTGATGTTTTTACCTTTGTTGTTCTTCCTCAAGATTACTGTGGCTATTTTGGGTCTTTTGTTGTTCCATACAGCTTTTAGGTTTGTTTTTCTGTTTTGGTGGAAAATGCCATTGGGATTTTGATAGCGATTGCAGTGAAGTTTGTAGGTCATTTTTGGTAGTATGGACATTTTGACAGTATTACTTCATCCATGAATATGGGATATCTTTACATTAATTTTGTTGTCTTTAATTTCTTTCATCAGTGTTTTACAGTTTTCAGTGTATAGATCTTTTACTAATTGGTTAAATTTATTCCTAAGTATTTGTCCTTTTTGATGCTATCATAAATTAGATTGTTTTCTTGATTTCTTTTTTAGATAATTGTTAGTGTATAGAAATGCCATGATTTTTGTATGTTGATTTTGTGTCCTGCATCTTTACTGAATTCATTAATTAGTTCTAACACTTATTTTACAGAGCCTTTAGGGTTTTCTATATATAGGACCTTGCATCTGCAAAGAGACATTTTATTTCTTCCTTTCCAGTTTGGATTGATCCCTCCCTCCCTCCCTTCCTTCCTCGCTCCCTTCCTCCCTTCCTTCCCTCCTTCCCTCCCCCATTCCTTCCTTCCTCCCTCCCCCGTCCCTGTCTTCTCTTTTCACTGATTGGTCTGACTGGAATTTCCAGTACTGTGTTGAATAGAAGAGGTGAGAGTGGGCATCCTTGTCTCGTTCCAGATCTTACAGGAAAAGCTTTCAGTCCCCGCCCCTTAATTATGTGATTGGTTGTGGGCTTTTCTTAAATGATCTTTGTTGTGAAGAGGTAAGCTCCTTCTGTACCTGGTTTGTGTAGAGTTGTTTTTTTTTTTTTTTTAATCATGAATGGATGTTGAACTTTGTCAGATGCTGCTTTTTCTGCATACTATTGAGATGATCTTTTTTTTTTTTTTGGAGGGGACCCTTGCTCTGTTGCCCAGGCCAGAGGGCAGTGGCATGATCTTGGCTTACTGCAACCTCCACCTCCCAGGTTCAAGCGATTCTCTTGCCTCATTTTCCTGAGCAGATGGGATCATAGGCGTGCGCCACTATGCCCAGCTAATTTTTGTATTTTTAGTAGAGACGAGGTTTTACCACGTTGTCCAGGCTGGTGTTAACTCCTGACCTCATGATCTGTTTGCCTCCGCCTCCCAAAGTGCGGGGATTTCGGAATTACAGGTGTGAGCTGCTGCGCCTGGCCAGTCATGTGGTTCTGCATTGATTTGCCTTTGTTGAACCAACCTTGCATTCTGGGTAGGAATTTCACGTAGTCATGGTGTATAATCTTTTTAATGGACTGTTGAATTTTGTTTGTGAGTGTTTTATTGAGGAGTTTTACATCTGTGTAAATCAGAGATAATTGGCCTGTAGTTTTCTTTCCTTCTGGTGTCGAATATGTCTGCCTTTGGTATCAGGGTAATGCAGTCTCCATACAATGGGTTTGAAAGTGTTTCCTCTTCTGTTTTTTTTGGAAGGGTTTAAGAAGAATTGGTAGAATTCAGCAGCGAAGCCATCTGGTCCTGGGCTTTTTTTTCTTGGGAGGTTTGTGATTACTGCTTCAGTCTCTATGTTATTACTGTCTGTTTAGGCTTTAGATATCTTCTTTGTTCAGTCTTCATAGATTGTATCTTTCTAGAGATTTATCCATTTCTTCTGCATTATTCAGTTTGTTGGTGTAACAGTCCCTTGTGATCATTTTTATTTCTGAGGCATCAATTATCATATCTCCTTTTTTTTGAGATAGAGTCTCTCTCTGTTGTCTAGGCTGGAGTGCAGTGCAGTGGCACGATCTTGGCTCACTGCAGCCTCTGCCTTCTGGGTTCAAGTGATTCTCCTGCCTCAGCATCCAAGTAGCTGGGATTACAGGTGCCCGCCACCATGCCCAGCTAATTTTTCTACTTTTAGCAGAGACGGGGTTTCACCATGTTGGCCAGGCTGGTGTCTTGAACTCTTGACCTCAGGTGACCCACTTGCCCTGGCCTCCCAGAGTGCTAGGATTACAGGCATGAGCCACTGCGCCTGGCCATATCTCCTTTCTTATTTCTGATTTTGAGTCGTCTCTGTTTTTCTTCATTAGTTTGTCGATTTTGTCTTCCCAAAACCAGCTTAGTTTTGTTGAATTTTTTTCTATTGTTTTTCTCTATTTGATCTATTTCAGCTCTGATCTTTATTATTTTCTTCCTTCTGCTGATTTTGAGCTTAGTTTGTTCTTCCTTTCCTAGTCCTTGAGGTATGAAGTTAGGTTGTTGATTTAAAGTCTTGCTTCTTTGTTAATGTAGGTGTTGATTGCTACAGACCTCCTTTTGTTTTTTAAAGAGATGGGGTCTTGCTATATTGGCCAGATTTGTCTTGAACTCCTGGCCTCAAGTGATCCTCCCACCTCAGGTTCCTAAAGTGCTGGGATTACAGGCCTGAGTCACCACACCTGGCCCGAGACTTCCTTATTAACACCACATCATGCAAGTTTTGGTGTGTTGTGTTTTCATTTCATTCACCTTGAGATACTTTTAAAATTCCCTTTTGATTTTCTTTTTTACTCAATGGTAGTTTAAGAATGTGTTGTTTAGTTTCCACGTATTTGTGAGTGTTCCTGTTTTCTTAGTGTTATTTTTTTATTTTTATTTTTTGAGACAGAGTCTTGCTCTGTCCCCCAGGCTAGAGTGATCTCGACTCTCTGCAACCTCTGCCTCCCAGGTTCAAGTGATTCTCCTGCCTCGGCCTCCTAAGTAGCTGGGATTACAGGTGCCCGCCATCATGCCCAGCTAATTTTTAGTATTTTTGGTATCGGAGGGGTTTCAGCATGTTGGCAGAGCTCCTGACCTCAGATGATCTGCCTGCCTGGGCCTCCCGACGTGCTGGGGTTACAGGCATGAGCCACTGCGCCCGGCCTTCTCGCTGTTACTCACTTCGAGTCTCGTTCCATTGCGTTTGGAAAAGACATGGCATTATTTTCATATTCTTAAGTTTTTTAAGACCTGTTTTGTTACCTAACATATGATCTGTCCTGGAGAATAGGCCTTGTGTGCTTGAGAAAAATAGGCATTCTGCTGCTGCTGGGTGAAAAGTCTGTGTGTCTGCGAGGTCATTTAATCTGGAGGGTTCCGTAAGCCTGCTGTTGTTATTTTATTGTTAAATCTTCTGTCTGGATGTTCTGCCCATTATTTAAAGTAGATGAGTGAAGCCTTCTGCTATTACTGTATTTCTGTTTCTCTGAAATCCGTCAATACTGCTTTATATATTTAGGTCTGATGTGGATACATACATGCTTACAGTTGTTACAGCTTCTTGTTGAATTGACCTTTTATTATTACATAATGACTTCTTTGTTTTGCCCGAGATGCGTATAGCCATCCCTGCTTTTGGTTACCATTTGCATGGAATATCTTTCTTCATCCCTTCACTTGCAGCCTGTATTTGCTCTTCAGTCAAAAGTAGTTTCTTATAGGGAGTATACTGTTGATTCTTGGTTTTTAGCTTATTTAGCTGCGCTCTATCTTTTGGTTAGTGAGTTGAATCCATTTTTATTCAAGTAATTATTGCTAGGAAAGGATTTTCTTTTTCCATTTTGTTAACTGTTTAACAGTTTTGCTTGTCTTCGTCTCTTGCTGTCTTCATTTGTGTTTTGTTGTTGCTTTTGTGTCAATGGTCTTTGTTTTCTCTTCTCTCTTTCTTTTGTATCACTTTGTAGTGTTACCTGGGGCTTACATGAGATACAGTTGTCTGTTATAATGACGACTCACCTTCACTTACATGTAAGACTCAGCCTTTGCCTCCCCCCTCTACACTGCAGTTAATGCCACCGTTCGTAACTCTTTCTGCATTTTCCAGGAGTGTGCGGAGAAAAACAATCAGAAAAACTATGTAATCATTGACAAAATTTATTGTTCTTTGTTTGTTTGTTTAATTTGGGATGGAGTCTCGCTTTGGCACCCAGGCTGGAGTGCAGTGGTGCAATCTCAGCTCACTGCAACCTCTGCCTCCTGGGTTCAAGCAATTCTCCTGCCTCAGTCTCCTGAGTAGCTGGGACTACAGATATCTGCCACCACACCTGGCTAAGTTTTAGTAGACATGGGGTTTCACCATGTGGCCAGACTGGTCTTGAATCCCGGCCTCAGGTGATCCACCTGCCTCAGCCTCCCAAAGTGCTGGGATTACAGGTGGCAGCCACCACGCCTGGCCAGTTTGTTGCTATTTTAAATGTTTTTGTTTTTTACCTTTTTTTCTTCTTTGAGACAAGGTCTTGCTGTGTTGCACAAACTGGACTGAAGTGCAGTGGGTTGATCATTGCTCACTGCAATGGGCTCAGACTCCCAAGTAGCTGGGACTTACAGGCTTGCGCCACCACGTCCAGCTACATTTTTTTTTAAGTGGAGATGAGGTCTTGCTGTGTTGTCCAGGCTAGTCTAGAACTGCTGAGCTCACGTGGTCCTCCCACCTCAGCCTCCCACAGTGTTGGGATTACAGGCATGGACCACTGTGCCTGGCCTCTATAAACTTTTATAATGGAATTAAAAGTGATATATCTACCACTGTTAATGGTAATCTGTATATTTGCCTTTACCAGTAAGTTTCATACTTTCTTATGTTTTTGTGTTGCTGTTTAGTGTTCTCTTGTTTCAGCATGAAGAATTCCTTTTAGCTTTTCTTGGAAGACAGGTGCAGTGGTGATGAACTCTCTCAACTTTCGTCTGGGAATGTTTTTATTTCCTCTGTGTTTCTGAAGCACTGCTTTGTCAGACACGGTCTTCTTGTTGCGGTTTCCCCCCTTCCTTTCAGCGTTTTGAATATATCATTCCATTTCTTTCTGGACTGCAGATTTCTACTGAGAATCCTACTGATAGTCTTTTGGGGGTTCCCATGTATGTGATGAGTCACTTTTCTCTTGCTGAATTCAAAATTCCTTTTGTCTTTGCCAATTTGATTATAATGTGCCTGGGGGAAGCACATGTCATCTTGAGAGAGTGGTCTCTGTATCATCTCTAAGCATGGGGCCAGCAGGGATGCTGACGCAGGGATGCTGTTCCTTCACAGGGAGGGGAGCCCTCTTCTGTAGGCTCAAAGAATTTCAGGTAATCTGACAATTTGAGGTTCTGTAGGCCTAGAAGTTTGTATCCCATGAGTCATAGTCTCTTTTCTTCCTATCTAGGGCCTCCCCTTGGCATTGCAGCCTTCTTGGGTTGGGGGTTTAGCCTCCCCACCAGCCGTTCTTTTCTGGTTTCGGCCACTGGCTGTAGGAGAGCACAGCTTAGTTTCCTTGACTTTTGGTCTCATGTTGCTATCTCTCGGCTTTCTTTATCTTTTACCCAGACCACCTGCAGATCCCAGTGCAGTCATCACCCCCTCGTACTTACTCTTCCCTCCCCCGTGTTCACAACACATCACCTAGTGGATACCCTCCCACTGGTCCCCACCATAAGGCCCCACCTCTTGCCTTTTTGAGCTGCTCCTGGCACCACCTCCCATAGGTTAGTTCTCTGGGAAGCAGCCTTAGAGACAGAGTCACTGCTGGGGGCTGAGCCTTTGGGGGAGAGGTAGGTGAGCAGGCGTGGGCCAAGAAAGGGAGTGGCATACCAGCCAGGCTCAGCACCTCACCTGACCCCCAGGGGCTGGAGCTGAAGGGACCCACCAGAGCAGCCGCCCACATGCTGGGCCTAGATGAGTGCCCTAATGACACTGCCTCGGCCTCTCACTGGCTGGGCTGAGCGAGGTGGCTCTTGGCAGCTGAAGCACGAACCTTCTCTCAGGAGCCTCGGTGTTGGGCATCTTGTGTACACCAGGCTTGGTGAAGGTGGCATGTGGTTTTGGAAGCAGCCCACCAGCAGAGGGCTTTTGTGTGGGTGCTAGATGGTGACCAAGACAGAGCCCATCAGCTGGGCTTATGTTTCCTCTCAGTTTTTCTTGTGCTCATCTGTGTTGTGTCTTCTAATTTTAGTATTTATTTTGTTACAATATCTGTAGTACTTGTTACTACAGAATATATTTGTTAAACTTGAAACCAGCTTTTTAGGCACAAGTTTGGTTTCAAGAAAAGGTTGAGTCGGAGCTTATAAAAGCTGCAGGTTTTTCTGTGCTTCTAGTTAGTATTGTAAGTCACAATGCAAAAATGCTGTTTCTGCAGCCAAAACAGCGTTACACCAGAAAAGCAGCCGGCCTCCTGTACCTATCTCCAATGCGACTAAACGCAGTTTCCTAGGCAGCCCTGCCTCAGGGACCCTGGCTGACCTGCAGCCCCCTGCGCAGCCACCGGTGGAAGGCTGTCACAGGCACTACCTGCACCCCGAGGAGCCTGAATACCTGTAAGTCTGTGTCTTTGCTTTCACAGTCAATTCACCATCTTGTGCCCCCTTCTGTGTTTTGTTTAAAGTTTTAATTGAAGTTACCTTTTTAAAAATAAACAGTTTGTATTAGCTTATGAAAACTTTTCCTTCTGCCCCGGCCCCTCTGGCCTCTCTGTCCCCTCTCCAGAGGAGGGGAATGGTACTGGAAATTCCTCAAGGATGTGTACCTAATGTAGCATTGTTCATCAAACAGGTGTTTTCTGTTCTGTTTTTACTATGTGTTACACTGTTGAAGACATGATCTAAAGATTAGAAAGCTGAATTCACAGTTTAGATGTGCTCTTTATGGTCTCATGGACATAAAGAATGAAATCCTCTTGCATTTCAAATATTGTGAGTTCTTCAAAGAAGGGTATTTGCTTCATTAACTTCAGGGAGGAATTAATTTGATTCTAGTGAAAGTGCATAGAGCTGTTTAAAGGCTAAACAACTCTAGAAATAGACTGTTTAAAATGTGTTTTTTCAAAAATGAATTTTCACAGTGAAGACCTAATTTGGATAAACATATCTGGGGCAGACTGTGGGAGGTTTGGGGAAGGGGGTGAAGGAAGCTCCCCTTGAAGTCAGAGTGAGCTTTGTGCTTCATGAGGCGGCAGGCCCATAGCGCTTCTGGCCTGGAGCCGATCAGCACACCTGAGGTAGAGAAACAGCGTTTAAAATGTGGCCATTGAAGGTGGGGTTTAAGGTGAAGGCAGCGTTCAGAGTGATTTTAAATCATTCACATAAATGAATGGTTCGGTGAGCAGCATGGCTTAGAGTGGACTCAGTTGTTTCAGGTTGTTTGAGAGGAGCCAGACTGATGGCCGTGCTGAGGGATGGGATGTGGGGCTGCCAGAGCCAGGAGAAAGCACTTGTTGAGAGGGCCCTGTGATGCAGGCAGTGAGGGCGGTGCACACCCAGGGGTGGGGCAGAGCTCAGGGAGGGGCTTGCCTGTATTCTGTGGGGGGTCTTTGAGATTGGAGTGTCCGTCCCCAGAGCTGAGAGCAGAGGTGGGGCGGTAACTCCACGCCTGTGAGCACAGGTGGGGTCACTGAGTGGGGAGAATGCCTCGAGCTGAGCCGTCACTCACATGGGGACAGCGTGGACACTTGACGTCCTCCCTCTGGTCTTTGCATGTCTGTTGTTGAGCCCGGTGTGTGTGTGAGCACAGAAAGCTGGTGCTGGCTACACACTGCCCTGTGACCTGCTGTTTTCACCCAGCAGCCTGTGGCGAGAATTTTCCCACTCGATGAATCCTCCTTTACCACAGTTTCAACAGCTACCCAGTCTTTCACGTCACGGGCGTGCTGTGAGGTGTTGCTGTTCCCACGGCATCCAGGCTGCAGGGTTTGCATTGTGGCCCTGACATAAGGCCCTGTGCCGTTCCTGCTTTGCCTGGCTTCCCCCTCCCTGCCCTGAGTCCCTCTCTCCGTAGCTGGTACCTGTGGAGTGGCAGGGGCTGCTGGGTGCCAGTCTCAGGGGTGTACAAGCTGCACACCTAGGACCTCTGCCTTTCCCGCGTGTGCCGTTCTTCCTGGAAGTGCGGCCCGCACACCCGTGCCTCCATGTGCACCTCTCATTGTTCTTTCTCTTAAGCTGTAATCCAAGCAATGGAAAAGTGTGAGTAATTTTGAGGTTTTTATGGATATTGCCATATTGTCCT
Source organism: Cebus imitator (assembly GCF_001604975.1). Taxonomy (NCBI): domain Eukaryota; kingdom Metazoa; phylum Chordata; class Mammalia; order Primates; family Cebidae; genus Cebus; species Cebus imitator. The sequence goes on from NW_016107654.1 coordinate 2,325,907, forward strand.
CTAAAAATGTACATTTTTACCCTCCCACCAGCAGTGTGGGAATGTTCATGCTGCTCTCTGATGGGTTTAAGTTATTCATCAGTATTGTATTTTCACAGCTGTGGTTTAGTACAGCGGGCATCATCTTTGTGGTCTGTTTTATCTCTGAAGTTCTCTCTTTTTTTATTGAAGCAGTAATGTGCATATTTGAAAACTATTACTTGTCAAAGGATCACATTTTCTTTTTACTTTTGCTTATCTCAAAAGTTCACTCTAATGACAGGCTAAGGTTTTGCTTTTCCCATGGGAAGCTGGTTGTGTTGTAGACACATCTGGGAGTCAGTGTGCCCTTGTTTCCAGTGTGTGGATGTTTATCCCAAGCTTGAAGTTCCTGGTGCTCTTTTTCCTCATTTTTAGAGTCATTAATTTTTCCCTAACAGTCCAAGCTTCTCATAGCTTGGTATGAATTTAGGATGGTCCTGTACACTTGTGCATTTGTTGTTGAACTTGAAGGTTGATAAAGGTGTGATTTTACCCTTAATTCTTTTTGCATTTAGTGGAAAAGGAACTGCTGCCTTCAGCCCATCCCATCCTTTATTGCCACTGCGACAGAAACAGCAAAAATCCATGCAGGGAGAGGACATCCCTGGTAAGAATGTTGTTTCTTCCTTGTCATCTTTTTTCCTGAATTTCTCCTTACTGTAGATTAGTAAAAATCATATATCTCAAAACTAAATCATCTTATTCTGATGTAGTGATTTTAGTTAAGACACTAGCCAAGTACATTTTAACTTGTGTTTATGTGTCTTGGAATGTATCACCTTGCAGTGAAAGTATCTTTGAGAGCAATTATGTTCTGTGTAGTAGATACAGAGTGATGCCGCGTCAGCAGGGGCTCACACGTGCTCCAGTTCTCTCTCAGTTCCGGTGACTTCATTAGACCAGTCGCTGTTGAACCACGTGTTGCCATGGGAATGAGTGAACCTTGTATGGTTTTGCTTCTCTGCTTTCCGTGGGGCCCTTCTGGTGTATTGACTTGCGGGACATTTTTCCAGAGAAATGATGGTCAAATTGAAAGAATTTCGAGGGATAGAAAATTGGTTACTTAACACCGTCTTGTTTCCTCTGAACTGCAGATCAGCGACATCGATCAAATTCTTTGACCCGAGTCGATGGTCAGCCTCGAGGAGCAACAATAGCATGGCCAGAAAAAAAAACCAGGTGAGTCTCTCCGTTTCAGAGATGTCTGTTTGGAATGTTTTTTACATTAAATAGCAGTTCCTGAAGATATCATCCCAACCCCCTGAGGATCACCGAGACCCTTTTAGGGAGTCCCTGAGGTCAGAATTATTTTTATAACAACACCAGGGAGCGACTGCTTCTCTGCGGCCTCACTCTCTGTGAGTGTGCTGTGGGATTTTTCGGAGGCTGCTGGTGTGGCAGCACGGGAGTCAGGTACGAAGGTCCAGCCAGATCCCAGAGCTGTACAGGTGTCAAGCAGTGCCTGCCCTTGAACTGGAAACTTGTGTCCTGGAGAATTTAGTCATTGTCATAGAATGGGCTTATTACTGTAATTTTAATCAGTGTTTAGAAAATGCCTGAGCTTTAATTTCTAGGATGATAAATAGAGAGTAATACTGACAAATAGAAACAAAAGCTCTGTGGGGTCCTCAGTAATTTTTAAGGGCGTCAAGAGGTCGTGGGACTACAGTGTTTGAGAATCACTAAGCTGAAATGATATCTGGTTTTCTTCTGCCCCGGGGAAGAGTGAGTTTAAATCCCCTGCATGTGAGAGACGTGTTCTGTTGCGTGGCCGGTGTTCTCACATCCCGGTCCGTGTTGGGGTCTCTAGTGTATGCAGCAGCGCACCCAGTGGGCCTTCCCTGTGTTTCAGGCCCGCGTCCCAGCCAACGCCTTTTGCTTTGCATCACGCTGCGAGTTGTGAAGTGGATCCCAGCTCTGGCGACAGCGTCAGCTTGGCCCGCTCCATCAGCAAAGACAGTTTGGCATCCAATATTGTTAATCTGACCCCACAGAACCAGCCACACCCCACAGCCACGAAGACCCATGGGAAGAGCCTCCTGAACAATGTCAGTATTGAGGATGAGGAAGAGGAGCTAGTGGCTATTGTTAGAGCAGACGTGGCTCCCCAGCGTGCTGACCCGGAGTTCCCCAGGGCCTCACCCCGGGCCTCAGGCCTTATAGCAAGTGCCCAGTCTCCCCAGGGACAGCAGGACACCTCGGAAAGTAAGCCTGACAGTTTTTTCCTGGAGCCTTTGATGCCAGCAGTGCTTAAGCCAACGAAAGAGAAGCAGGTGATAACCAAGGAGGACGAACGGGGGGAAGGGAGACCGAGGAGCATTGCGTCTAGGAGGCCCAGCGAGGGCCCCCAGCCTTTGGTACGAAGGAAAGTGACTGGCAGTCGTGACTTGAATAGGACTTTTACCCCGATTCCTTGCTCAGAATTTCCCATGGGCATTGACCCCACTGAGACAGGACCGCAGTCAGTGGAAACCGCAGGAGAGGTGTGTGGTGGGCCCCTGGCCCTCAGCAGATTCGATCAGTTCCCCCAGGGACCATCCACAGATGGCTTCTTCCTTCACGTAGGCAGGGCCGATGAGGACTCTGAAGGAAGGTTATATGTTAGTTGTTCAAAAAGCCCCAACTCCCACGATTCAGAGCCGTGGACTCTCCTCAGGCAGGATTCTGACTCGGATGTGGTGGACTTAGAGGAGGCCGAGCACGATTTCATGGGTGAGGCGCATCCTGTGGTTCTCAGCAAATACATCGGGGAGGAGGAGTCAGCCAAACTGCAGGAGGACATGAAGGTGAAGGAACACGAAGACAAAGATGATGCCAGTGGCCGCTCAAGCCCCTGCCTGAGCACAGCCTCTCAGATGAGCAGCGTCTCCGTGGCAAGTGGGAGCGTGAAGATGACCAGCTTTGCGGAGAGGAAGCTCCAGAGACTCAACAGCTGCGAAACCAAGTCTAGCACCAGCAGCTCCCAGAAAACCACGCCAGACGCATCCGAGAGCTGCCCTGCCCCTCTGACGACGTGGAGGCAGAAGCGGGAACAGAGCCCGGGCCGGCATGGCAGGGACCCTGCCAGCCTCCTGGCGTCCGAGCTAGTGCAGCTGCACATGCAGCTGGAGGAGAAGCGCAGGGCCATCGAGGCCCAGAAGAAGAAGATGGAGGCGCTGTCGGCGAGGCAGCGCTTGAAGCTCGGCAAGGCCGCATTCCTGCATGTGGTGAAGAAGGGCAAGGCTGAGGCCGCCCCCGCCGTCAGGCCGGAGCACTTTACAAAGGAGTACTCTCAGCACAATGGGGAGGAGTGTGAGGATGGCGTTTCGAAAACCGAAGACTTTCTTGTGAAGGAGGAGCAGAGAGAGGAGCTCCTTCACGAGCCTCAGGATGTGGACAAAGAGAGCCTCGCCTTTGCTCAACAGCATAAAGCAAAAGACCCCATGGCTCTGCAGGAGCTGGAGAGAAATAAGGTGATCTCCGCCGCCCTCCTGGAGGACACTGTCGGGGAGGTTGTCGACATGAACGAATGTGACCTTTCCATTGAGAAGCTCAACGAAACCATTAGTACGCTACAGCAGGCCATCCTGAAAATCTCTCAGCAGCAGGAGCAGCTTCTCATGAAGTCCCCCACGGTCCCAGTGCCGGGCTCTAAGAATAACTCGCAGGACCACAAAGTGAAGGCGCCGGTCCACTTCGTGGAGCCACTCTCTCCCACGGGCATGGCTGGCCACCGCAAAGCCCCCCGACTGGGTCAGGGCCGGAATTCCCGTTCTGGAAGGCCAGCAGAGCTTAAGGTCCCGAAAGACAGGCCACAAGGCTCCTCCCGAAGTAAAACCCCGACGCCCAGTATAGAGACGCTCCCGCACTTGAGACCCTTCCCTGCCAGCAGCCACCCTCGGACACCCACAGATCCCAGCCTGGAAGGCGCCGCAGAGCCCAGTGGTGACCCTCACGGGAAGTGTCTCTTCGACAGTTACAGGCTCCATGATGAAAACAACCAGCGGACATTTACTCTGTCTTCTTCCAAAGACGCGAACATTCTGTCGGAGCAGATGAGCCTCAAAGAAGTTCTGGATGCGAGTGTGAAGGAGGCAGGGCCTGGCTCCTCAGACATCTCGGGAAAAGAGAGTGTCCCTGTGGAGGAGCCCCTGAGGAGCAGGGCCAGCCTCATTGAAGTGGACCTCTCTGACCTGAAGGCCCCTGACGAGGACGGGGAGCTGGCAAGCCTCGATGGTTCGGCGGACCTCATCAGCGAAGGCGACCAGAAGCCGGGGGTTGGCTTCTTCTTCAAGGTAAGAGATCGGTAGCATCTGTTTCAGGTGCTCGTGAGATGTTGCCACCCCACGTGATTGTAAGAGAGTTAGAGAACGCACATCTGCGCAGGCTGGCCAGCCACCTCTCTAAGAGGCCTGGGGACATGTGTGTTTGGCTTTGTGAGCCACAGAGTCTCTGTCCCGAGGACTCTGCTTGGCCAGAAGCAGCCCTGGGCTGTACGCAAGCGAGTGTGGCATGGGTCAAGACAGCTTTGTTCCGAGCCCTGAAACTGGAATTTCACGTGATTTCAACATAGTTTTCTTTTGGTGATTTTCTAGTCAAAACCCTGTTGTTGCCTCGTCCCACCGCAAAGTGTAAAAAGTGTTCATCGCTAGAATGCGCTGGCAGTGGCGAGGCCTCGCCTGTGGGCTGAAGTTTGCCAGCCTCTGATATAGCAACTTCAAAAAACATTTTGTCTGTGTCTTTCTTGTAATGTTTTTTCCTTAGAGATGAAGGGAAGTGTCAACTGTGAGAACTGTTTTCATAGCCAGCTACTGAGCCACGTGATGTTCCTGTCAGGGATGTTCATCATCTCCTAAGTTTATAAGACCATGTTTTTTGTTGTAGCTTTTCAGTGTTTAGATATATTTTGATCCAGTTACTTACATTATCAGGTACAGTCATGCTGTACAGGTCTGTAGCCTAGGAACAGTGGCTGATAGAGCCTAGGCGTTCGGGGGCTCTGTCATCCAGGTGTGTGCACACTCCGTGATGCTCACGCATCATGGAAGTCACCTAAGGACAACCTGTTTCTCAGAAGGTTTCTCCTGGGCAAGCGACGCGCAAGGGTTTCCTGCTTTGCCTCCAGGCAGTTGTGAATTTGAGTGAGAGGATACCAAATAATCAGGCATTTCTTAGCAAAAGAGGCAAGCTTTGTTTGGTGGTTGCTCTTCTGAAATGTAAACAAAACTTCAGTATTCGCTCTTTTTTTTTTTTTTGGACAGAGTCTCGCTCTGTTGCCCAGGTTGGAGTACAAGGGCATGATCTCTGCTCACTGCAACGTCTGCCTCCTGGGTTCAAATGATTCTCCTGCCTTAGCCTCCCAAGTAGCTGGGATTACAGGCTTGTGTCACCATGGCTGGCTAATTTTTTTTTTTTTTTTTTAAGTGAAGACAGGGTTTCACCCTGTTGGCCAGGCTGGTCTTGAACTCCTGACCTCAGGTGATCCACCCTTGTTGGCCTCCCAGAGTGCTAGAATTATAGGCGGGAACCATTGTGCCTGGCCAATTTTTGTATTTTTAGTAGAGAAAAGGTTTCGTCGTGTTCAGTAGGCTGGTCTCAAGCTCATGACCTCAAGTGATCCATCCTTCTTGGCCTCCCGAAGTGCTGGGATTATAGGCATGAGCCACCGTGCCCAGCCTTTTATTTTGGAAATATACACGTACTTTTTAAGGCAAACTGGATCTCGTGTGAGGCGTTTGGAAAGTTTGGTGATGCCTAGTGCCTTTGAAATGCCGTTTGTCTTCCATTCGTATTTTAGAGTCTGTAACAGTTAAAAGTGTAGAAGTCTTTATGCGTTAAACTTTTAAAAGTGCAGTGAAAGTCTGCTGCTGGGTTGCGTATGGCTGCATCGGGCGTCTGAGGGGGTTCCTGTCATGCTGTGTGTGGCTCTGTCTTGCAGGATGAACAGAAAGCAGAAGATGAGCTTGCCAAGAAGCGGGCAGCCTTCCTCCTGAAGCAGCAGCGCAAGGCCGAGGAGGCCCGCGTGCGCAAGCAGCAGCTGGAAGCAGAGGTGGAGCTCAAGCGAGATGAAGCCCGGTGAGCCTCCTGCCTCGGGGGAAGGCAGACGGAGCAGGAGCCTGGCGGGTCCCCTGCAGCCCCTCTTCCCTTCCTGGCACTGGTGACGGACCACAGCAGCAAGTGCCCGTGAGGGTCTCCCTTCTCCCACAGACAACCTCCCTGAACTTTCACGGTCCCTGCTGATGGGCAGTCAGGACGTGTGTGTCTGGTGGCTGGTGGGGCGGCGTGGCCTGGGTGGGTCATCATCTCCATGGCTGCCTTCGCAGCCTCTGTGTTCCACTTGTGGAGGCTGGCCGCCCTTGCTCCCAACAGCTGGGGGGAAGCCGAGAAATTCACCTGGACAGAGCGCTGTGGCGCAGGTGTCGTGGCAGAGACCCTATGACCGAGCAGTGTCTGGGCATGTGTTTCTCCCAGACGCAAAGCTGAGGAAGACCGGGTCCGGAAAGAGGAGGAGAAGGCGCGGCGCGAGCTCATCAAGCAGGAGTACCTGCGGAGGAAGCAGCAGCAGATCTTAGAGGAGCAGGGGCTCGGCAAGCCCAAGTCAAAGCCCAAGAAGCCGCGGCCGAAGTCGGTGCACCGGGAAGAGTCCTGCAGTGACTCGGGCACCAAGTGCTCCTCCACCCGTAAGCAGTCTCTGCATGGGCAGCGCTTCCTGCCGCCGGTGGCAGCCTCACGGGCGTCATCTCATTTCCATTTTCTCAAGAGCAGTGTGAGGCGGGATGGGTGGAGATGGCTTTCCCCATTTCACACATGAGAATGTCGAGACCGCTGCTCTGAGACGCGGCACATCCAGGTGCAGCCCGGCTCCCTGGGGCGGGATGGGGTTGTAGCCCCTGTGGCCGAGCTCTGCAGGGCGAGGTGAAGGGAACAGGTACAGGGAACAGATAGGTGTCTGTTGGAAATGTCGGATGTTGTTCATGCACCACTGTCGGTTTCTGTCTCTGGTAGCTGATAACTTGAGCCGGACTCAGTCAGGCTCCAGCCTGTCATTGGCCTCGGCAGCGACGACGGAACCTGAGAGCGTTCATTCCGGGGGCACACCCTCTCAGCGGTAAGGGGCCTGAGACGCTGCCGCCGGATGGGCTGGAGGATGTTGGGAGGGGAGGGTAGGACTTCTTGATTAAAAACTCTGAGAGAGGGTTTTGTAACTTTTAACTTTGCTATCATTTCACATTTACAGAACAGTTGCAATTGTCACCAGGAATCCCAGTGCCCTTCACGCAGGCTCCCCAGCTGGTTAAACTTGGCGGCGTCTGCTTTACTGCTCTCCCCGCCACCCTCCCACACTTGCACGTGTGCTTTTTCATCATCATGAGTCAATTGGAGACCAAGGATGGGGGCCCACTCGTGTGATTCCAGCACTTTGGGAGGCTGAGGCAGGAGGATCACTTGGGCCCAGGAGTTCAAGACCAGCCTGGGCAACAGAGTGCGACCCCCATTCTACAAAAAAATACCAAAAAAAAAAAAAAGTTAGCTGGGCGTGGTAGCACCCACTTATAGTCCCAGCTACTTGGGAGGCTGCGGTGGTAGTGTCGCTTGAGCCCAGGAAGTTGAGGCTGCAGTGAGCTCTGCTCATGCTACTGCACTCCAGACTGAGACGCTGCCAAACCCCCAACACTAAAAACAAATGGAAACAACCACTCAGCTGGAGACGTCTGGCCTTGTACAGTGTGGATGTCCTAGAACAAGATGTTTTCTTGTGTGATCAGTTACCAAGCTGGCATGTTCATCCGACTCACAGTCCCCATTCAGTTGTCCCAAGAGTGTCCCTGACAACTATGTTGTCCCCCAGTCCAGGATCTGGTTTGGGGCTACAAATGGCCTTGAAATGCCATGGTCCTTTAGTCTCCTTCAATCCAGAGCAGCTCCTTAGCCTTTCTGTGCCTTCCTCGACCTTGACTTTTGGTAAGCACAGGTCAGTTATCCTGGCTGCCTCAGTTTTGGTTTCCTGTGATGAGACTGCGGCCTTGTGCCTCTGATTGAGTGGCCCAGAAGTGAGTGTGCATCTTTCTCAGCACAGCTTCTCAGGTGGGCCCCAGGACTGCTCATGTAATGAGGAAGTGACTTTGGGGGAGAGGTTGGGGACTGGTCTGGACCTCACGGAATTGCCTTGCAAGGACTCTAGTGACCACTGTGCAGCTCCTGCTCACTGCTTCCTCCACCTGTGCTGTCCCCTCCGTGGAGCAAGGGTCTTCCCCCGCCTGTGTGTTCCTTTTTCTTTTGAGATGGACTTTTGTTGTTTGTTGCCCAGGCTGGAGTGTACTGGCCCGATCTCAGCTCACTGCAATCTCAGCCCACAGCAACCTCTGCCTCCTGGGTTCAAGGAATTCTTGTGCCTCAGCCTCCCGAGTAGCTGGGACTACAGGCATGCACCACCATGCCCAGCTAATTTTTGCATATTTAGTAGAGATGCGGTTTTACCATGTTGTCCAAGCTGTTCTTGAACTCCTGACCTCATGATCTGCCCGCCTCAGCCTCCCAAAGTGCTGAGATTACAGGTGTGAGCCACCGTGCCCCGCCATGTCACTTTATGATTACACCATGTGTCCCCTGCTCCGTCTGCACCCGTGGGCCACGTTTTCTTGTCTCTTCCCCATCTCATGGCTCCTTGTTGTCCTTGGGCTTTGTGGCGGATCCCTCCAAGGGACTGCAGATTTCTGCGTGGGTTTTTATTCTGGCCATCAATTACCCTGGGTGGATTCAAACTCCAGTGCTGTCTGCCTCCCTCATGAGAGCAGCAGCTGACATCTCTGAGCAGCTGTGTCCAGACTTTTGGCATCTGTTGTGCTCAGTGGAGACTTCCCTGCAGGGTAGAGTTCAGGTCTTCCAGGGATCAGAGTCACTGAGGCCCAGGTTTTCAGACTCGGCCTGCTGTGGCCCCTCCTACCCTAGGTCTCATCCTTGGCTGGGCAGCATGAGCGGCCCAGGCTTCATCCTGTGGCTTCCTGAGCCAGCAGCACTGTGGCTCAGTGCTGTGCCTATGCCCTGCTCGAGGGGGCGGTGCCTTGAGCAAAGGCTGTGTGGAGGGGAACCCCCTTGGTGGAGGGCTGACTCCTCTCTGTCTTCATCCCCTTAGTGCCTGGAGTGTTTGCTTTTGCGTTTTGCTTAGAGCGTCTGTTCTATGTGGGGGATGTGGCAACTCGAGCCCCCACTGTCACTAGAAGCCTCCTCCCCTGCTGATGTGCTCCTGCTCCGGCGGCGGGCCAGCCCTTTGCCAGTGGTAGTGAGAGGAAGCCAGCGCTTTACCTGCCTGTCTCTTGTCCGTTTCTGCCTGCAGAGTGGAATCCATGGAAGCCTTGCCCATACTGAGCCGGAATCCGAGCCGGAGCACAGACCGAGACTGGGAGACCGCGTCGGCAGCGTCTTCCCTGGCCTCGGTGGCCGAGTACACAGGTGACGGCCTTCCCTCCTTAGAGGTTATGGTATACACAGCCGCAGGCCTTTGTGTGGCTGTTGCATTAACTGTTCTCTATTTTGGTCTAAAAAGTATTTTTCTAACAAAGAGGGCTATTTTTAGCTCTTCAGTGCTGAAATGGGCATGTAGTTTAGTAGAAGCTCTTAGTCCTGCCTTGCCCTCTTGGTGGTCCACCCTGCTGTCTGCCATGCAGGTTCGACAGAGCCGGGGAGTGCTGGGGCTTCTTGGTTCTCACCAGCTGCCCTCGGAGCCAGACGTGGTCTCAGGACATGGTGAACTGGAGGGGCTGCTGTGGCTGAGGAGTATATCCTGGGGCCTTTGAGCTTTAGACTTTTTACAAGTTATTTTCCTGGTTGTGTCTTTATAGCTAAGTTGCTGAATTTAGAAAGGAGATAAATTATTGATTACCTTTGTCTTTGCTTGTTTAAAAATTTATAACTTAAAATTCTTTTGAATAGACTTTAAGTAGCTTTTACTTCCCATTTTAAATAGTCAAAAATATCTGTAGTCCAGCCTACCCATTGCTTGCATCCGAGACATTGTTGGTTTTCTTTGTTGTGTGTGTTCGTGCCTTAAAATGATGACTTTGCCACCCCTGGCCTTGTTTCTTAGGCCCCAAGCTCTTCAAGGAGCCCAGCAGCAAATCAAACAAGCCGATTATTCACAATGCCATATCCCATTGCTGCCTGGCTGGAAAAGTGAATGAACCCCACAAGAATTCCATACTGGAGGCAAGTGTCATGTTTCAACACTCGGTTTTTATGTGGAATAAAAAGTGTTTATAAATTAAGGGTTCTTTTTAAAAGAAAACATCCCAATCCTTGATGCACGAGCGTTACTGCTATGCGGTAGTGACTGGCCCTTTCCCCGGCGATCGCCAAGCGGGGGCACCCACGGCACTCTCCTGAAGCTCTGCATGGAGTTGCCAAGGCCGTGGGAGTTGGAGTGGCCTCAACGGAGAGCAGAATTCTCAGCAGAGGTAGGGCCTAGGCAAGTGGGAACGGTCTCTTTGGGCAGAGCTAGGGTCTTGAGATGGGGCCTTCTGGGCAGGTGAGAAGACTCGTGTGTTCAGGGTGGGTGAGAGTGGGGGCTGAGGTGATGGGAGGGGCCTTGGGTCCCGCTGGGTTGGGGTAGGGTGTGAATGAGGAAGGAAAACTCAGCTTAAATTTTTTTGTAGGGATGGAGTCTCGCTCTGTCCCTAGGCTGGAGTGCACTGCAGTGTCCGCCTCCTGGGTTCAAGTGATTCTGCCTCAGCTCCCCGAGTAGCTGGGACTACAGGCGTGTGCCACCATGTCCAACTAATTTTTGTCTATTTAGTAGAGACGAGGTTTCACCATGTTGGCCAGATGGTCTCAATCTCTTGACCTCGTGATGCGCCTGCCATGCCCTCCTAAAGTTCTGGGATTACAGGTGTCAGCCACCATGCCTGGCCTAAATTTTTTTAAGTGGAGAAAAATAGTGGAGCCAGAGGGGGTCATGTGACTAGAGACACAGGAGGCTGGCAGCAGGGTGGTGCTCATGGGGAAGCCCGCCTGTGTGCTGGGAGTGGGGCAGAGCTGGGGCCATGTCGGCAGCAGCTCCACCTTTGAGTCTGGGTTTGCCAGAGAATGGGAAGCTTGTCTGGGGAAGATGCTAGTGGCTTTGGTTTTGTCACCTCCCTGGGGCAGCACTGCCCATGTTTGCTGCTGGAGTGAAGTCCAGCTTCTGTCGCTGTAAAGGTAAGGCAGCGGTCTCACTGGGTGGGACAATCCAGTGGAGCTAGAGATGGAGGGAGGGTGAGGGTTAGCACTCATGCCCTGCACAGTCTGAAGCTTTACATACACAGGTGAGGGAGGAGGGGAGGGCCCTCAATCACTTCATAAATAGTCACGGTCTGCCTGCCCTGTTCTGGGTGCTAAACACACCCACAGCCTGGGCCCCGACGCTAACAGAGAAGTTGAGCGCACTGTCCTCTGGTGGAGGGACGGAGCCTGCAGGGCCAGGCCAGAAATGTCTGCCGCTCTGTGGGCCACGAGGGCCTGTCGGTGCAGTGTAGATGGTGCATGGGCGAGGGGCTGTGGCTGGCCCCGTGACCTCCATTCATAGAGGAGGGCTGGACATGTCTGGGCTGTGAGCTAGAAGTTTGGGTTGGCTGCAGCGCTCAGTGGAAGTGTTGGTCACCGTAGGTCTTAATGAGAAGGTGGTAACATTTGAGCACAGACTTGGAGGGAGGGTGCAGATTTTGGGGAAGGCCGTTCCAGGGAGGTGGGAGTGAGACGTCCCAGGGTCCATGGGCCGTAGTGAACCTGTGCTGGAGGAACACCGAGGGCGGGGCATCCCCATGTGGGGCCTCTGTGGGCTGAAGGAGGACTCAGCTTTACTTGGAGTGAGATCGTGGGCACAGGTGTGGGCAGAGGAGGGCCAGGAACCCACCTTCCTTTCCCAGCAGATCAGAGCAATCTGCGAGGTAGCCTGGAGATGAGTGAGGAGGGGCCAGGGCCGGAGCAGCGGGGTGGGGAGGAAGGAGTGAGGATTGCAGGAGAAGGCCCGCATCTACTGAGTGCGTGGACTCCGGAGCACCTAGTGTGCATGCCTGGGGAGGGGCTTGGAAGCAGGAATCTGAGGGTCCTGTGCAGGTTCTAGGCTGGCCCCTGAGGGGCAGGAGTGGGATTCCAGGGGAGAGAAGGGAGAGCCACTGGACCCCGCCCCAGTTTGAGGCATGTGTGCGGTAGGCCGTAAATTGCTGGCCTTGGGATACAACGGCTTGTGAATGAGTGAATGAAAATTATGCAGGAGTTTATCATCCACCAAAAATTCTGCTTTTTAATAATTAAGACCAACCTCTGGTCCTTAGTTGGTTGTTTTAGTTGTGAAGGTGAAAGTGGCATATGGAATTTGCGACCCACTTTAAAACGGACATGTTCTTTTCTTGATAGTGCAGATCATCTAGACTAAGAATGGCCCCCAACCCAGGCAGGTCTCTCATGGGACTGGGGACAGAAGCGATCGTGGTCATGCTCTTCCTGCCTAGATTTCCACATGGAGAGGTGGTTGGCTGTTTGTATCAGTGGCCCTCAGGGTCACCCTCATATGGAGATGCCCTGGAAGGACGCATGGGCCTCAGTGTGGAGTCGACCCACAGCTTAGATTTATTCCAGCAATTTGGAGGGAGCCAGAGCCACTGGGTGCAGAGGTAGAAGACGCAGGCGGGAGCCAGGCTCTGTACAGCCCCCTCTGCTCTGATTCTTCCTGCAGCCGATCCACAGCAGCCTGTGGACCGTGGAAAGCCTTTTCGAGACTGGATGCCCTGAGCTCTCCCTGGGGGCTGGTCACGAGGTACCACCCCCTGGCTAGGACGCCTGGGAGGATACCAGGGTCAGCATGCAGACCAACTGCTCAGGCTCAGGGAGCCCCTCCTGTCAGCCTGAGAGTGACTGGGAACTCCACAGACAGCACGATCCCAGGCGCCCTCTGAGGGCCGCCCTGCAGGCCGGCCTTTCTAGGACAACAGCCCTCTTGGCTGTGCCTTGGAAGCCATGAGCACCACATGCTTTCTTACTGTGGAGGTGGCAACAAATCAGATGAGCCCCACTCCCCCACAGTGCCACTGTCCCTACAAATTATTCTTATTGGCATCTAATTCTGTTCATATTTAAACAGTGTTTGTAGGGTTGAAATCAGTGTTATATATACAGTTTTGGATACTTTTAAAAATACATATATTTATTTTAAAATAATAAGCCCATTATATGCTGATACATTATATATTTATGAAAAATAACTTTTCTGAAGTCAAATAAATAGAAAGATGGCATTGACATAAGAGAGCTGGCATCTCAGCTGTGTGTGCCTTCCGTCCATTACAAGCGACATGGCTCAGGGCCTTGGGAAGGTTCCGCCACACACTCCTGAGAGAAGTGAGTGAGAGGCAGTGAGGCCTTAGTGTCTCAAAGTCAAGGGCTTGACCTTGCGATTCCTGGGAAGGCCTCAGGCCTCCTGGGCTGCATGTGGAGAACTGCTGGGATGGACTCATGTGCTCAGATTCCCAGGCATGCGGAGGATCTGTTTTCAAAAGTTACCAAAACACTTGAAGCTGTGTTTTAAACTTTAGAATACGATCCACAAACGCTGTGATAGGCATCAGCAGTGTCATATTTACTTCAGATTATTTTGTTTATTTATTTATTTATTTTTTGGTTGAGACAGAGTTTTTGCTCTGTCGTCCAGGCTGGAGTACAGTGGCGTGATCTTGGCTCACTGCACCTTCTGCCTCCCAGGCTCAAGCAGTTCTCCGAGTAGCTGGGACTACAGGCATGCGCCACCCCACCCTGCTAATTTTTGTATCTTTAGTAGAGATGGGGTTTCACCATACTGGCCAGGCTGGTCTTGAACTCCTGATCTCACGTGATCCGCCTACCTTGGCCTCCCAAAGTGCTGGGATTACAGGTGTGAGCCACCGCACCCAGGCCAGATTCTTCTTTTTTTGGTAACAGCTTTATGAGATACTGTCAAATTCACTCTTTTAAACTATACCATTCAGTGGTTTTTAGTACATTCATAGAATCCGCAACCATCACCACTCCCTAATTCCAGAACTTGATCCCCCAGAAAGAAACTCTCAGCTGTGAACAGTCGCTCACTAGCCTTCCCTGCCCCGGCTCTTGGCAGTTGCCAGTCTACTGTCTGTCTCCATGGATTGGCCTTTTCTGGACGTTTTTATAAATGGAATCGTAGTTTCTGTGACCTTCTGGGTTGGGCTGCTTTCACTTAGCATGGTGCTGTGAGCTTCATTGGTGTAGAGTGTAGCAGGACTCCATCCTTCGTGGCTGCATGGTGCCCATGCCTGCTCAACCCCGTGCTGTTGATCTGTTCATCTGCTGATGCACACTCGGGTTGATTCTACTGAAAACATTTGTTATTGATACAGAACAGATGTACATGTTTTGGGGGGTACATGTGATATTTTTGTTTCAACTTTTTGCCTGTTTGGGATAGTGCTGTTATTTTTATGCAGTGTTTTATGTGGACATGTGTTTTCATTTCCCTCGAGTATATACATGAGAGAGGAATTGCTGGGTCCCACGGTAACTGCCTGGCGGTTTGGAGAACGGCCAAGTTGTTTTCACAGTGGCTGCTGTGCTCTGCATCCCCCTGGCAGTGAAGGAGCCCTGCTGCTCGCCAGCACTCATTACTGCCCCTCTCCTGGGTGCCAGCCATCCTCATGGGCGTGACGCGGCGTCTCATGGTGGTTCTGACTGGCATTTCTCTGGTGGCTAATGATGAGCATCTTTTCCTTTGCTTTTCCACTTGATCTTAAAAGCATTTTTTCCCCTTGCTTGCCTAGATTTCTTAAGTCTCAATGGCATAGAATGCTCCAGGACAGGAGTCCACCGTAATTGTTTAAAATAGGCAGGCTGTAGCTGACGTGGGAGAGCTTCCCAGGGAGCGGTTCCTGTGCAGGCGCTGTGGGAACCCACCCCGTGGTGGTTGCAGTGGCTCTGAAGTGTTTGTCTCTTCCTCTTTTCTCTCTCCACACAGGAGCTGGAGAAGTGTGATGCCAATCACTACATCATACTGTTTCGTGATGCTGGCTGCCAGTTCAGGGCGCTTTACTGCTACTATCCTGATACTGAGGAAATCTACAAACTCACTGGCACGGGGCCAAAGAACATCACCAAGAAAATGATCGACAAACTGTATAAATACAGCTCAGACCGAAAACAGTTTAACTTGATCCCAGCTAAAACCATGTCTGTCAGTGTGGATGCACTCACAATTCACAACCACCTGTGGCAGCCCAAGCGGCCCGCAGTGCCAAAGAAGGCCCAGACTCGTAAATGACCCCAATTCGGCCGGCATCCAAAGGGTGACCCAGACTTGTAAATGACACCCTTGTGGCCGGCATCCAGAGGGTGCCACGGGGTCCTTATTTATTGTTTTCATCTATTTGGGTACGAAGTGTGCAAAGTCACAGACCTTTTGCAAAGAGGTTTCTAGACAACAGAAGAAAACTCCTCTCTCAGCGCTCATCTCACTCAGAGGATGCCAGGCAGGGCGAGGATGGAGGAGCAGATGCCGACTTTGCAGTGGCTCATGCTGCTGTGGCCACTGCTGACCACGGAGGCTCCCAGAGGAGGGTCTTCCTGGGCGAGATCCCAGGCTGCGGAGCCGCCTTACTTGAAGTTCCCCTTCAGCATAAACTAGACGTGATCCACTTTGCTTTCTTGCTTCTCACCTTGCCCCTTGCACATTGCCCGGTGCCCTCATGTTGGCCAGCAGTAATCTCATGTGACTGAAGGACTGAGGCTCGATTTTGGTTTGGGGTGTTTGAATGTCTTTAGAAAAGAAATTCATAATGGGAAATCTTTCATTTGAGAAGTTGTATGATATTTATTGATTGTGTCTACTGCCAACATTTATATCCAATTCTAAGATTTCTGAAAAAGATTCTTATTCCTTGCTGCTCAGCAGAAGTTTACGGAAAATACCAGTTCACTAAAAGCACTGAAATCTGCAGAGTATGTCTTCTGCTAAAATAACGTTTACAAATGTGAAGATGATGATATCTGGCACGCAATCATGAGGATGGGGAATGGTACCAGGCGCTGGTGTTTGCCTCATTTAAAGTAGGCAAGCTGAGCCAACTGCAGCCATCATTCATTCAGTTTTGGATAGTGCGCTGATTTGTTCACTTTAATAAAGACAGATTTTGGTAAAGTAGAACATTTTTCACTCTGAGCATGTTTGTCCTTAAAGGTGATGCACTTAAGCCGACAGTCCCTTTAGTGGTTTCGTTAGGTCACGGCCTGTCCTGTCTGGGTTCTGCATCTGGAAGCGCTGCATGCTCTCAGAGGAGCGTGCCGCTTTCCAGGTAGACGGATACCTTTGTTTTGTTGCCTATTAAAAACAAGTGGTTGTTTGCAGTTACTTCAGAGCTCCAAGTAAGTGGATGGCTTTGGGTTCTTTCTGCCTTGGTCCCAACGGTGTTGATGCTTCTGCGGAGCAGACGTTCCCAGGAGCAGGTGCGTGCCAGCCTCGGCTGCCAGACACTGCTGCCACTGACCAGCTGCCAGAAGATTCTGGAGCCACTTACATTAGTTTTGCACATATTTTCTCGGGAGTGTTACTTGAATCTTCTTGAACTGCAGAAAAAATTAAAGATCAATAGGGAGAAAAAGAGACAAGTATAACTTACATAATTTGAGACGAAGAAGGTCAGTCGTGTACATAAGGAGGGAAATGGTACAGAACGCTAGAAGGAATTAATAGGTCTTATCCCCTTTCCTCAGTCCTTTGAAGAAAAGTACAGTCTGCTGCGATTTTGTAGACATTGTGTTAGCCACAGCCGCTCTCTGTCCTGTAAATAGGGAACTCAAGGCTGTATGATTCCTCAAGTGCTGAGTGTCATACAGTCCCAGGTGAACTTCCTGTTACCATGCTTTCACACGTGTGCTTTACTCCTCACTGTATGTTTGATATTACCATATTTATTTTAAGAAAGCACTAAAATGTAATAAAGTCATGAACTAATTTGCTTTACATTGAATTGTATGCGTGAGGTTGCTGTGGCTCATTTTGCTGACCAGGCGTCACCAACCCCTTGCTTTATAGAGTTTCTTGTTGTTGTTTACCATGGCCCTGTCGAACTCAGTGGAATTGGATTGTTTTTAATGAAGAGCTAGAAAATGTCTGGCATAGAGCTGGAAAACTGCATTCCCATGGAACTTCTGAGTGAATTCTGGATTTTCTCCGTGGAATTAGCCAGTGTGTGGGGCATGCTGAAACGTGTCCTTCAGCCTGTAGGATTGTTTGCTGTTGGGTGCCAGTAAGCACTAAGGTGGCGTGGACATTCCTGATGTCCTGAGTCCCAGGCCAGTGTTGGCCTCATAGTTGACGGACATGTCCCCGCGTTCTTCATGCCTGGACGCCGCAACCCTTTTAATTTGTCATGAGAAGTTTCAGACACAGGATTTATTTTTGTGGTGGTGCTTTTAGGCCTTTCTGGCTTGGGTGGTGGTAAATCTTGATTTTGCAGTTCATGACACTGAGTTGTAGCTCTGTTTACAAATGTCTCCTGTTTTCAAAGCCCCTGCAATGGTCTTGGTGTCTCGTTGCAGATTTTCAGCGGAACACTCGCACGTCTTTCGTTGCCTCTCAGAATTCTAACCTTGTTATTTAAGGCAAGCTGCTCTACCCTTTACAAAGTTATATCCTGTAAAGAAAGTGTAAACCA
The DNA here is from genome assembly GCF_001604975.1 of Cebus imitator. Taxonomy (NCBI): domain Eukaryota; kingdom Metazoa; phylum Chordata; class Mammalia; order Primates; family Cebidae; genus Cebus; species Cebus imitator. The sequence continues at coordinate 2,343,591 of NW_016107654.1, forward strand.
AATGATTCAATGTATGATGAATTTTATGTGTAAATCCTTGGTAATGCTAGAATTCTGGGAGCCATGAGGGGTTGAAAGAGAAATGAAACTTGAGTGAGTCTCATTGTTTTACGTGTGTATGTGCAGATGCGTTATCTTCTACCCACATCAAAGACGGACTGCTTTCCAGGTGTGCTTTTGACTTTCTACGCATGTCACTGCGGTGCAGTCTCTTATCAGACTTCAGGCCCAAACTAGACTCTTCACTCAGGCAAAACTGAAAAGTGGAATAATTCTAAATTACTTCTAGGTTATACTTTTACCTTCCTGAAATTGTAGTTGTCACTTGGAGGGCAAAATATTTATTGAAATAAAATTTTCTGTTAAAAATTCATCTACTTGGAGAACGTTTTACAATTGGTTGTGATTTATTTTGTGAAATGGGTTTGACTTGTGAGAAGTGCGAACGGGCATCTCTAAAGCAGTTGCATTTCGCCTTTTCTGTGAATGTTTTTGAGAAGGACAGTAGCTGTATCTCTGCATCATTGTTCTGGTCAGATCCATCCATGTTACTGGGAAGTGGACACACCCAGGATTGCAGCTCTGACATTCACATCTGTCTTCTCTTACAGGGCAGGGGCGGGTGCCTTGCTGTGGTCTAGAGTTTTCTGTGGCATCGAAGGCGAAGGTGGAGGTGTGTTTTTTAAGGGCAGTCCAATGGATTCGGACATCACAGCAGTGCCATGTAGGATATTCTGTGGTGGGCGGATTACCCGAGGTCAGAAGTTCAAGACCAGCCTGGCCAACATGGTGAAACCTCATCTCCATTAAAAATAGAAAAATTAGCCAGGTGTGGTGGTGGGCACCTGTGGTCCCAGCTGTTCAGGAGGATGGGGCAGGAGAATCGCTTGAACCCAGGAGGCGGAGGTTGCGTTGAGCTGAGACTGTGCCACTGCATTCATTCCAGCCTGGGTGACAGCGAGACTCCGTCTTCAAAAAAAAAAAAACCTGTGGCCCAGCAGATGCGGTGGGATTTTTTAGTTGAACTGATAAATCTCTCTAATTTCCATATTTTCCAAGAGACTGCTTTTTTTCCTTTTATGCCAGGTGGTAAATTTTTGTTTTCATTACAGTGAAGTCCTTATTCTTTTAAAATTTAAAGTAGAACATTTATAGAAAGCAGATTCTTAAGCATGCAGCCCAATAAACTTTTTACAAAGTGCTTGTTCTGATTTTAAAATCAGTGGCTCCAAATATTTGTCACCAAAGTTCCCCCCATAATATTTTGCTCCTAAATTATATTTATTGATACCTATTTTTGCCCAATTTTAGTAGACATTTAACTGCCAGTACAAGTCAGCTAGCTCGTCAGTCCCTGTGGCCCCTCGTGTGGGTGCTGTGAAGGCAGAGCGTTGGCCGTAGGGTGGGCACGCGGGTTTCTCTTCCATGATTTCCATTATTTCCATGTATGTTTCTCCAAGTCGGACTCTTGTTCAGCTCGCAGAGTCCCGTGTTGTTTCCTGGGTAGTGTTTCCTCATCCCAGGAAAACAACTTGTTGGGGCACAAATGTCATTACCTGGGAGGACGTTCACGCTTGCTGACTGACTGCGGACTCAGTCCTGGAGTTGGACTGCTGGCTGCAGGCCTGGGCATCTGCTGTTTATTTTCCTTGAGGATGACTTTGGCTGTCATTCTTTCGTTACCGTCTTCAAGGGGCAGAGGTGGACAGAGTAGCCCTGGGTGGTGCGCAGCCAGGGGAGGGGACGTGGGGACCCACGCAGACCCTCAGGTGACATAGCAGGTTCCTTTTCCTTGGTGGGCTGTGGTTGGCTCTCAGACCATGGTGGCCGCACCAGGCGCTGTTGGGAAATGCTGGTGAAACCTCCCATTGGGGTGAGGTCAGCGACGCCGCCCTTGCTCCTCCAACAGAGGAAGCATGTGTTGTGCACATCAGTGTCCCGTGCGGCCCAGCAGATGTGGTGGGTAGTGGCTGTGGAAGGTGAAGGGGAGGGCACGACCACCCTGAGCTCTGCAGTGTGGGTCAGAGAGCAGCAGTGGGCCAGTGGGCGGAGGCTGGGCCATCTTCCCTGCGGGTGCTGAGTGCCAATGGCCGGCACAGGGACAGCCAGTGCAAGGTGGGATGCCACCCTGCGCCCGGGTCCTTGGTGGAAGCTCTTTGCCTGGAAGGCTGCTTGCTATAAGAGTGCCACCATGCTCACAAGGGAAGGAGGGGAGCATTTTTCAAGGAGGAATAGTAACCACGGAGTAGTCAGGTAAAATTAGTCCTATAGGAACTGTGGGCCCATCTGTTAGGGAAAGAGAAATGAAATCACCACTTATGTGTGACTATTTTGGTTACAAATAGGGTTTTTAAGCTGCAAGACTTCAAGTCATTGGGTACAAAGGCTGTGTTTAAACAGTGCAGGCCGTGGAGTGCCCGGCCTAAGCCCTGCCTGCCAGGAGCAGCGAGGGCCCATGGGCTTCGCGTGTGCCCAGTGCCCAGGGGCTTGGGAGTGCTCTCTGGAGGGCTCTGGTGCACACACCAGGGCGGACATGGGGTGAGGCTGTGGCGCCCTGACCCTTGTGATTAAGAGTGCCAGCCCTGGGCTGGGCACACTGGAGAGGCCTGCTCCAACCAGCCTCCCAGTAACTTCCTCAGGAGGAGGTTTGGGGTGGAGGGCGTGGCAGGCACAGGAGCTGCCTCGAGCAAGGAACAGGTCAAGCCCAACAGTAACTGCATCACGAGGACTGTTCGGAGGGTGGCAGCCAGGCGCACAGGGCACAGCCCACAGTGTGCTAGGCTTGCAGTTTGTGGAGAGCAGCGGTGTCACGAGCGCCGGCTGTGAACACACTCGTGGGTCTGGCACCTCGTCCCCAGGAGCCTGTTGTGGGCAGAGCAGTCTTGTGAGTGTGTAGACTTCGACCTGGTGCTGGGAGGTGGGTGACAGCAGATGACTGGCAGTTAGGCTGAGGGTCACCTCCCCACCCTCTGTCCCTTAGCGACAGCACCAGCCACGCCCTCCCTGCAGAGCACTGGGGCGAGATATGGAGGCCTGGCAGCCTCTCTGGTGGTGTCTGCCTGCGTGACCCAGCTGGAAGGTGGGTGTGGTGGAGGGGTCGTTTGTTATTTTGAAGATGAATCTGCTTTTTTTTTTTTTTTTTTTTTTTTTGAGATGGACTCTCACAGCATCGCCCAGGCTGGAGTGCAGTGGTGTGATCTCAGCTCGCTGCAACCTCTTGCCTCCCAAGTTGAAGTGATTCTCCTGCCTCAGCCTCCTGAGTAGCTGGGATTGCAGGCACATGCCACCATGATCAGCTAATTTTCGTATTTTTAATAGAGACAGGGTTTCACCACATTGATCAGTCTGGTCTGGAACTCCTGACTTCAGGTGATCCGCCTGCCTTGGCCTCCCAAAGGGTTGGGATCACGCGTGAGCCACCAAGCCTGGGCTGAATCTTCTTTTTGTGTCTGAGAATTCAGAAGCAAATGGATTTTTCTTCATTTACAAAGAAGCTGCAGGCCTGACTTCTATGCTTTCAAATAAAAACTGGTAATGTAGATCTTGTTTATAGAAGCCCCGCAGAGGCAGCATTGCAGCCTCAGGATTAGGGTACAAAGGAAAGGCCTCCTTCTGAAGTGTGATGCAACGGGTGAGGAGGGTTTCCCACAAGCCTGGCTGGGGCTGTGGCGGGAGCTGGTGCCCCCTTCCTCCCAGAGCACACCCCGGTGCCCTGCAGGAAGCTCTGGACCGTACTCTCTCCTTTGGAGTTAATTTACTTGCCCTGCACCGGAAGCGAATCGATTGCAAAAACAGCCCTTGCCCTTTCCGTCCGTCCGTTCATCTGTCCATCCATCCATCCATCCATCCATCCATGTTTTCCTTGAAAGTATCAAATGTGCAGGCAGTTCAGAAGTGCATGGGAGAGAACAGAACAGAAAGCTGCCTGCCCTGCCTTGCCCCTTCCCCACAGCACATGGCCATTGGTGTCCCCAGACTCCCCGAGTGGCTACACCCACCTCCACAGCCCGCACCGGAGTCGCCGTGTGAACAGGTGCACACTGCGCAGCGCTCAGCCGACAGTTCACCCCTGCCCTCCCAGAGCTCACGGGCCAGCCAGCGCGCAGGCAGATGGGGATAGCGGTATCCAGTGACAACTTCCCATTTCACGATGCACCATGGTTTTGTACCACCAAGAAAGAAATACTGCCCACTAAACTCTGCCACCCTGTTGATCTTAAGATGCTCTGATTTCAGAGATGTTGAAGCGTGCATGGCACTGGTGGGGTGTATATCTCAGCCTCAGTGGAGCTCGTAGGGGTGGGGTGGTGACAGGAGAGGAGCTGTCTGCCCAGCTGTGTGGAGTCCAGGGCCTGAGGATGACTCACGGTCCTCCCTGCATGGCTCATGAAGCGAGCCTGGATGCACTCGGGTCTCAGCAGCCCGGGGAGGATCTGCCTATACCACGCCCTGTCCCAGGCCCCCTCTGGCCACTGCTCTGCCAAGCCTGTCTCCAGCTCCCCAGCTCTGGGGCCAGGTCCTGGGAGCGCTGGCCAGGGGCTGGCATGTGCTGCGCTCCTGTGGGATTCTCGGGGACCCAGGCGTGGACTTTTTCTGGACTGGTGGGTGTGACATGGGTTGTCAGTGCTTTCTCTCTTCTTTCCTGGGCACTAGGGAGATTGACTTGTTTTTTCAAATGGGACGGACCTGACATGCTGCCGCTACTAGGAGATTTCTGTTCACTTCCTTGGCCCACTTTTCATGAGGTTGCTTTAATTGGGTGGGATTTTTTCCTGTTGATTCATGGAACTTCTTTAAGCGACCAAGTTGACAGGGCACTTCTTTTGTGAGCCGCAGACATGCCAAGCAGGGGCTCCTCTGTGCGCTGGCGTCTGACCCGGCACATGCCGCCCAGTGCCGTTGCTCGGCAGTTTCTTAATGGCAGCAGAAGTTGAGCCTGTTTACATCTTTTTTGGTCATGGAGTTTCCTCCTGTGAAATGTCTGTACAAGCTTTTTGCCTATTTTTCTCCTGAGTTGTCTTTTTCTAATTAATTTACAGAAGATAAATTTTTGAAAGACAATAGACAAAAAGCAGAAACATCCATTCTGTGGCTTTTCACTTTGTTGTTTGTGATTAAACAGAAGTTTTTAAGATTATGTGGCCAGATGGTCAATGTTCTTACTAGAGTTTAAGAAGTCTTTCCCTACCTTGAAGTCATGAAAGTATTTTTGAAACTACCTTCTAATCTTTTTTTTTCTTTTTGGCTTTTGTGGACGTGGCTTTTATGGCTTGTAAATGAGGTGGAAGTCCATGTGATTTTTTTCTATAAGGATATCTAGTGATCCCAGAGCCATTTCTTGATACGCCATCCCTCCCCTGCTGTTTGGCAGTGCCAGCTCTGCTGTGGTTTTCTGTTTTTACTTCTAGTCCTCTGGTCTCTGGTGGGCAGAGCAGTGGCCACCTTGCACCCTCAGAGATGTCCATATTCTGATCTCTGGGTGTTGTGTTACATGGTGAACGGGAATCGAGGTTGAAGATGGAATTTGCCTTGCTGATCAGAAGACCTTGAGATGGGACACCAGCCTAGACTATTAGGGGAGCCCCATGTCATCACAAGGGGCGTCTCAAGTGTGGGAGGGGTGCAGAGGACAGAGGAAGACCGTGCTGATGGAAGGAAGCATAGAGCTGCAAATTGCTGGTTTTGCAGATGGAGGGGCCGTGAGCCAAGGAATGCAGATGCCCTCTAGAAGCTGGAAAGGCTTCTAGATTCTTTGGAGCCTTTCTGGATTCTCTGGAGCATCTCCAGGAAGCTGGGAGCTCGATCTCAACTCAGTGAGATCTTTGTTGGACTTCTGGTCTACAGAGTTGCTAAGAAGTTTATGCTATTTGAAGTCACAAAGTTTGTTACAGTAGCAATGAGAAGCAAATCCAGTCCACTGGTCTATTTCTACAGCACACAGGCAGGGTCCTGATTCCTGCCGCTTGATGATGAGACTTGCTACCTGGTAAACCAGCTGCTTCCGCTAAGAGTGTCATGGATATCCTTGGCCTTTTGCATGTCAGATTCTACCCAGCCTCCCCTCCCTGACCCCTAATAATCAAGATTTAGTTTAAGATTGCCTTGAATTTGGAGAGATTTGACATCTTTATGAGACTGGATCCTTGATCCAGGAACTTGGCTTCAGTTATTTCACTCTTAAAGCTTGCAAAACATTTGATAATTTTCCCTGTAGAGGTCTAATGTTTTTTTTATTTTTTGAGACAGAGTCTTGCTCTGTCACCCAGGCTGGAGTGCAATGGTGCAATCTCAGCTCACTGCAACCTCTGCCTCCAAGTTTCAAGCCATTCTCTTCCCTCAGCCTCCCAAGTAGCTGGGATTACAAGCATGTACCACCACACCCCGCTAATTTGTGTATTTTTAGTACAGATGGGGTTTCACTATATTGGCCAGGCTGGTCTTGAACACCTGTCCTCAAGAGATCTGCCTGCCTCAGCCCCGCAAAGTGCTGGGATTACAGCTGTGAGCTACTACACCCAGCAGGGGTCCACTACTTCTAATGTTAGAGTTATGGCTACGTAGTGTGTGTTTTTTAAGATCACTGTAAATAATGCTTTCTCTTTAATTTCACATTCTGATTGTTTGCTGCTGGTATGTAGAAGACTATAAATGGGCTTTGTCAAGTTTGTATGCGGCCATCTTGTTAAACTCTTACTGCTTCTGAGTATTGATGTGCAGATCGGCTTGGACTCTGTGTGAGCCGCCTGCAGAAGGCGATGATTGTATTCCTTGCTTTGCAGTCATCAGTCCATTTGCTTTTTGTCTTGCTGGATGCGTGGGCGAGGTCTCCAGTCCCGCCGAGACAGCCGAGCAGAGGGCCTCCTCTCCTTCCCACGCCCGGGGGATGCTCTCAGCATTTCACCCTGAAATGTGATGTTTGCTCTGCAAATGCTCCCTCAGATGAGGGAGATTCCTGTCTTTTCTTGGTGTCTTGAAAATGATGTTGAATGCTACCAAATTCCGTGTGTGTTTATTGAAAGTTTCCCCCTTTGCTCTCACGAAGGTGCATTTGTTGCTTTTCTGGTGTTGCACCCACTGCGGTCCTGGAATGAACCCAGCCTGGTGTGACGCGGGTCCTTTGTGGATACCGTTGGATTTGGTGTGCTCGTGTTTTACTAGTACGTATGTCATGAGCTAGATGGCCTTGTAATCTTTTCTCATATGGGCCTTTTCAGGCTTGCGGTTAAAGTTATGACGTCAGCACACGGGAATCTGGAGAGTATCCCTTCTTTTGCTGTCTCCAGACAAGCTCGCGGTGGTTCGGAATTATTTGTTCACTGGGGCTGCCGTATGAGTTTGCTGGGTCTGCCATAACAGCACCACAGGCTGGGCGGCACGAGTGACAGAAAGGGGTTTCTCAGTGTCCCAGAGGCTGCTGGTGCGGGACCCAGGCGTGGATCGGCGGGCTGGTGTCTCCCGAGGCCTTCCTCCCTGGCTTACAGGCAGCTGTCTTCTCCCTGTGTTCCCACCCGGTCCCCTGTGGGTCTGGGCCCTAATTTCCTCTCCTTATAAGGACACCAGTCAGACTGGATGAGGGCCTGCCCCGGTGACCCCTTTCTGACTTATTCCTTCTTTAAAGACCCTGTCTCCAAAAACAATCACATTCTGGCGTCCTCGGGGACAAGACATCAACCTGTGGATTTGGGAGTCCTCGGGGACAGGACGTCAACCTGTGGATTTGGGGGTCCTTGGGGACAGGACGTCAACCTGTGGATTTGGGGTTCCTCGGACAGGGTGTCAACCTGTGGATTTGGGGGTCCTCAGGGACAGGATGACAACCTGTGGATTTGGGGGTCCTCGGGGACAGGACGACAACCTGTGGATTTGGGGGTCCTCGGGGACAGGACGTCAACCTGTGGATTTGGGGGTTCTCGGGGACAGGACATCAACCTGTGGATTTGGGGGTCCTCGGGGACAGGACATCAACCTGTGGATTTGAGGGTCCTCAGGGACAGGACGTCAACCTGTGGATTTGGGGGTCCTCGGGGACAGGATGTCAACCTGTGGATTTGGGGGTTCTCGGGGACAGGACATTAACCTGTGGATTTGGGGGTCCTTGGGGACAGGACATTAACCTGTGGATTTGGGAGTCCTCAGGGACAGGACATCAACCTGTGGATTTGGGGGTCCTCAGGGACAGGATCTGGGGGACACAGTTCAGCCCATCACAGAAGTCGTGTGTGCAGCGCTTCCGCTACTTGGAGAGCTGACATTTCCAAAGGTAGGTTGACCTCGGAGGAGTTCCTTCTATTTTTGTATCATAAAATATTCAACCTATAATCCCAGCGCTTTGAGGGTCCGAGGTGGGAGGATTGCTTGAGCCCAGGAATGGGAGGCCATCCTGGGTAACATGGCAAAAACCCATCTCTACAAAAAATACAGAAGTTAGCCAGGCTTGGTGACACTGAACCTGTAGGCCTGGCTATGTGGGAGGTTGAGGTGGGAGGATCATTCAGCCTGGAGGCTGGGGCTGCAGTGAGCTGTGACTGCACCACTGCACTCTAGCCTGGGCAACAGAGCTAGACCCTGTCTCAAAAAAACCAAAAAGTAAAGTATTGGCAAGCCATCCAAGGAATAGAGTCACATAGATTAGTCATGAAGCAGAATAAAATGACTGTCACTCATCTTAATAAACAATTTTATAACGAAGTCTCTAGAGATGGAATCACGAAGGCCAGCGAGCTCGCCTGTCACGCAGGACTTTGGCGTCACATACCCGAGTCTGCGGGACGTGGTAAGTCTGCGTTTCTCCCGGTCATCCCTCAGTGTGTATTGGAAGCACCCATGGAGTGAGGTGCTGTGGGGTGGACGTGGCGCTGAGCAGGCAGCCCTGTGTGTCCGAGCTTTGCAGGCGGGTGGAGGAATGTCAGGCAGGTGGACCTTTTCCAGACGGGAAGAACTGACCAGGGTTGGTTGGGAGGTGATGAAGAAGGCTTTGCAGAAGCCAAGAAATGTGCGATGCTGAGGAGTTCAGGCTCCTGAGAAGCCGCCGGCAGGGTGGCAGCGGAGGGCCCACTGGGTCCTGGCGGGTGAGGAGCGTGGACTGCATGTCGCCCCCCTCTGCAGCCAGACACAGGCCCAGTGACAGGTCCATCCAGGCCGTGTTTGCTCGTCTGTACGGTGGGGATTGCAAAGCAGGTTTGCTGTGCATGGATTACCAGCTGGTCTGAGTGTGGTGAGACAGAACCACCTCCCCCTCCGCCCCCACACAAGCTACATGAAGCCAGCCTGTGACTCACAGATGGGACACAAAGGGCCACCGAAGCCTCAGACTCATCACAAGCCAGTCCCCCAGGCCCAGGAAAACCACCTGAGGAGGACGGAGTCTCCTCCGCGTGTGCGGCACTTACACTGCAGCTGAGCGGCCCCAGAAAGCAGCCTCCCTGGGTTTTGTGACCCTGGGGAACGCTTTTCACTGGGCTGAAGTGTGGAAGGATGCCCTGCTTGTAGGGTACTGTCTGGCCAGCCCCCCTCATCTGAGGACACGGCGCTCCCAGCACACTATGCAGTGGTTCCTGAGAACTCCGAGTGGGACATGGAGAATGGAGTGGACCAAAGCCCCTGGGGCCACTGTCCTGGAGTGATGACTATTGAGGTGCATCCTGTGTGAACCTTAGGAGGACCGAGCTGCCAGGGCTGGGTAGAGTGAATTCCCTGCAAGAGCTTAGAGGAATAAAGGTCACAGGGGGAGTGGGGATGAGGCAGGAGGACCGTGTCATGAAGCGAAGCTTTGCTACTGACATGCGCAGGAAGGGAGTCATTGATGGACTGAGCGGGGGCAGCGGTGGCTGGAAGTGGCTGGGGCGCTCTCCTTGAGGGCCTGGCCTCTGTGGGCACCGCCTGTCTGTGACTTCATGTCCCCTGCTTCCATGTCTGCAGGACGCAAGGAGGTTGGAGGAGCTGGTCTGGGCAGGTGTTTGCTGTGGAAGGACGCAGGAATGGGAGGTCCCCAGGTTGGTGGTCAGGGCAGTAGGCGGGCCTTCCGAGCCAAGTGACCCACGAGTCCCACCGCCCTTTTGTTCCCCAAGTGTCAGCACCATCAGTGCAGGCCTGGGCCAGTGGGGTGGCCAGGTGGCAACATGGTGGTGAGCTGAGCGGGACCACGGCAGCTGCCACCTGAGGGAGGAGGCCACAGGCAGGGGCTTGGGAGCTGTGGCCAACGCCTGCCACTCACTGCTCTCTCATTAGGGTGGTGGCCTTCTCAGGCTGGGAGGTGGTGCTGGGGGGCCGGGGACTGGACTGTAAGGGATAATCGGGGCCACACTGTGAAGGACCCTGGCCACAAGCAGCCATCTGGCCTTTGGGACTTCGTATGTTGAGTAGAATGACCGTGCACTCACCCACTCCTGCACTGACTCATCTGTTCATTCATTCGTTCATCTGCTCATTCATTCATTCACTCGTTCATTCTGGAATAAGGCTGGATGAGCTGCTGGGTGCGGTGCAGGGCTGGAAACAGGAGGTGGGGTCCCAGCCAGGGGCGGCTTGCATTAATTCATGGCATCTGGGGGATATTGAAGTTCATGGGCAGTGGAGAGACGTGACCCTGAGCCCACGGCGCCGTGGAGGAGCGATGGAGAGAGAAGGTGCAGCTCACGACTTCCGGCCGGAGCGTTAGCGGCACGGCACTGCAGCGTGCGGGCCCAGGCGGCAGGAGGAGCCACAGCCTCGGAAGAGGTGGAGACCAGGCAGGCTTGTCCACCACCCAGCAGGACCGGAGCAGGGCAGGTGGAGGGCGGTGGGAGGTGGGGACAACGTGTGATGCCTGGCCGGCGGGCAGCTGCGTACCGGAGACTGCGCGCCGCTGGTGTTTCGGTGTGTGAGCTGCCGCGTGGCCGCTTCCTCCACATCTGTCCTGTCTGCTGCATGAGGGGCTGGTCTCACCGCAGCAAAGAACCCAGGGCCTGGCGCAGGGCCTGCCCTGGCCAGCTCCTGCGGGGATGGAGATCGGAGTACGGCCAGGGTCAGGCTGTTCCCAGGGCCTCCCAGGGGAGGCCGTGTTTGATGCTTGGCTGGAAGAGAGCTGGTGCCAAACAGCCATCAGTGCTTTCCATGAGCATCCCAGGTGCCAGGCGCTGTGGCCAAGCCCAGGGCCCAGCCCAGGACGAACTCACAGCCACTCTCAGAATGTAGGGCTGCATCGTCACACTGCACCCCAGGATTTTAGACAGTGACAGGGTAGATTTAAGGGTCAGCTCTGGTTACAGAGAATAGACAGAGGGCCCAAGGCACAGGAAGGCGAGCGTTCCCAGGCTGCTGCAGTGCCGGGGAGGGCAGAGGCTGCTCGGGGAGCAGAGGACAGAGGGCAGGTGGCCCTAGTGCCTGTGTGAGACACGGCGGAGGGGCTCAGGATGTGGGCGGGGGACACTGAGGAGGACCTGGGGTCTCAGGGGGTGACAGATGGATCAGCTTAGACACGTGGAGTCTGAGGCGCTCCCAAGACAGCCACTTGGAGTGTGGAGTGGGCTGGCGGGTTCCCAAACTTGAGTGGGGATGGAGGGGCTTCTGGAGGGGCTGGTAGACGGGTCAGCACCGGCAAACTTCAGTAGTCTGGGGCTATAAGCGGATGATCAGGAGGGCCGGGACAGACTCTTTGGAGGACGGGTGGGGTGAATGTCCAGTGGAGGTCAAGCGAGGTGAGACCCAGTGGCACCCTTCGGGCTCAGTGGCCAGGAGCCAGCCTGACTCAGAGTGTGTTTTGGGGAACGCTGGGAGTGGGGTGAGCAAGAGAGGACAGCATGCAGGGAAGGCTGGAGAAGCCCAGCTGTGCAGAGGGGAACAGAGAGAGAGAGAGAGAGAGAGGGCGTGAGCTCACGTGTGGAGGTGGTGCCAGAAGAAGGCCTGAGCTGAGGGCCCAGGGACAGCTGGGTGGGAGCCCACATCCTGGGAGAGTGCAGAGCTTGGGGGTTGGGGCTGAGGCTTGGCCATGCTCACCAGACAGGTCAAGCCGCTGCCAGTCCCCTGGGGATCTGGGCTCCTGAGAGGCCAGGAGGGCTCCTGGCTGCGGTCCTCTGGGGCAGGCTGGGAATGCCAGCAGTAGGTGAGTTGGGGGCTCCATGGGATTCTACCCCATGTGCTCTGTGGCCCCCTGCAACCCACTTTCGGGAATGCCGGGGCAAGAGGAGCCGCCAGCCTCCGGGCAGCTGGAGAGGCTGGGCCGCCTGCTCTCTGAGCGTCCTCGGTCCTCAGTCCTGACTCCTCTGCTCCTGGAGAAGCCCTCGCTCTGCAGAAGCTGCGTCTCAGTGCCCTTCACAGCTATGTGCCTTCCACCCATGCAAGGTGTGGGGTGTCTGGAGCCCGATCCTCACACACAACCATCCAGGCAGCTGTGGGGCAGAGATGGCAGCTTTCTGGGACCTGGGGGCACTGCAGGGGCTGATCATGGTAGCCAATGCCCTGGCAGGCGGCAAGGCCATGAAGAGGCCATGCCTCAGTTTCCCCGCTGAGTGAGGTACATGCGCCTTCAGGCAGCTGCCTCAGTCACCTGCCACCTTCAAGCAGGTGCCAGCCTGGAGGAGCTCTTCCTGGCTTCCAACAGCTGTGCCACTTGCTGTGGGTGCCTTTTGCGGCCTGCGCCCCTGACCAGGTTGGACCTCTCCAGCAGCGAGCACCTGTTGGCTGAGCGGGACACCTTCCTGTCCCCAGGGGCCCTTCAGGAGCTGCAGCTGCAGGGAGCTGGCTGGCCACACTGCTCGCTGTAAAATAATGTGCCATATAGGGGTCACTTAAAAACACTCCAGCCTGGACACACATCCAGACCTGAGGTGTGTGCGGGGGTAGAGTGGGTGAACAGGGCTGAGGACCGCTGAAGCTGGGGCTGGCGTGCTGCTCATGTGACTCTCCGTCACGAAGGGACTTAAAAAGTCCACTGTCAGTCTGTCTGTTTTTCTTTTTTTGAGATGGAGTCTTGCTCTGTAGCCCAGGCTGGAGTGCAGTGGTGTGATCTTGGCTCACTGCAGCCTCCTCTTCCTGGGTTCAAACAATTCTCCTGCCTCAGCCTCCAGAGTAGCTGGGATTACAGCCACCTGCCACCATGCCCGGCTAGTTTTTGTATTTTTAGTAGAGATGAGGTTTCACTGTGTTTCAGGCTGGTCTCAAACCCCTGACCTCAGGTGATCCGCCTGCCTCGGCCTCCTGAAGTGCTGGAATTACAGGCGTGAGCCACCTCGCCCAGCCAGTCTCTGCCTTTTAATTGGCGTATTTAGACCAATTCATTCACATTTAACGTGGTGACTGGTTTCATGGAATTAATACCGACCGCTTTGTAACTGTTTCCATTTGTTGCCCTTGGTCTGAGTTTCTGTCTCCCTTTCTTTTCTGCTTTCTCTGGTTTGAATTAAGCATTTTATATGATTCCATAGCCTTTTTTTTTTTTCTTACTCTGTTGCCCAGGCTGGAGTACAGTGGCACGATCTTGGCTCACTGCAACCTCCACTTCCCGGGTTCAAGCAATTCTCCTGCCTCAGCCTCCAGAGTAGCTGGGACTACAGGCGCCTACCACCATGCCCGGCTAATTTTTGTATTTTGAGTAGAGACAGGGTTTCACCATCTTGGCCAGGCTGGCCTCGAACTCCTGACCTCGTGATCCACCCACCTCAGCCTCCCAAAGTGCTGGGATTACAGGTGTGAGCCACCATGCCTGGCTGAGTCCATAGTCTTTTCCTTAGTAGCATATAAATTATACTTTAATATAGAGAAAAATAGAAAGATATGTATTTTAGTGGTTGCCCTAGAGTTTGCAACTAATCCAAATCCACCTGTAAATTACATGGTGCTGCTTCATGGGTCACATGGTAACCTGTAACTGACAACCCGCTTCCTCCCACCTGTTCCTTCTAACACTGCTCTTACACATTTCACTTGACCATAAGCTGCCATCACCCAATACACTGTTGGTATTCTGATTTTGAGCAAACAGTTTTTTCTTTTTTCTGTTTGAGACAGAGTCTCACTCGGCCACCCAGGCTGGAGTGCAGTGGTTCAGTCCAGCTCACTCCTCTCTGGCTCAGGTGATCCAACTTCCTCAGCCTCCTGGGTACCTGGGACTATATATGCACATGACACCACGTCTAGCTAATTTTTTTGTATTTTTTGGTAGCATCAAGGTTTTGCCATGTCACCCAGGCTGATCTTAAACTCCTGGGCTTGGCCAGGCATGATGGCTCACGCCTGTAATCCCAGCAGTTTGGGAGGCCGAGGCGGGCGGACCACGAGGTCACATCAAGACCATCCTGGCCAACATGGTGAAACCCCGTCTCTACTAAAATATAAGAAGTTAGCTGGGCATGGTGGCACACACCTGTAGTCCCAGATAGGAGGCTGAGGCAGGGGAATCGCTTGAACCCGGGTGGCAGACGTTGCTGTGAGCCAAGATCGTGCCACTGCACACCAGCTTGGCAACAGAGCAAGACTCCGTCTCAATTAAAAACAAACAAAACAAAAAACTCCTGGGCCCCAGCAATCCACCCCCCTTGGCCTCCCAAAGTGCTGAGATTATAGGTGTGAGATACTGTGCCCTGCCCAGTTTTCTGTTAGATGAGTCAGGAATAAGGAAAATAGCAGGTTTCTCACTAATTTTGTATGTTTCAAAACCTGTAAAGCATTAAAAAAATCCTGTTAGCTCATTCTGGGCGGTGATGACACGGAATGCAGTTCTGCAACCTTTGCTCAGATCTTGCTTTGCTTGGTGTAGGCTTTGCACGGGGACCTTGCATGGGTCAGCAGGACATGCGGCTGGGAGACACGATGGTGAACGAGGACAGCTGGGGGAGCAGGGATCCACCTTCCTGATGTCACGACTGCGTAAGCCGGGGGTGTTGATGAGTGGGCCCGGGACAAGCTGAGAGGCACCCCAGGTGCTCCCTAAACCTGGAGATGAAGACCATGGAGGCCAAGGCAGAGCGCAGACGTTCCAGATGCTGCGCACAGCTTTTACTGGGCTGGGAGCTGGCATCTCACAGTCACAGACCAGCCTGATTCCAGCCCCTGGCTCCCTGTCTTACCCACGGGAGAAGTCACAGGCCACTGGGCACTGGGTGCCGCCTGCGTCCACAGCTGCCCACATGAGCTCTGTCCAGGCAGAGCAGGAGGCCCAGGGCCTGGCATCCTCTGTGGTTAGTGAAGGTGCAGGGAATGCCCGCCTCCCCCTCGGATGTCCAGGGTTAGGCCGGAAGTGACCTCGCTACTGGAGATTATGAGAATGGTGCCGTGGCAGCAGACATGCAGGAGGGAATGAACCTCTTGTGTTTTCAGAGGCCCAAAGGTGCCCACCCAGCCTCTCCTGGGCAGCAAGCCCCCACCCTCTTTGGGGGACTCCACTCAGCCTTGGAGAGAGGCTCAAAGGTGAAGATGCCTGCTGGCATCACGGAGGTGGACTCTGGGGACACCATCCACATCGTAAGTCAATCCCCAACAAGTCACGGGACTGCCCCTCAGTGCCTCCTAGAGGCCAGCTCTTCCTAGTGTGGGGCTGGGGGGGGGAGGCTGCAGCCCTAACCGGATGGAGATCAAGGTGACCCTCCTGTCCCAGCAGCCAGGGTGGCTTTTCTCCCCCCTCCCCTCTCCTGGGGGCCAGGGTTTGGGTGACATGAGAGGCCGCCCAGGTCGGGCAGGCTTGGGCCAGCCTGCTGCAGGGGGACTGCAGGGGAGGACAAGCTCGCCAGTTGGATCCCCGGGGCCTGACAGACCACAAGCCCTGCTGGGACAGGCCCTGGCCACCCCACCCCAATGTCAACCCTTGCCACTCCATCAAGGTCCTGGGACTGTCTGCCCCCCGAATCCACACAGCCTCTTTGTGACCACCCACGTCCAGCTCTGTCCCCCCCCCGCGAGGGCTAGTGGGCGCCTTCTGAGCAGGGGGGTCCTGGAAGGCCGGGAGTGAGGGCTGGCTAGTTGTGTGGCCAGGCTGGCCTCTCCAGCAGCTGCGGTGTCTGCCCTGACACCAGGGAGGGGCTGCGCCTTGGCCTTTTGGTCTGTCTCCATCAGCCTCTTGGGGTACCCTGAAATGAACATGGTGAGGCACGCACACGTTCCCCACCTGGGGCAGCCCTGACACCCTCTGTAGGGGATCCCTAGTAGCCGCTGGCCTCAGGAGTTCTGTGCCACTGCGGGCAGAGCCTGGGGCCTCTGTGCTGATCCCAGGGCCATGCCTGGCTACAGAGGTGAGGCTGATGGGCAGCACACCAGAGAGCCCTCCTGGACTCTGGGACCTCCACCACCAGGCAGCTTTCCTGGCTACAAGGATCCCGTCACCAATGGCTAAATACAATTTGGGTCCTGATTTTGGGAAGGGCTGTCCTGGCCTAGCTGTGGGACAGGGGCTTGCCTGTGAGGTTGGGGTGGGAGGCCCCAGCAGGTGTTTCTAACCCTAAAATGGGGTGGCTGGGAGGGGTGAGAGCTTGGAACCATGAGCGAGACAACTTATAACTTCGTGCCTCCAGAATGCGTCCGTTTAATAGACGGTCCCAGCGCTGACCACACAAATCAGTCAGGACCCAGCAGCAAAGGACCCAGCAGCAAAGGACCCAGCAGTAAAGGACTCAGGGCGGCTCCTGCTGTCAGCCGCCGCTGGGATTCCCCTTGCTGAGATCCTCCGTCCACACGGCCCAGCCCAGAGGCTTAATTGTGCTTCACAGGTCGGGGTTTAGAAAACGAGGCTTTGCTTTAAAAGGGTATAAAATGGTCCATGGAAATGCACCATCTGTGCGCCCAACGTCCCCCAGACGCAGGAGCTGGAGAAGTTCAGTGCGAAGTAGAGAAAGCGGCTCTCCTGCTTCTGTTCAGAAAGGCCCATGGCAGCAGGGCTGTCTGGGGACCTGGGGACACACCCCTCACACATGCCCGGCTTCCCTGGGCCCTTCGAGGCTTCTAACTTCCAGAAGGGGCTCAGGACGGCAAACAGCAGAGGGCCCCTCGCCCGGCCCACAGAGTGGAGACCAGCACCCTGGCCCCCAGGCCCTGGCTGGCGGGAAGTGAAGTTGCTTGGCTGTGAACTCTCCGGCCGGCTCACAGTCGGCTGTGGCCCACGTGGGGCTCCCGGGTTCTGGGTTCTCTCCCGCTCCCCATGCACCCCAGCCCCACCCTCTAACACAGCCTGGCCTCAGCCCTGCAGGGTGTCCATTCCCTGCACTGCCCTCCCAACCGGCCCTGGTCACGAGTTGCGGTACATCTGTGTAAAGAGACGTGGACTCATCGATTTGTAAAAATAGGTTAAAAAACTCTCCCCACCAGCCTGCAGGTGCCCAGAGGTAAGCTGGCCCTCCCCCAACAGCATGAGGGCCTCCTTTCTGGGTGGAGTTCCGGGAGCCGCATGAGCAGAGTGTGGCATCCCAGGGTCACCCGAGTGCCACTGTGTCCTTGCTCCTCCACGTCCTTCCTGAGGACCCTGGGCAGGGCACCACTCCCCTGCCTGGCAGCCGGAGCTCCGTGGAGGGCTGGCTCAGAGCTGGGTCTCGTCGCGTGTCGCGGGATTGCAGGATGACAGCTTGTGGCTGCAGCTGCTCTTCTGGCTCGGGGAGCTGCTGGCCACGTGAGCCAGGGGGTCGGATCGGATGAGATAGCTGTGGGAGGGCAGAGGGGCTCCTGGAGGGGGTGTGGTCCGGGCGGCCCTGCCCAGCCCTCTTCTGAGCCGCTCTCCTGTGGTGCCTGTGGCCCCGCCTCCCCAGTGCCCATGTGGTGCCCAGGGCATCTGCACACAGCCTGCAGGTGCTACTCACACAATGTCATTGGGCTCCAGCCTCGTGTCGGGCGGAGGGTTGATGAGGACATAGGAGAGGGTGTTCTGGTGGTCGTTCATCTCATCTGCAAGGACACAGCCGGGCAAATGTCACCCCTAGCCCTGCCCCTCCCAGCTCTGCAGGGGCCCGGAGGCGTGGGAGCTCCAGAATGAGCTGTCTTTCCGGCCTTCCTCAGTGTTCTGCTCCAGCGCCTCATCCTGGTGAGTCCAGCCAGGGCCCGACCGACACCTGTCCCCAACCCATCCCCACACTGGGCAGGGGGCAGCCACGAGGGCAGCCGGGAGCCAGCTCTGACCTATACCCCCCTCTGGTGCCAGGTGGCATCACCACAAAGGGTGGCTCTGAGCAGAGCCACCGAGCATACCCGCACACACCTGCCACGTAGGTCACACACTAGCACATGCTGGCAGGTGTATGTTCACCATTCCCCTCCCATGCACCCCTTCATCTCCACCTGCACACACCTGGATCCATCCACACGGAACTACACGCCCAACCCCCATACACACACCTGTGTACACGCCCACATGCCCTGAATACACACCTATATACTTCTTCCATCTTCACTCCTGAATGCCACACACATTTGTATCTGCACACATCTCCACAGCCCCCCACATCCATGCTGTCTGCAAACCCCTACACACCTGCACACACACCTGCACGCTGTCCTCCGCATCCACACCCACCACAGGCTCTGGAGGCTGCTCAGCCCTGCCCCTCCTGCAGGACCCCTGCAGTGCTGCCATCCCAGGCCTGGACAGCCACTCCTGCTCCCTGTGCTCAGCCCTTTGCTTTGGACTCGAGTCCTGAGTGGCATCAGCTCAGGGCACACCTCCGCCCCAGCTCATCCCTCTGAGAACATGGCCCCTGCCTCGTGGGAGACAGCCTGGCATCTGGCTCACGGGGTGAGAATGGCTCTGGAGAAACATGCCCCGTCATCTCAGTCTCTGTGTGGCCAGCAGGGCAGGCTGCCAAGCATAGGGAGAGGCCAGCATCCCATCAGTGGCCCTGGGTTCACTGGCTGAGGAGGAGGGCCTCTGGCCTCCGTTTACCCATCCGACAGTGTCTAAGGGAACCTCCCGTTTCCTGTTCCAGGCTCCACGGACAGAGAACAAAGGTGACCCAGGACAAGTGAACCTCAGGAAGACTTGCCCTGGGCAGCCTCCATCCTGGCTACTGCCATTCCCTTCTCTCTGCCCATCCTCTCCCTTGGGACAGCCTCACTATGGCCCCTGTGAAAGGAAAAGTCGGGAGGTTGCTGGCTGCCCAGCCAGGCGGGGGCCATGCCAGTCCCCCTGCTGTGGGGGCTTTGGCCTTCCCACTGTGAGCACAGCGGCTGCCTGGGAGGCAGGGCACAGACTAGGACTTGGGGCCAACTGGGCAGCTCTGGCCAGGAGACCAGCTCTGCCTTGGGCCTTTCGCACCCTGCGCGGGTCACTTGGTGCCAGCTCCTGTGTCCATGCCTGGGGGACAGGACGGCCTGACACCTGCCCCTCACAGCCCTCTTGCTCTTTTCCCAAAGCCCAGGGCAGGGACTTCCCCAGGCCTTTGGTGGAGGCCCAGGGACCTCATGCTGGGGCTGTGCAGGGAGGTACACCCTCGCACCACACCCGGGTGCCTGCACACACCTCTGGGGTGGCCGTACAGCAGGTGTCACAGGAAGGGGGCAGCAGTGGGTGGGGCAGGCGGCTCTCATAGGTTCTTGGGACCCTGCCCGCCCCCCCCCCCACCAGAGCTGCCTGACCGGCTTCATGATGAGCACACGGTGGGACACCGAGAACAAGGGGCCACCAGCTCGTTTCACTCTGGCAGGCACAGACCAGCCCCCAGGCCCCAGCTTGTCCCCCTGGGGCGCCGGGACCACATGCTTCTGACATGAGTAGAGCTCGTAGCTGGGCTGAGCCAGGCTGGGCGGGGCGGGGCGGGGCGGGGAGGGGGGTGGGGACACCGGGCCCCAGCTGCAGTGCTAGGGGCTGGGTTGTGGTCAGTCACGTGGCACTGGCCCTGGCTGCCCAGGGTGGGCACAGAGGTCTAGCTTTGAGTGTCCACTGTGCTTGGTAAAGGCAGGCAGCAGGTGTGCCCGGGGATGGCTTTGGCTCTTCTGGAGAATGTCCTGGAGCAGGGCCACCTCACTCCTGGTCCCCAGGGCTATCTGACTCCTCCAGCCAGACCCTCACTCCAGGCCTCAGTGGGAACTCTGCCTTCCAGACCCCGCCCTAACCCTGCAGCTCCCAGAGCTTCCAGACCCCATGGCCACTGGCATCCACGATCACTCCTGCCTGAATCCCCCACCCTGGGCCAGAGCTACCTGACCCGAGCCTCAGTTTCCTTCTCTATAAATGGGGTAACTAGGGCCTCCCCCAGGGCGGCCATGAGGAAGGTACAAAGAGGTGTTTCTGCGCGTATCGGGGCTGGGCTGGCTCCGCCCATTGCGTGCGGGGTGGGGGCTGCATGCTGGAGGGGCCTCAAGATGCTGCCCATCCTCCCCCCACAGAGCATGACTCTCCCTGTTCTGTGACCTGGCCTGGGCTCTGCTTGAATCCAAACATGGGTGTGCAGCCCCCTAGCCCCGGCACCCTCACCCTGCCGGGCACGTAGTCTGAGCTCAGGAAATGCCCGCCCAATGGGTCCTGTGAGCCGTCGCCCCAAGCCCGCTGTGGCCTCGCCTGCCCTGGAGCGCAGCAGGAGCTGCCAGAAGCCGCACTGTGGGCGTGGGGAGCAGGGGACGGTGCATCCCGCTCATGAATGCCACTAGGTGTGGATCCGAGCCCCACAGTACCCAGCAGAGCCAGGGACTTCCCTGAGCGCCATCACAGGGAAAAGCACAGACCCGGGAGAGGCTGGAGCTTTACTTCCATGGCTGCCCTGGGCCTGGGCCTGGGCCTGCCTCCAGCTGCATGCACGGCCATCCTGCCACACAGGTCCCTCCCAAGCTGACACCTGCGTGGGCTCAGGAGGCCTTTCAAGCTCCCAGGTTACCCTGTAGGGAGGGGGGCAGCAGGTGCAAGCTCTGAGTTCCCGAGGCTGCCAGGACCCCCTAGGAGCGGCCCAGACTGCTCTGAGCACTGATGGGATGCAGCATGTTTTTGGAAGAAATGGGGTTCTGAGCACCCAGGACAGGGTATGGACCCGCTCTGCCCTAGCCGAGCAGGAAGAATCCCCTCGTGGAGCCCCAGCTGGAGGACAGAGGTCACCATCCACCCAGACTGGGCAGCCACAAAGGCTGCTCACTCCCCGTGGCTTGGAATCCCCACCCTGCATCCAGCCCAGGCTTCACTGAGCTCCTCCTGGGGCCCCGGCTTGGAGCCATCTGGGTGCTTCCCAAGAACAGGGAAGCTTAGGGTCCTCAGACCTCTCATGGGTCCGGCCACAGGGAGGGGCTGGCTGTAGGCCAGGTGTCCCACCGGTCCCCTCAGGGCTCATCTGAAACAGCAAAGCAGCAGCACCACTGGGTGAGCCCCAAGCTGGGCAGTCTCCACCCTGCCTGGTGGCCAGCAGCGCCCTGACCAGCATGAGCCCTAGACCTCAGCCTCAGGCCCGTCCTCAGCACCCAGCCAGGGGACACTCTGGATGTGTGAGGCCTCGCCCAACAGGGCTACCTTGGCTGACAGCTGGGACCTGCTCTCACAGCTCCTGTGCACCTGCCTGGCTGGGATGGCGCAGAAGGCTGCCAGTGGCGAAGGGTTGGCGAGCCCCGTGGCGCAGTACGGGGCCCGCCAGAGCAGAATTACCTTGCAAATATCCCAGGTTTACCCGATTCATGACATCACTGGCTGTTAAATTTGCTACGTCCTCTACAGAACACACAGAAAGAGGCACAGACAGAAACAGAGAGAGAGAGAGTCAGTCAGCAAGCGAGGCGCGGGCGGGCGGCACAGCGGGAGGGTGCGGGAGCAGCTGCGCGGGCGGCCGGCCACCCCAGGACCTGCAGCCAGTGCTGGCCACCGGAAGCGAGTTGGTCACCAGAAAGGCAGTTGCTCCTCCCTTGCCAAGCTCTGGGGGCGCCGGACTGGGCTGGATCATCCTCTCCCATCACGGGGGAACATGAAAGTGAATGCTGGGCACCCCTCTCAGCCTCAGGAGCCCCTCCCGGGACAGGGACGCTGTGGGGACGGAGGGAAGCTTCTAGGAGGGGAGATGGGGACGCCTTCCACAACACGCACAGGGCTGGGGCCAGGAAGGGTCTTCATGGGCCACCTGTTCCCCAAACCCTGGCCTTTGAGTCTCCTTCGGGCAGACAGTCCAGCCCAGTGACCCGTGGGCAGCTCCCGGGCCAGCCCTGAGCCCTGGACTCTGCTCGGGGGAGTCAAGGCCCCCGACCCAGGTGATAGACGCAGGAGGCAGGGTTGGGAGACCTGACACCCCAACAGGACAGAGGCAGCCCTAAGCACTGGGCAGGTCCCCGAGATGGAACCAAAGAGAGGGCAAAGCCTTGATGCAGCCCAGGGGTGGGCGTCACCAGGGAGCAGCCCAGTGTAGGGGAGCTGGGGCCTGTGGTCTCATCAACGGAGGTAGCGTCTCTAGAGTGAGAGAGGGGGATGAGCTTCCCTCCATGCAGGCATGGCACCTGTGGCCCAAGCACATTTCCCACCACAAGGTGCAGAGAGAGGGGCTGCACAGATCTGCTGCTGGAGAGAGATGCCGGGCTCCCTGAGCAGCAGGAGGGGGGATGTGCTAGGGGAATGGCAGCGGGCCATGGCGGACGGAGGTGTGTCCTGGCATGGGCCATTCCCCCAGCTGTCACCTCAAAGACAAGGTCCCCTCCACACTGACTGCTGGGAGGGCTCGGGCTCCCACAACCTCTGTGAGAACTCAGGGGCCCTGGGTATTCCATGTCTGGCAGGACCGGCTGCAGCCGGCTGTCCCATCATGGACACTCTTGACTTGGGGAGCCCAGCCTGGCCCTCTGCACCCGACAGCTGGCTCCCCTGAAGGGCTCAGCCAGCTCCCATTTAGTAGAGAGGGAAACTGAGGCCCCAGGGCAGTGGGAACGGGCGCCTCCCCACGGGGCTCAGCACCAAGGATGCTGCCAGGTCCTGTGCCCCCAGCACTGGGGTGGGCTATGGCCACGCCCCTCCTCCACCCTCCTCTGCACAGGGTCTCTGCTGGGGCCGTGGTGGTGGTGCCCACAGCTGGCCCCCCAGGAGGAGCCGGCAGAGTGCGGCTGGAAAGGCCGACAGACAGGCAGGAGGGCGGCCTGGCCCCGGGATGCTGCAGCCGACTATTCCTGGCTGTGGCCCGACCCTGGCCCCGTCTGTCCGTGCCGCCCGCACCCGGGCCGGGCGTCCTTACCGTAGCCGGTGGTGGGCAGCCCCAGGTGCTTCATGCGGTTCTTCACCAGCTCAGAGAGCTCCTGGCGCTCGGAGCGCCGGTACAGGCTGAGGCGCTGCTGGCTGATCCACTCCGCGGCCGCCGCCCGGCCCGCCTGCTTGGGTCCCCTGCGGCTCAGCCTCCTTGCCCACTGCAGGCTCTTGCGCCGCAGCAGCGGGTGCTCCGCGGGGTCGCCGCCGCCCGTGTGGCGGCTGTGGGAGCTGCCTCCAGTGCCAGTGCGCGCGCCCCAGGGCCCCTTCACTTCCCGCGTGTCCTCACAGTCCTCCATGTTCACTGAGATCTGGGACTGGGCAGGAGGGGAGGGGTGAGGCGGTGGGGAGGGGGCGCGGGCTGTGGGGCATGGGGACCTGCGTGGGGGCGGCTGGGGGTGTCGGGAAGAGGACAGACCCCAGGGGTGCATGCACCTTCCTCCTCTGGGGAGAATGCACCTGGTCCGAGGGTTCCTCCTGAGCCCAGACCTCCGGGCTACCCGCCCTGTCCCACCCTGGTCATGGGATTCACCAGCGCCCTTCACCTCTCTGGGCTCTTATTTCTGTGGTTCTGGCTGGGGACCCATCTGGACCCCAGCACATCCTGGCCTTGCCCTGGGGATCCACCCCCTCTGTTCATCAATTTCTCCATCTGCAGATGGGCCACAATCCCTCTTGTAAACAAAACTTTCAGAGGCCTGGAGCGGGCAGAATGTGGGATGTGGGGTACAAGGGCCTGAGAGGTATGGGGTGCTGGGGAGAGGTGGGGCCCCCCATCTGGGCGGCACCTTCAGAAAAGCCTGGGAGGCTGGATCATCAGGCCAGATGGCCATGGGGGATGCCTGCCTTGGTGGGGCCTGGGGGAGCCAGGGCTGGGCCTGAGAGGGGCAGACAGAGTTGCCTGCGTCCAAACTCATAGGCAACTCCCCCCAGGCCTCAGTTCCCTGCCACCAGTGCAGAAGGGAGTGACTGTCAAGCACCCTCTCTGAGCCGTGCTGGGCCCAACATATCCATGTGGGACCCACTCCTGTCTTGGCTTCCCCAGGGCCCCGTGGGTGGGTAGTGCCTGGCAGGCTTCTCTCTGGGATGCACTGGTGTTTGGAAGAGGCTGCGTGGGCACAGAGGGGTCGCTTACCTGGGCTCTGAGATCGTGGGGCTGCAAAGGAAACCAGGCACAGTCTGGGGCCTGCGGACGCACCCCGCCCCCCACACCGCCTCTGCCTGTGGTCTGCCCGGAACATGCGTAGGGCTGGCAGGCAGGGTGCCCGCTGTGTGGGCTGTACCGTGGGCCTGCCCATGTGCTTCCTCAAGCCTCCCCTGACCTTCTCTGCCCCCGGTTGGGGTCACGGCTGCCCCAGCTGGAAGCACCAAGTGTGGGCGCCGGGGCCAGATGGAAAGAGCTGCTGGCAATGGCAAAGCTGATCTAGCCCATGTCCCCAGCACCGAAGGTAGGGATGGCGTGAGTCACACAGGGCAATGGGGCCACCAGTCCCAGCCCCCGGGCTACCCAGAACCTCTGAGGTGGAGAAGACGTGGCTCTCCGTCCTGTAGATGCCGATGGGGATCTCGGCGCTGGAGGAGCAGAGCTTCTGGAAGAGGCGGCCGTAGGTGCGGATCCACAGGTCGCCCTCGGTGATTTTCATCTGCAGTGCGGGAGCCCTGAGCCAGCCAGCCCTGGGCAGGTGGCAGCACCCAGAGCCTCCGGGCTGCCTTCGTCAGGGGTGGGTGTCCACCCACTGGCTTGGGACAGCCCAGCACACCCCCAGCCCGGCCCAGACCAGCAGGGGCACTTACGGCACAGAGGTAGCCAGAGCCCGGCGTGGTGTCCAGACCCAGCAGCAGCCGTGTGATGGTGATCATGTAGTCCTTCACGAAGGACTGCCGGGGAGGGAGGGAGGGAGGGAAGGACCCAGAGCAAGGCACGTGGGCACCATGTGGGATGCAGGTCCACACCCCACTGGCCACGGGCCCGACGTACCTTGCACACACATACAAGTCCCCAGGTCCCCGAGCACCGTGTGACCCACAGGAGGCCTTTTCTAAGGAAAGTTACTTGCCAAGCACCCACAGGTCAAAAAGGGCCCAGAAATTCCCAGGACAAGGACAGGGCCCAGAGGCCTCCATGGAATCCAGGGAAGGTCGTTCAGAGGGAGGCATATCGCTCAGAACGGGGACCAGGCTGCAGCGCCGAGGGCATAACGGGTCCCACCCAGGCACCACCCTCCTGCTGCCACCACCCAGCTGACCTGGTAAAGCAGCGTGTCCAACATGCTGATGCTGAAGACGCGGCCGGCGGCGAACGGCAGGCGGAACATGAAGGCCAGGTTGGAGCCGTTCTCTCGCTCCCTCTGTGGGAAAAGAGGGGCCTCAGGTGGGCTGGTACCAAGGTCCCTGCAGTGGCGCGGCAGCCACAGGGGTAAGGGCATGTGTGCACTGTGTGTGTGCAGTGTGTGTCTCCACGTGTACACACACCAGCAGGCCTCAACCAGCTGTGTCTTTCCAGACACACTCAGGGCCAGAGAGTAGGCTGCGGGGCTATGATGAGAGAAAGGATTCCCGGCGGACACCCCGGGTGCTGCGCTTGGTCGAGCGCCCTGCTCTTGCCATCCGGAAATTCTGAATCCTGCCAATCCTCTCCTGCCCTGATGTTTGCTAAAAAAAAGTGTCTGGAGCTGCCACAGGTGCCCCCGTTGGAAGCAGGTCACTGTGTGCTGGCCTGTCAGACCCAAGAGGGAGTCCCATGGAGGGAGTCCCACGGGAGAGTGTCCCAAGGGGGAGCCGGGGCCAAGGCCACCCAGGCTGGGGAAGACATGGCCCCTCGTGCCCTCTACAGGCTCCTTGCGTGCCAGGGAGGTGGATCCCAGCATCTCCAGAGGTGATGGGTCAGGTGGTCCACGGTGTCCTCTCCTCCCTTGACCCCAGGTCTCTGTATATGCCTGGCCCTGCCCAGGGCCCAGGGTGTCTGTCCCACAAGGACCCCAGCACTATGTCAGTCCAGAGGAGACCATGGCTGCTCTGGGGGCTTTGCTGACGTCCTGACCTCTCCCTGGTCCCTAGCCCTGGTCCCCAGCACAGCTGATTGCCTGTCCCCATGTGATTGCCACGGAATCACATGACCGGGGCCCAGGACTGTTCCGTGCCCTGAGATGGAGAGCTGGCTGCTCCCGCCCTGGCAGCATTGGGCACTGGTGGAGGCGAAGCTGGGGGAGGAGCTGGGGTCCCACGCCGGGGCAGAGGGTGGGTGATTGGTGATGTCTGCCTGGCGGGAAAGGGGGCAGGAGCGTGCTTGTTGACCCAACCTTCAAGCTGCCTCATGGGAGAGAGAGGTGTGAGGCTGAGGCTGAAGGAGCCACGTCAGGCTGGCTGCCTCAACCCGTGCAGCATCCCTATCCACGCCAGGGCAGACTCGGTCTTCCAGATCTAGAGTCCTTCCAGCACTGGGGAGCGGCACGGCACCTGAACATGGAATCCCAGCACGCTGGGACTGCAGAGGCAAACTTCCTCCCTCCCGTGGTTCGAGCTGCAGAGAGCACCCCTCTGCCAGCTGCACTGGGGACCAGGGCTAGGTGCTCCCAATGCTGGGCAGGGTGGGCTCGGGCAGCGGGCAATGTAGACAGAGCCCTGTCCTGTGGTGAGACCAGCTGTCCCCCTACGCCTCAGGCTGATACCGCGGAGGCAGGAGCCCCTGTGGGCCTGGGGGCCGGTCCAGCTTGGCCTCCTCCCACCTTTCTGGGGCAGGCAGAACTGACTCCAGGCTCCCCACAGGCTCTCAGTCCACGGCTGGCTGGAACCCACTTTCACTCTCCATCAGGTTCAGATGGGACAAAGCTGTGTCTGTGTCACAGGGAGTGCCAGTGTGTGTCCTCTGCTGGTGTCGGTGGTCAGGCCTGGCCTGGCTCCGTGGGGCCTCCACAGCGTCACGCTCCGCCGGCCACGCAGGCCCAGCAGCCTGCCGATGAGGACTTCAGCCCAGGTGAGCTTGGGGTTTGCTGCTCCTGACCAAGGTGGCCCAAGTCTCCCCGACGCGGCATGCCCCCTCCCTGCTCTCAGCCTAGGGCAGCCTGGGCACCGGCCCCCATGTGGACAAGGTGGTGCTGCCCTGGCCTGAACAGGTGGGATGTGTGTGGGTTGGGGTCAGCCAAACATCAAGGCAATGGCAACAGTGGCCGTGCCCTCCGCAGCCCTGGGTGCCTGTGCCCTTGGGTTCCACAGCCGACCCTGGTTGGTACCCTTCACAGAGCCGCAGGGGCAGAAAGCCGATTCCAGCTCAGTCACTTTCTCTGCCTTGCGACCTAGGGCAGGCCCCTTCCCTCTCAGGCCCCCGGTCCCGCGTCAGTACTAGGAGGCAGTGCTTACAACAAACCCGTTTCAAGGTTGGGCGTAGTGACTGGGGCAGTGGAGGAGTCTGGAACAGCGCAGCCATGTGCGTTATTTGTACTAAGAGCTGCTGGCCACCCTCTACAACCACAGATGTGAGGGCTCCCCACGGGGGTTTCTGACCAACTCACCATCCCAGAACAGGTGGCCTTGGCCTCTAGACACAGCCAGGCCTGGTCCCTGCTCAGGGAGATGGAGGGCTGCTCCGGGCCACATTCCCAGTGCTCCACACACGGTCAGGGAAGCACCCTGCTCATCTCCTGGCTCCACTAGCAAGAGGATCCTGTCCATGCTGGGCCCCCACCTCCTCTCCTGAGCTTCCCAGCAGGAGGGGGCCGGAGCCCAGCCTCCCGTGGCACCGTCCCCCTTTCCCCGAGCCCCTTCTCTCCCACTTGTTCTGGGCTCCTGGGGTGGCAGCTGGCACAGGGCAGGGCTGCTCACCTTTTCTAGTTTGGAAAGCGCCAGAGAGTAGCTGTCCTTGGCACGGAACTGCATGAAGCGCATGTTGGAAGGGTGGGTGAGCTCCGTGGTGATGCTGAGGCTGGGAAAGAGCCTGGGGAAGGCAGGAGGCTCAGGGCAGGGCCACCGTCATGGTGGGAGGGGTCTCAGAGTGGGACCCATGACTGTGGCTGTGAGGGTCTCAGGGTGGGGACCCATATCCGT
>NW_016107654.1:2372319-2391006 GCF_001604975.1 Cebus imitator
TGTGGTTGTGGCTGTGGGACTGTCAGGGAGAGCCAGTGGTTGTGGCTATGGGGGTGTCAGGGTGGGGCCCATGGTGGTGGCTGTGGGGGGTGTCAGGGCGGGGCCCGTGGTGGTGGCTGTGGGGGGTGTCCGGGCGGGGCCCGTGGTGGTGGCTGTGGGGATGTCAGGGCGGGGCCCGTGGTGGTGGCTGTCGGGTGGTTTGGAGCCGAGCCCGGAGGCCGCGCGCACCGGAACATGGTCTGCACATTGACGATGGTCTTGGCGTCCGCCATGTAGTCCTCCTCGGCGCTCATGGTGCTCTCCTTATCCACCACCACCAGGTTGTCGGCGTAGATGATGCCGCACTGCAGCAGGCTATCCAGGCTGGTGGTGGGACGGGATCCCCATGCCTGAGGATGTGGCACACTCCCCACCCACAGGCCTCTGGGATTTGGTCAGGGAGGCAGGAGGACCTCAGCCCCCCCACCCCCACCTGCAGTCAGGTGCCACCCCAGACGTTGGAAGAGGAGGGGAGGGTGGGTGTGGAGCCCTCCTGAGCCATGGCTGACCACGCCTTACTTGTCCACGGAGCCCTCCATGTAGTAGACCATGGGGAAGCAGCAGATGGCTTCCAGGAAGTGGTGGTCGGGCCTGTGGGGACAGTGGTTCTGGAGGGGCCCATCCTGCTCCAAGGCCCACCCTCCCAAGGCCCCTTGGGGCCCTACCCTCCATGCACAGAGCTGGACCAGGAAGAGGGCCCTCAGAACCACGGTATGGGCCCTAGGGGGCGGTGCTTTAAGGCCAATGGGCCATTCTTTATTTTGTTCAAGGGGAAACCAAAGCCTGGGAGGGTGGACCTGCTGAGGTCACACAGCCAAGATGACCCTGGGCTCAGGTGTCAGGGCCCTCGGGCCCCCTGGGCAAAAAGGTGCTCGGGAGGAAGAGCCATGTGTCCCCCCATCCCTGGGGCTCAAAGTGAGTGGGGCAGGAGGCAAACAGGACAGAAGGAATGACAAGGGAGGAGGAAGAAAGGGGGAGAGAGGACCAGAGCAGGGGGGACTGGGAGCCACAGGAGCTGAGAGCAGGGAGGAGCTGAGGGCCAGAGGAGCTGGGAGCGGGGAGGAGCTGGGATTGGGGAGGAGCTGGGAGCAGGGAAGAACTGGGAGTCTGAGGAGCTAGGAGTGGGAAAGAGCTGGGAGCAGGAGGAGCTGGGAGACAGAGGAACTAGGAAAGAGGAGGAGCCGGAAGTGGGGAGGAGCCAGGAGCAGGAGGAGGGGGGAGCAGGGAGGAGAGCCCCACTTTTTAGTAGTGGGAAAGCTGAGAGAACTGGGCCAGAGTCCCCATGCTCCCATGCCCTCTGTGAAGGTAAGGGTGGGCCTGGTGGGGGAAGCTGCTGGCTGCAGGTCTGAGGGCCCTGGTGGGCAGGGTGGGCTGAGCCCCGGGAGCCTCACTTGTTGTCCAGCAGCAGGACGATGGGGTTCAGCTCCTTGCGGGACCTGTAGTAGGCCCGCAGTGGCACGATGAAGTTGTACAGCCCATTGCCAGCTGTCTCTGCTGACACGATGATCAGCTTGTTCTTGAACCCATAGGCCTTGGCGTCTTCATAGCTGTTGTGCTTGCAGCCCTGGGGGCAGATGCTGGAGTCAGGGCTGGCTCCTCCTGTGGCCACTGGGGCCCTCTCAGACCCCTCACCAAACAATCCCCACAAACACCCAACCACCAGACACCACAGCTGTGCCCACAGGTGGCCCAGAGCAGTCATGTCAGGGTGGAAAGAGCGGCATCCATGGGAACCTGTGGTTTTGGCACATAGCTAGAGAGCTAGGCATGAGCATAGATACATATCATGTGTGTGCATGCACACATTTTCTTGTTTTGTTCACCAAGAGGCTCAGAGCGGGGATGCCCCAGCAGCATCGAGCACACCACGTGCCCAGATTTTGGTTTCTAATCATCATTTTCCACTAAAAGGAATCAGGGTTCTATGGAGAAGCAGTTGATTCCAGAACTGGAGCAGGGGAAGGCCAGAAGCGGGCTGGAACATCTCAGGTTGGAAACACAGAGGAGCTCAAAGGATGAGGGGGTCACGTCAGAAGCACCCAGAAGCCTCTCAAAGGCCCCCACCATGCCCAGTGAAACCGGGGGTCCAAGCATCAGAATCAATAATGACCTGTCAGGGATGACGCCATTGCAAGGGTCAGTGACAGTGACATTTACAACCCACAGAGTCAGCCAGGAGCCCAAGGGTTGTAAAGGACACACACACAGGGTAGGGGGACCCCTCCATGGCCAAGTACTAACGCATAGCTGGAGAGAGATTCTGAAACTGGAAACCATCCACTGATGGCTGGCATGGTGGCTCACACGCCTGTAACCCCAGCACTTTGGGAGGCCAAGGTGGGAGGATCACTTGAGTCCAGGAGTTTGAGACTAGCCCAGACCACATAGGGAGACCCCATCTCTACTAAAGTAAAAATAAATAAATTAGCCAGGTGTGGTGGTGCGTGCCTGTGGTCCCAGCCACTCGGGAGGCTGAGGTGGGAGGACCCCTTGAGCCTAGGGGGTGAAGGCTATAGTGAGCTATGATCCCACCACTGCAATCTAGCCTGGATGACAGAGACCCCATCTCAAAAAAAACACAAAAAACAAAAAACAAAAACAACAACAAATAATAAAAAAAAAAAAAAAACAGTGATTGACACTGAAGCCTCATGTCTACTGGTTTGTTTTCCTGATCTCAACATGTCCCCCACAGAGAAGCTGCTAACTCCAGAAGGAAAACAGTAACTTTTACGGTGGGGAAACCCCGCCTGCCATGAGATCCAAGTTAACGTCACCAGTGACCTGACAATTGACCCCCCAAGCTTCCAGGGATGGCTGGCCCCGCATGCAGGCAGCGTCCCACCACCAGGAAGCGTTGGCAAACCCACCCGCCACCAGGTCAGTGGTCCCTGCTCTGCAAAACGATGATGGTCAAGAGACCTCAGGGAACATTCCAGATTGAGGGAGAGCAATGAGAAAGGAGCGCTAAAACACAGCGGGACAGGCTCCCAGCAGAGATAACGCTGCCACGAAGGACAAGGAAGGCCGTTGGGGCCCTCGGCACAATCTGAACTTGGACTGTGGATCAGACACTGATGATGGCCTGGGCCCCCTGTCCTGACGACTGAACTGTGGTTACAAGGTGGTCCTTGATCTTTGGAAACGTATGTGGATGTATTAGGGGAAAGGGGAGCGGTGGCTCCAACCTGTTCTCAAAATGGTTCAGAAGGCCGGGCAGAGGAGTTCACGCCTGTAATCCTAGCACTGTGGGAGGCTGAGGCAAGTGAACCACCTGAGGTCAGGAGTGGGAGGCTGAGGCGGGTGGATGACCTGAGGTCAGGAGTTCAAGACCAGCCTGGCCAACATGGCGAAACCCCGTCACTACTAAAAATACAAAAAATTAGCCAGATGTGGCTGGGCGCAGTGGCTCACGCCTGTAATCACAGCACTTTGGGAGGCTGAGATGGGCCGATCACTAGGTCAAGAGATTGAGACCAGCCTGGCCAACATGGTGAAACCCCGTCTCTTAAGAACACAAAAATTAGCTGGGCGTGGTGGTGCGTGCCTGTAGTCCCAGCTACTCGGGAGGCTGAGGCAGGAGAATTGCTTGAACCCGGAAGGTAGAGGTTGCGGTGAGCCGAGATCGTGCCACTGCACTCCAGCCCGCACAACGGGAGTGAAGCCCCTCTCAAGTCATAATAATAGAAATAATAATAGCCAAAGAGTTAAGAAAACAGATGCTCCAACACAGAGACCGGGAGAGCGCACAGGGGACAGGAAGGGACCGTCTGCTGACCTGGGGGCACAGAGACCGGGAGAGCGCACAGGGGACAGGAAGGGACCGTCTGCTGACTCTGGGGGGAGGGTCTGCTCAGCTCCCTTGTTGCATTCGTGCAGCTTTGCTAGAAGTTTGCAACAATGTCGAAATGCAAAACGACAAAAGAGAAATCAGGGCAGGTGTGCACAGCCTGGTGCTGGCGTCCGGGGCTGCAGAGCACGGCAGAGCAGCCAGCCTTACCTTGTCCAGCCGCAGGCAGCAGAAGGGGGCTTTCACAGGCAGGAGGTGGCACAGGGTTGGGGAGCTGCCGATGTAGGGCGAGTTGGGGGGGTATCCCTTCACGTACCTGGGAGGAGACGGGAGCCCTCAGCACAGCTGCGCGGAGGGGGCTGGGTCTGCTCTGGGGCCCCCCTTGAGCTGGGGAATTCAAGGCACCCACTCGACCCACAGCCACACTGCTCGGGGGCATGGTGACCTGGTCTGCCCTCAACCACCTGGGCATCAGGAAACGTTCCTCCAGCTGAGCCTGTGGCCACCATGTTGTGGGGCCCGTCCAGCATTGGCACCCAGGACCCAGTGTGTCCCACAGGGCAGTGCCCAGGCACCTATGCAGGTGCCAAGCCTTAAGGACCCTGGCCTGCCTGTCAGGTCAGCAGTGGCTGCAAGGCCAGGGTTGGGAAAGCTATGACTTGGCTCTGCCAGGGCCTTAGAGCACTGGAGGAGACAGCGGGGTGAGAAGGGCCCTCACTGCTGCTGCCCTCACCCAGCTGTGGGAGGGGCTGGCCACGGGGCTCACCCCTCATCCGGTCAGCCCAGGACCCCCTCAATGGTCAGCCCTTGGCTACTTTGGGGTGGGGCAGAGGTGGGGCGGGGCAGGAGGTGGGCTGTGCCCTGGGCCTATCCTTCCCTGAGGGTCTGGGGTGAGACTACGCCCAACACACACAGTGGAGATGTTCACACATGTACACACATGGAGATGCATGCACAGATAACACCTACAGGCACACTGAAATGCACACATGCGGACATATGCACAAGTGCATAACACACACAACATATACACTACACACAGACAACACATACCACACATGACACACACCACACGACAGAGTGCACCACAAACACACCACACACAAGACACATACCACACACCATACAGACCCAACACACAACACATACCACATACACACAACACAAAGCACACACACATACCACACGTGACACAACACAAACCACATCCACACACACACACAGCACATACCACACACACAGACAACACATAACACACACACCCCACACACCACATGACAACACAAACCACACACCCAGACACACAACACACACATGGACACACAACACACATGTGGACACACAACGCACATCATACACACGGACACACAACATATCACACAAGAGCACAATGTACATCACATACACATGGACACACACAGAACACACCCCCCTTGCACACCCACCCCCATGCCCTACATGGTCTTTCTACCCCCCACACCAGCTTAGACAAGGCCTTCAAGCCACAGGTGAAACCCACAGGGCTCTGTCCACCCACCCTGCCTCCCTGAGGTCGCCAGCACCGCACCTCAGGCCAGTGGGGCAGGCACTTGGGCCTTGGGCTGTTACCCATGTGCTTTTCCAGCCAGGCTGCTGTCCCCAGGAGACCACCACCCCGTCCCAGCGGCACCCAACACATACACACGCAACGGCTCAGTGTGGTTTCCCAGAAGCTGGGCTGTCATTACAGCGAGTGGACCCCGCCCCAGAGGCAAAGGCCGGGCAGAGTCAGGCAGCCAAAGGAGGGTGGGCCCTCTGGCCCTGCCGGGGCACTTGTCTGTCCAGCCTGAGGCCAAGAGGCGGAAGTTGCTGAGAACAGACTGGGGCCTCCCATCATGTGAAGCAGGAGGACTTGGCCCCAAGCCCAGGCCTGGAAACAGCTCAGGATGGGCTGTGGTTTCCAGGCCAAGACGCTGCCTTGCCCAGCGGTTGCACAGGGACCCTGCTCAGAGGACACCCACCCCTGGCCAGGCGGGCTGTGACCCTCTGTGCTCCGTGGCACTGAGGGGGAGACCCAGGGCTCGGGGCGGACAAGGATGGCTGGGGTCTGATTCAGAGTGGCTGAGCCGCTGTGGGGCTGGCAGGGTGGGTGGGAAGGGCCCCTCTCCACTGGTGGCCCCGCCAGGTGTTTGACATGCAGCCGTCGCCTCAGTGAGCTGCCTTGCCCCAATCAGCTCTGCACCCCCAGCCCCAACTGAGAAGGGTACAGTCCAGTACACCCCATCCCAGTGACACGCAAGGTGCTCCCGGGGACCACAGTGCTGTGGCTCTGATGTCTGTGTCAGGTCCCCTGAAGACCCCACGGAGCTGTCCGGAAGCAGCAGCTCAGTGCATGGGCCACCACCCCACACCCCCTCCCCCCTCCCATCCCCCCACGGAGCCGTCTGCAAGGCCACACTCACTCCACCACAGAGAGCCCCTCGTCGTCCGAGGGTGTCACCTCGTCCTCTGACTGGTCACTCAGCAGGTCGCAGGGCAGCAGGGCTGAGCTGTCGGCCAGCTCCAAGACAGGTGCGATGCTGGGTCGCCGGCTGCCTGAGCCGTTCTCCGTGGGCAGTGCCAACTTGCTGCCCCCGCCGCCCCCGACACTCTGTGTGGGCTGGTGCTCTGTGCCCTGCAGGTCCATGGCCACCGTCCCTGGAAGAGAGCTCCGTGCTTGGCTGCAGCCCGACTCCCACCCTCCAGGGCCAGTGAGTTCCCAGAGCTCAGGCAGTCAGCCAGCTCTGGAGACCCCATCATGGCCTGGCTCCTGTGCTTCAGCTGGGGGGCTTCAATCTCTCTGTGCCTCAGTTTCCCCCTACATACAATGGGGTCAGCAGGTTTTAGGGTGGTGATGTTGAGCAAACACCCAGGGGGCCCCAGTACCCCATCAGTGCCACCCAAGGCAGCTGAGGTGGCCTCAGTTCCGACTGCCTGAGGAGGGGGTTGGCTGATCCTGGGCTCAGGGGTCTCAGCCTTGGGGGCCCGTGCCGCTGGTCAGCCTGCCTGGTGGACAGGGCCAGGTGGGGCAGCCTGGCCTGTGGGAGCAGACTCAGCCACTCCTGCACCATCCCCAGGCTGCCAGGTAGGGGCTGTGGACCTCCAGGTATGGCCCAGGGTCTCTGCGGGTGCAGTGAGGGTTGTCTGAGGCACCCTGGTTTCCTGGAAGCCACCTAGGGGCAGAGGGCCCGCTGTGCAGGTGAAGACAGGGTCAGCCTCTGCCTGGGCCACTGCACAGAGGTGGCAATGCCCTGACCCGGCCTGTGGGTCTGTAGCCTGAGTGGCTTCCTGGCCTGACTTGCTCCCTAACTGTCCCCCAGGAAGGCCTGGCTGGCGAGGGGGCAACGCCACTATGGGTGGTGCCCTCAGGGCCACAAGCCTGCACCTGCTCAAAGGCAGCCTGACCCGGCCTGACCCGGCATGGCACACAGCACCCCGGAGGAGCCTGGAGGCGTGAGAAGAGGCCAAAGCCCTCAGCCGCCTCATTCAGCCAACTCCCAGCCCCGTGGATGCCAGGGCCCCAGGCTATTTGAGGGACACACGTGAAGCAGACCCTCTGGGCTGATGGGACCCTCTGGGCTGATGGGACCATCAGCGGCCTCTGGCTGAGCTGCCAACTGGTCCTGTGGGCGGCCCCACTTGGACACAGTGAGCGATGCCCGCAAAAGTGGCCACAGGAAGGCTGGGACAACTCCTGTTTGACAGACTCAAAACAGGCCCAGAGGGACTCCACTTGTCCAAGGATGGAGGCACAGGCCAAGAGGAGTTAGGTCTGGGCCCCAGCTCTGATCTGTCCTGCCGCACTCTACCTCAGCCCCAGCCCCCCCCCCCCCCCCCCCCCCCCCCACCCCCCCCCCCCCCCCCCCCCACCCCCCCCCACCCCACCTGGTGCAGGGGCAGCCAGGCCCTGGAGGAGCAAGCCCAGGGAGCCCCGCGCACAGGCCCTGGCTCACCCATGGAGGCGATGATGCTGTGCACAGGCAGGCGGGCCGGACCCTCGTGCAGCCCCTGCCCCGAGAACGCCCTCTTCTTCCGCTTCTCCTCCTGCTTGAAGATGAAGGCCGAGTTCTCCTCCTTGGTGATGTTGATGTAGAAGCAGGTGTCGGAGGCGGCCAGGATGTGCCGCGGCCCCGGGTTCAACAGGATGCTCTTGTTGTCCTCCCGCTTCAGCCCGATGAGGCACACACCGTACCTGGGCGGGGGCACCACAGCTGCAGGCACCGCCGCGCCCCGTCCTGCTCCCTGCCGGCGAATCACCAGAGTCTCCCCCCACCCCACGCCCGAGCTCCTCCGTCTTCCTCCTGGAGGCCATCTGAGGTCAGGGCCCTTGGCCGAGCTCTCCTGTCCCAGGAGTGTTGGGGACCAGAGAGCTGGGAGCAGCCCACGAGCCAGGGAGGAGCCTCAGGGAGGAGTGTGGCAGGTTTTCATGTGGACCCGGAGCCCAGCCCTGCGGCCGGCTGGCCAGGCAGGATGACTGGCTGCCCCGCCCCAGGGCCACCCCTGCCTGACTGGGCGGGTGAGCGCCAGCCCTCCGGGCGCAGCCTGGCCTTACTTCTTGTGGGCGTGGAAGGCCGCGTAGGTGAAGCTCTTGCCCTCGTACTCGCGGAAGAACTTGCTGTCGCCCATGCGGATGTGGTACACCTCGTTGCCGGAGCAGCGCCCGTACATGCGCTGCCACTGCTCCGGGGACTCCTGTCCCTCCCTGCCGGCCGGAGCGGGACCAGGGGACCGTCACCCTCAGCCGTGGCTGCCCCTCCTGCGCGGCCGGGTCTCCGGCGGACCCTCCGCTTCCCCTGGCTGGACCCCTCCCTGTGCGGGACTTTTGCCCGCCGCGCGCCCCACCACGAGCCCCTCCTCCGGGAAGCCCGTCCCCGCCCGCACGCAGGCCCTGCCTTGTCTCCCTGCGCCGGCCGGGCCATGGAGGTCGGTCCCGCGGGGCACGGGGCACTCACTGGCCGCGGGACGTGTGCACCAGCAGGGTGATGAGGGTGGAAGTGGCCGGGCAGATGCAGTTGAGCGCCAGCATGGCGTACTTGCACTCCTCCTCACACACCACGTGGTCTGCGGGCAGGAGAGGAGGGCGGTTCACTTGCCACCCTGCCGCCTCTCTCCTCCCCCACAGCACCTGCCCCCTTCCTGAAGGGGCTGTGCAGACACGCCCTCACCTGGTGCCCCCCTGGAGCCCCCACGTGTCTGCCGTCCAGCTCCAGCATCTCCACCTCGAGAGTCTCTGGACACCAATAGTTACTTGGCCTGAGCCTCTGTGGACCTCCCACCATTCCCGTGCCTCTCTCCAGCTCAACAAGGAGCTCCAGGGCTGGGTGGGTCCCGGGCACGCCATGTGGACCCTAGCCCTGTCCCTTGGGCACCCCATGTGGGCCCTGTCCACTTTCTCTCAGGCACCCTGAGTGGGCCCTGCCCCCTGCCCCCGGGGGGCCCAGTGTGGGCCCTGCCCGTAGAGGTGCTCATCAGATGGTGCTCCTGTCCCCACCTGACTCTGACGCTGCCTTCACTGACCCCAGGGCCCCAGTGGGAGACTGTTCATATGAAGAGCTCAGACCTCATAGCCCGCTTCTTGTGTGCGGTGAGGATGGGGTGCACCGTCCCCTCCAGCACCTCCTGGTGTGCTTGTGTGAGGGGCTCCAGGCCAGCCCCTCCCGTTCCCCACACCGCGTGCCCAGCTGCGTGCACACACGCCCTGCCCCGGACGCACCGGCGAACTTGACGTGAAACTTGTTTTCAGGCTTGAGGATCTGGACGTAGAGGGGGCAGTTGGGGGCGAAGTCCTTCACGGCCCAGGCACGCAGGATGGTCTGGTGGTCCTGGTGGGGTGGGTGGTTGGTCAGTGCAGGACGGCTGGCATCTGTGGGTCGCTGGGTGGCACCAGCAGCCTGGGGCAGGTCTCTTCCCTCCGGGACCCCGATTCCCCACCCCACGGTGCCCTTTCCGCCCAGGTGGGGCCTCAGCCTCACTCACTGCTGCTGTGCGGTCCACCTCGTTCCTGCTGCTGAGAATGAAGCAGGCCTCCCCATTGTCCATCCTGCAACACACCAGGGCCTGAGCGAGGGTGGAGCAGGGGAGGCGGGCAGCACAGCTGGGGGGGCGGGGGTGAAGGTGAGGTGGGGAGGGGAGGGCCTCCCCGGGAGGAGGCCGGTGCAGCAGGTGTGTAGGAAGATTTTGGGAGGACGGGAGGATGGGAGGATGGCAGGCAGGGAGGACGGTGGGCCGGCAGGGAGGACGGCGGGTGGGCGGGGAGGACGGCGGGCGGGTGGGGAGGATGGCGGGCAGGCAGGAAGCCCCTGCTCCCCGCTGGTCAGGAATCACAGTGCCCCCTCAGTGGACATCCCGGTACCCTCCCCACCCACCTGCATCACAGCGCCCCCTGGTGGGCATCTTTGTGCACCCTCCACCAGCAGGCATCCCTGTACACCCTGCCCAGGTATCCCAGTGCCCCCCCATAGGCATCCTGGGCCTCTCTAGACTCCCTGGCCCCTCCCTGACAGGCTCTGAGCTGGGTCAGGACTCCCGGACACCCTAGGGAGACTCCAAGCTCTGACACTTGAGAAGGCACAGGACCCAGGTCTGTCCCCTGAGCCTGTGCAGGCTGATAGCAGGTGGGCGCTGGGGGGCAGATGCCACAGGCAGTATGTCCTGGAGACGCTGGCTGACAGTTTCTCCCAGCCACAGCCCTGAGTGGGGAGCCCACGGCGCTTCCTGAGGCAGTGCCGGCTCTTCCTCCCCCGAGCCGTGTTCTCTGAAGCTACCCCCCAGCTTGCTCCTGAGGTGGCTCAGGTAGGAGGGGCGTTGAGAGGTCTGGGAGGGGGCTCTGCTGGCGGGGGCTGCCTGGATTTGTCCACACTCCCAGCTGTCAGAGGCTGGGGGTCCACGGTTGGCAGGAGCAGGCCTGGTGGAGACCCCACCTCACTGTGTGCCAGTTACACGGGCACCAGGGCAGCTGACCTGACCTGGGCACCGGCTTCTTGGGTGCCCATCTTACCTGTTGCCATTAGCTATTCACCCAGGGCTGGGCTGGGGTACAGAAGGGAGGGAGGAACTTAGGGGCAGAGACCCTGTCCTCTCCCTGTCCTGGCCACCCTGTGGTCTGAACACCTGGGTGATCACTTCCAGCCTCTCCATGGTCTCCCCAAAGCCCAGCTGCAGAAACTGACCAGTACTTATGAGATGCCATCTGAGAAGCTGTCGCCTCCTCTCAGGGCAGGGAGTCCCACCTCATCACTGGCATCACTGTCTGCTCTGCAGGGGCCCAGGCCCCGCACCCACAGCCCTGGGCTCTTCCCTGTCTGGCGGGCATGGCCTATGCGCCTGCCCTCTCCCCACTCCCTGGGCCCAAGCAGTTGTGTTAACCTGTGTGCTGGGGACAGGATCACAAAACAGACAGTGTTCTATAGCCAGTGGGCCCAGCTTAGGGCTCTGGACATGGCAGGGGAGGGGAGCGATGGAGAGAGACCCTGGGCCACTAAGGACACATCCAGCCTCCTGGAATGAAAACGCTGCCA
Source organism: Cebus imitator (assembly GCF_001604975.1). Taxonomy (NCBI): domain Eukaryota; kingdom Metazoa; phylum Chordata; class Mammalia; order Primates; family Cebidae; genus Cebus; species Cebus imitator. The sequence goes on from NW_016107654.1 coordinate 2,383,684, forward strand.
GGAGCAGTTTCCGGGGAGTGTCCCAGAAAGTGCACCAACACGTTCTGGAAAGTTCCAGGTAACAATACGCTCTTGTTACCCTGTCACTCTGCCAATCTGTCTTTGAAAGGAAGCTCCATCTGCAGCCCCCATTCTCCCACCTTGACTCACAGCAGCCGACTCTCCCGCCCCTGCTCTATTTCGAGCCTCTGCAGAACTTGACAAAGAAAATTTCCCTAAATTTAAGAAGGAGATGTTGAGAAAAAAAAAAAAAGAAAGAAAAAATTTCCCTAGACTTGGAGCAGAGGAGGGTGGAGTTTGCACAGGCTGCCCTCATCCTGCAAGAGGGAGACGGAGACTCAGCTGGGGCAGCTTGCCCAGGCTGCTCCACAGTGGGTGTGGGGCAGGAACAAGGGGCCTGGCTGCAGGGTCCTGCTCATCTGGGCTTGGAACCTGAGCCAGAGAAGCTGCAAGATGCCCCAGGTGGTCCACCCCAGACAGTCCACCCCAGACTGTCCACCTTAGATGGTCCACCCCAGAGTCCACCCTGGACTGTCCACCTTAGATGGTCCACCCCAGAGAGTCCACCCCAGAGAGTCCACCCCAGACAGTCCATCCCAGAGTCCACCCCAGACAGTCCACCCCAGAGAGTCCACCCCAGAGAGTCCAACCCAGACAGTCCACCCCAGAGAGTCCACCCCAGAGAGTCCACCCGAGAGAGTCCACCCGAGAGAGTCCACCCCAGACAGTCCACCCCAGAGAGTCCACCCNACAGTCCACCCCAGAGAGTCCACCCCAGAGAGTCCACCCGAGAGAGTCCACCCGAGAGAGTCCACCCCAGACAGTCCACCCCAGAGAGTCCACCCAGACAGTCCACCCCAGAGAGTCCACCCCAGACTGTCCACCTTAGATGGTCCACCCCAGAGTCCACTCTGGACTGTCCACCTTAGATGGTCCACCCCAGAGAGTCCACCCCAGAGAGTCCACCCCAGACTGTCCACCCCAGAGAGTCCACCCCAGACAGTCCACCCCAGAGAGTACACCCCAGACAGTCCACCCCAGAGAGTCCAACCCAGACAGTCCACCCCAGAGAGTCCAACCCAGACAGTCCACCCCAGACTGTCCACCCAGACTGTCCACCCCAGAGAGTCCACCCCAGAGAGTCCACCCCAGACTGTCCACCCCAGATGGTCCACCCTGGAGAGCCCACCCCAGACTGTCCACCCAGAGAGTCCACCCTAGACAGTTCACCCCCAGATGATCCACCCTGGATGGTTCACCCCAGACAGTCCATGTTGGCTGGTTCACTTCAAAAGGTCCACCCTGGGAATGGTCTACACTGCTCTCATGGCTTTCACTGGCCAGGAGAGCAATGGTTGATGCCCCAGCCCCGAGCAGCCGACCTGTCTCAGGAAGGTGCCCTCGTGCCACCCGCTTCGCCCTCACACTGCCTCCTTTACCCCAACACTGCCCCCTCTGCCCCTCGCACTGCCCCCTCTGTCCCCCACACCCCCTGCGCCACCTCCCCGTCCCCCAGCACTCACTTGGCCCGCATGAGGTCCTGGTCTTTGAGTGCAGAGCCCTGGAGGTAGATGACCCGCTGGGACCACAGTGGGATCTGCAGGACTCTGCGCACCTGGACGTCCATCTCCGTGGGGCACAGGATGACCACGTAATAGTCCTGCCGGCCAGGCGCAGGGTCAGACCCTCTGAGCCAGCCCCTGCCTGTCCTGGGCGGCCCTGCCTTCAGGACTGTGTGCGCCCACCACCTCTGGGCCCCAGCGCGCAATGTGATCTTGCATCTGGTGGGAGGGAATGAAGGGGACCCCACAGGACCCTCCCCACTCAAATGTGGGCTGCCACCCTCACTGAAGGGGTAAACTGAGGCTGAGAAGACTCAGGGACTTGCCAAGCAGTCCTGGGGATAAGATGGCATCTCTGGGGGCGGCGGTCAGTGGTCCTCACCTGGAGCCGGGGGTGGGCGTAGAACTCGTTCAGGAAGTCCATGAGGAGGTCGATCTTGAGGGAGCTGACACACAGGACCACGTGTTTCTCCGTCTGCGCGCGGTGGCGACTGTAGTTGCCCCCCGACTTCTGCCGCTCCATCCAGAGGTAGACGAGCTCCTCGAACTGCGGGCGAGAGCTGGGTGAGTGCCAGCGACCAGGCCGGGGGCAGCGAGGGCTCCCGGGGAAGCACCTGGGCCCCCCAACATGACTGTCTGCTGGGGGCCGGGGGCAGGGCCTGCTCAGCGGTGGTATCTACATTGGGGGGCCTTTCCCACACAGAAGCTGCAGGTGCTGACAGCCCCAGACAACACAGAGCAGGACGCAGGCCCAGCTGGCAGGATGTGTGAAGGGAAGAGGGCAGCTGCAGATTCTGGAGTACACTGAGGGTGGGGATTCTCCGCTGTGGAATTAGGGATCCTCCTCCTGACGGTAAGGGCGGCCAAATCAGGAGTCAGGCCCCGGTCCTTCAGGCACTCGCTGGCCTCACAGTCAGGAGCTCGCGTCCAGGTAGGGAGCGGCTGGAGCCTGTGGGTCTGACTCCGCCTGCCCCGGCTCATGCTCCACAGACTCAAAGGGGACAGATCCGAAACAGAGGCCATCGGGCCTTGCAGCACCGGCCCGGCTTGCCTGGAGGGGACAGCCTCTGGCTTTTGAGACGGAGTCTCCCAGGCTGGAGTGCAGTGGTTCGATCTTGGCTCATTGCAGCTTCTGCCTCCCAGGTTCAAGCGATTCTCCTGCCTCAGCCTCCCGAGCAGCTGGGACTACAGGTGTGCACCACCACACCTGGCTAATTTTTGTATTTTCAGTAGAGTTGGGGTTTCACCATGTTGGCCAGGCTGGTCTTGAACACCTGACTCGGGTGATCCACCTGCCAAGGGCCCCCAAAGCACTGGGATTCCAGGCGTCAGCCTCCACGCCTGACTGAAAGTCTCTGGCTTTTCCAAGCATCAAGTTCATTCCTTCATTTCACATATTTTATTGAATTGTTCTGTGTGTGTGACAAGGTCTCACTGTGTTGCCCAGGCTGGAGTGCAGTGGTGCGATCACAGCTCACTGCAGCCTCGACCTCCTGGGCTCGAGCCATCCTCCGGCCTCAGCCTCCCGAGTAGCTGGGATTACATGTGTGCCAGCACCATGCCCAGATAGTTTTTTTTGTAGAGATGGGGTCTCACTACATTGCCCAGGCTGGTCTCGAACTCTGGGCCCAAGCGATCCCCCTGCCTTGGCCTCCTGAAGGGCTGTGATTCCAGGCATGAGTTATGGTGCCCGGCTCCACTGACCACGTGTGAAATGGACACTGGTGGGAGCTCCTGTGCAGTGTGGACCAGCATGGGTGATGAGCTGTTATCTAAATGAGACCATCTTGTCGCTCTTATCCAGCGCCTGCTTCCTTCCAGTGACAGGACTCCACTGCCTTACCACACGGAACAGGTCCACAGCTGGGAGGTGCTCCAGACTCCAGGGCGACTGGAACAGAGGCTCCCCGCGGATGGTGCTGGCAGAGGGCTCTGCCGTCAGACACCCCAGGGCTCGCGTCCCTGCCTCCCATGAGTCTCAGCTTCCTCACCCGCGAGATGGTGGCTTGGCACTTACCTCCAGGGCTGCCGTGAGGACGAAGGAACTAATGCCGGCAGCTCTGTGGTGACCCCTAAAGGTCACATCTGCCCAGACCTTCGCCGCGATGACCTGGAAATAGGTCTCTGTAGCTGTAATTAGTTAAGATGCGGTCCTCCTGGGTTAGAGTGAGCCCTAAATCCAATCAGCGGTGTAGAGAAGAGGCCAGGTGCAGACAGGGCGGAGGCTGAGCTTTCTACCGCACGGAGCCCCAGGGATTGCGGCACCACCAGAAGCTGGAGAGTGGCGTCGGACGACCTCCCTCAAAGCAGCCAGAGAGGGCCGGCCCTGCCAGCCCCTCAACTTCCGATTCTGGTCTCCAGGGCTGGCAGAGGATACATGTCTGCTGTCTAAGCCACGTGTCTGCCTTGGTGGTCAGAGCTTGGAGGGACGCTTCTGGGAGACCCCCAGCTGGCATCGCTGTGTTCCAGCAGGGACACTCGAGAGCCAGGGCCTCAGAGTTGTCACTCTACCTCAGGGGCTGTCACTGGTGAATTCATCTCCGTGGAGACCAAGGGCAAGGGCACCGCAGCCCGTTACCATTGCCAGTGAGAGGCTGTCTTTCCAGAGTCATTTGGGGGAGGCAGGGAGCGGCTCAGATGGTGGGGTCAGTGGCATCACCGTCCCGATCACCCCAGCCCTGCCAGGGACAGCATAGGTCCACCTTGGGCCAGGTTTGAGCACCAGGCCTGGCAGGGCTGATGGGACAGATGGTGCACTGGCCCCTAGCGCCCGCCTTCCACATGTCTTGCTTAGGGCTCGTCCCACTCCGGGCCTGCTCTGCCTGCCCCACATGGGAGGAGGGAGACGGGCAGGTGGCAGCTGATCTGAGGACCCCACTGTGGACACAGCCCAAGCTGCAATGACAGCTCCGCATGCAGGCTGCTGGGGCGTTGCTGTCACCATGGCCACATCCGTCGATGCAATCAGTTCATAGAACGATGGTGCATTTGTTCAGTGAATTTCCCTGAAGAGCAGTCCAGGTGTGTTGGTGGCTGCAGGACTCTGTGAACCTGGAGTCACTTTTTTTTTTTTTTTTTTTTTTTTTTTGAGATGGCGTCTCTCACCCAGGTTGGAGTGACCTCGGCTTGCTGTAACCTCTGCCTCCTAAGGCTTAGGTGATCCTCCCGCCTTAGCCTCCCCAGGAGCTGGGACTACAGGTGTGTGCCATCACACCTGGCGAATTTTTCCTATTTTTGGTAGAGACGGGGTTTTGCCATGTTGCCCGGGCTGGTCTTGAACTCCTGATCTCAAGCGGTCTACCCACCTCACCTTCTGAACTGCTGGGATTACAGGCATGAGCCTTGGGCCCAGCCGATTTTTCTTCTGAAACAGTCCCACTCTGCTGCATAGGCTGGAGTGCAGTGGCGCGATCACAGCTCACTGCAGCCTTGACCTCACGGCTCAAGCGACTCTCCTGCCTCAGACTCCTAAGTAGCTGGGACTACAGGTGTGTGCCATCACACCCACCCAGCTAGCTTTTGTATTTTTTGGTAGATATGGGAGTCTCTCTATATTGCCCAGGCTGGTCTCAAATTCCTGGGCTCAAGCCACCCTCCCGCTTTGGCCTTCCAAAGTGTTGGGGTTACAGTCGTGAGCCTCGCGCTTGGCCTTATTTCTTGATGGAGATAAGGGGAGTGGGGGCCCCTGATGCTTCAGGAGCAGATTGGGAAGGCGGCCCCAGCCTGGAGGCTGTGGACACAGCAGAGAACACGGAACATGCGATTTGGCCCTTACCTGCCGGTGCCACGGTCTCCTGAGAAGCACAAGAGAGCGCGTCCCTGCTGCTTTATTTGAAAGTGACCCTGGGGTTGGCTGGGGCTCCTGTTCACTTTGGGGTGTGTGGAGGGGGAGAGGAGCCGGATGGCGTACAACGATGGAGCTGTGTGTGGCTGGGCTGCGGGCCCACAGGGAAAGGGGGATGCATCGGCCCTACTGACCCACCCTCTGACCTCGGCTGGGCCTCGGGCCTCTCGGAGGCGTCTCTGGAAGGGCTTGTGGGGAATTCAGAGACTGGAGAGGCCAAGGTCTCTGCAGAGCAGCCGAGCACAGCAGCCTCAGCAGGTGCCGGCCACGTGGCGAAGTGTGGGCAGGGGAGGACCAGGGACAGAGGCTGGGGGCCCATAGCAGTGTGAAGGGTGGCTCTAAAAGTGGTCCCCCCTGGACCTCAGAATGGGACCTCATTTGCAAAAGGGTCTTTGCAGAGGTGATTATGGTAAGAATTTGAGGTGAGATTTATGGACTGAGGCAGGAGGGCCGAGGTGGGAGGCAGTGTCATTGCAGGGAGTGGCCCTCACCACGCTGTGCTCCTGGCCTGGCTCCCACCCTCGCTCCTGACCTGCAGGGAAAGGAGCAGAGTGTGGGGTATCGGGAAGCGGGCATCAGAGGGGAGAACCCATCTCCACCCCCACCCCACGCAGTGGTTCCGGGTGGGTGAAATCCTGCAGGTGAGAGGCGGGCTTCACACTTTTAGAAGAAAGCAGGAAGCCAGGTTTATGATCGAGAGAGGGAATGATCTTTGTAGTCAAGACAGGAAAACAAACTGTAAGGAAACACTGGTGAATCTGTTAAAATCAAAGCCAAGCCGCCTGTAATCCCAGCTGTTTTTGGGGCTGATGCGGGAGGATTGCTTGAGCCCAGGAGTTGGAGGCCAACCTGGGCAACAAAGTGAGAGTGAGGACCCCCCCATCTCTAATTAAAAAAAATCAAAACCATTTGTGAATGGAAGATTCTGTAAGCAAAGTGAGAGGAGCGATCACGGAGCAGGAAGTAATGGGGAAGCCCCACGTGGCCGGGGTTCTTCTAGAACAGAGAGACTGGGTTCATGGGTGAGAACCGGGGGTGGCCCAGAGAGCAGCGGGCAGCTCCCAGAGATGGGAGGCTTGTGGCACCTGGTGGTGGGGGGGCCGGCAACTAGGTGGAAAGACGTGCACGCCCCCATATGGAGTCGGGGGACAGAAACCTGCAGATGGGGAGAACGTGGCCCACACCGAGGGCCGTCCAGCTGGAGCCACAGCTGCGGCTGGGATGCAGCAGGGGGAAGAGCCAGGCCACGCCCTCTGCCGTTTAGGGAGGGAACTGGGCCAAGTCTGGGGTCAGCATCGGCTCCCGGGAGGCACTCCCTGCCCGTCTCTCTGGCATCCTGCAGCCACCTGAGGGTCTGGCCACCACCTCGCCCTTTTCCTCCCACCCAGGCTCCTGAAGAACGTGCCACCGCCCACAGAGGTCCCTTCCCCCTCCTGTCTCCCTGAAAGCAGGGACCCTCCAGGGTGGGCTGGGCTGCCTGGAGGAGGTGTCAGGGGCAGTCTGGGGTGAGCACTCACAACCTGGGGCAGCTGCCCTCTCTGCCACCACCTTTCCTGCTGCAGCCCCACCCTGCCCCCTCCTCTGCTTAGTGGGCAGTGGGCCTCAGCAGTGGTGACAGGGAAGCTGCTGGGGTGGCTGGGGGCGTGCCCCTTGTGGGCCTGGCAGCCGCTGCACCTGGCTGTGGATGGGAAATTGGGCTGCCTGTCCACCCTGATCCCTCTGCACTCCGCGTGGAGCCTGGGAGGCCACCCCGGCACCAGAGACCTGCCACCTCCCTGGAAGGAAGATGCCGGCTCGTGGGACCCCAACACTACCCACCGCACGGAGCAGCACCAGATCCACCGCAGACCCACTACCCACCGCACTGAGCAGATCCACCGCAGACCCACTACCCACCGCACTGAGCAGCAGATCCAC
>NW_016107654.1:2391140-2415403 GCF_001604975.1 Cebus imitator
AGCAGCAGATCCACCGCAGACCCACTACCCACCGCACGGAGCAGCAGATCCACCGCAGACCCACTACCCACCGTGCAGAGCAGCAGATCCACCGCAGACCCACTACCCACCGTGCAGAGCACCAGATCCACCACAGACCCACTAGCCACCGCACCGAGCACCAGATCCACCACACAGCCACTACCTACCGCACGGAGCAGCAGATCCACTGCAGACCCACTACCCACCGCACGGAGCAGCAGATCCACCGCAGACCCACTAGCCACTGCTCGGAGCACCAGATCCACCACACACCCACTACCCACCGCACTGAGCACCAGATCCACCGCAGACCCACTAGCCACCGCACGGAACAGCAGATCCACCGCAGACCCACTACCCACCGCGCGGAGCACCAGATCCACCGCAGACCCTCAGTGGGGCCTCCACGGAGCAGGCACCGCCTGCCTGGCCTTCTGGGAGTGACCCCACCCTGTACCCATGACCCCGGCAGCCCCCTACCCCTGCCAGTGCCCACCTGTCCCTTTGCTGCTGGCGCCCAGGGTACCCACCTGCAGTGGGAGCACCACGAGGGCCACGCAGATCATGATGACCACCAGCAGCTGCGATGGCCAGATCTTAGGCGTGACGTCGCCGTAGCCCACGGTGGAGAAGGTGACGATGCAGAAGTAGAAGGAGGTCAGGAGGGACAGGTTCTCGCCCGCCCGCTCCAGGTGCTGGATGCCGCAGGTCCTGCAACCCCGGACAGTGAGGGGTGGCCTGGGGCCCGGGAGCCAGGGCCGTGGCCCCTTGGGGCTCCTGCCTGCCCACGGGACCCTCGCTGTCCATGAGACTGAGCTTGGCCTCGTCACCAGGTGAGCCCCACCCTACTGATAGCTGGGTGGCACCGGGCCCTCAGCCCCACCCATCTGTCCCCAGGCTCTGCCTGGGCCGCCTCCTACCCGTCGCTGGCTGACAACACAGCTGACCCCTTGCCACAGTGTGGCGGCCTCTGTTCACAGTAATTTCCCCAGAGCCTCCCTGCCTGCCCAGCGCTCTTTCCTAGGCCTCTGGAAAATTCTCTGGGAGCAGGGGATGCAGGGCTGTGCCATCAGTTTGGGCTTGGGTGGGGAAGGGGTGGGCATGGGGTTGGGCCCTCCAGCCCCATCTCAGAGCCATGCCCCTTACTCGCCACATGCAGGCCTCTGCCGGGCACAGCCAGACAACACTGGGGGGTCTAATGGGCAGGGCCAGGGTCACTGACAGGTCCCAGATGCCATCTGCATGGATGCCCCAATCTGCCTGCTGAGCTCTGTGTCTGTCATGAGGGGCAGTGGCGGAGGGGAGGCAGGAAACACCGGGCACTCTCCCTGCCCCCAGGGCACTGTGCTTGCCTGGCATGCCTGCCTGGGGATGGGAAGTGGCGACCAGGCCTGGCTAGGACCAGGGCACAGGGGCACACTCAGGCGGGTGGAGGCCTTCGCAGCTCTGGGCGCCCCCACACCTCACAGCTGGGCCTCAGCCAGGAGTCACCCCTGGCCTAGGGGCCAGTCCCCTTCCCTATGTCAGTGGCATAGACCAGGAAGCCAGACTTAGGTATCACTGGCCTTGGAAGAGTAAAATTACAGGGCTGCTTATGTAGTGGGAATGTGGGCTTGGAGCTGCCTCCTGACCTCAGTCCCAGCTGGGTGGCCCGACAGCGGCAGCCCAGGCAGCGTGGCCTTTCCTGTCCCCTGACCGCCTAGACATGGGCATCTGCACCCTCTCAGGCCCTCCCAACGTCCTGGGGTGCTCACACTGATGGCTGACACTCACCCCGTGAAAACAAGGCACAGCAGGGTGCAGAAGAGGATGAGGACCTGGTTGAACATGGCCGACTGCGTCCGCAGGATGGCACGGTGGAAGTCGTTCTGTGGAGGGAGCGGCAGCTGTCAGCGGGCAGGGACTGTGCACCCCACCAGAGCAATCAGTAGAGAGAGGGATGGGGAGAACAGACGGCTGAGCCACACCTGCGTCCGCGCTGAGGCCCACGGGGGAGCCCGCACCTGGCCACACCTGTGTCTGCGCTGAGGCCCACGGGAGCCTGCACCCGGCCACACCTGCGTCCGCGCTGAGGCCCACGGGGCAGCCTGTACCCGGCCACACCTGCGTCCGCGCTGAGGCCCACGGGGCAGCCTGCACCCGGCCATACCTGCGTCTCCGATAAGGCCCACCTGGGCAGGGCACCACCTCTGCTGTACTCTCAGGGCAGGTCCCTAGCTTGCCTACGTCCCTGGGGATGAGGCTTAAGGCTCAGGCCAGAGGGCTGGTTAGTGTGCAAGGCTTGGACCCAGCGCGGTAATGCTGCCTTACCCCTGGGGCAGGAATGGGGGCTGTGATCCAAGGGGTCTGGCTTGGAGAAGGGGGCTGCCACTATTCACACGACAGGGGCCTTGCTGAGCCACTCAAAGCAGGGCCTGCTTGTGGCCCTGTGGCCCCAGTTTCCTCAGACGCTCAGTACAGGACCTGTCTGTGGTCCCAGTTTGCATGTGGCCTGGCGTTTGTGGCCCTGGCCCTCGTGGCCTGGGTTTGTCACACCCTACACTTTGTCCCTCCTCCTCCTGCCAGTCGTGTAATTGCCAGGGTTAGGAAAAGCTCTGGGAGTGAGTTTCTTCCTGGAAAGGGAGCGTTTGAGGCGTGGCTTGGATGTTTTATCGGCACAGAGTTTCCGCTGCCCTGGCCCCCTGGTCCTCCGTAGTTACACCAGGGCTGGGGCATGGCAGGCTATGTCCCGCAGTGTCTTCCAGGGCCGGTGAGGCTGAGGGTGGCCCCCCAAGTCCCAGCTGCACCCCCCCCCCAGCTTACAATCATGTTTTCCAGCGCGTGCTTGGCCAGCCAGCAGTTCAGAAAGACGGGGATGAACAGGTTCCGCAGCGGTGGCCAGAAGATCTGTGAAGGGGACAGGTCAGGGCTGGGGCTCCAGGACCCCCACTCCTGGCGGCCGGGGCTCACCCACCGTGATGATGAAGGGCAGCGTGTTGATCATCTCCAGGACAAAGGACACTCGGAAGATCTGCTCCCAGATGTTTCCCTGGGGGCCAAATGGGGCGTCAGGGGGGTGAGGGAGGGTGAGGGTGGGGCCTGGTGTGGGAGGAGCAGGGTGGGGAGAGGGCAAGGAGCCCACCCTGGAGGTCAGGGGATGAAGCTGGGAAGTGTGAGGAAATGGGAGAGGGTGGGGAGATGGGGGAGGTGGGGTGGGGACCCCCTGCGAGGTGCCACCCCGGGTAGGCACTCACTTTGTAGCTGAGGTAGATGAGAAGCATCGTCTCCAGGAAACTTATTATGGCCACGATGACCTGGGAGTCGGGAAAGGGAAGGAGCCTGGAGCAGGCCGGGGCCGGGGCTGGACACAGGGCCTGACCCCACACCCATGGGCCTCAGCGGGCGGGTACCACACAAAGACAGGCATGCGTGTCTGGGAGCTGCCTTGACCCCTGTGCCATCCACTCCCGTTCCCCACCCCAGGAAAACAGCAAGAACGCAGATGGGTCCGGGGAGGGAGAGATTCAGATGGTGAAACAGATGGGGGGTGGGGGGTGGGCAGGAAGCCCTCAGGGATTCCTGGGAAAACTGTGGAGTGCAGAAGACCCTGGGCTGGTCCTTGGCACTCACTGAACCTGGGTTGCCTACTTAGCCTGAGCTTGTCCTCAGCATTCACTGACCCTGGGTTCCTTGCTTACTAAGCCTGGGTCTGTCCTCTGTGCTCGCTGAGCCTGGATCCCCTGACTACTGAGCCTGAGTTTGTTCCCAGTACTCACTGAGCCTTGGTTTCCTTCTTACTAAGCCTGAGTCTCCTGTTTCCTGATCCTGGGTCTGTCCTCAGTGCTCATGGAGCCTGGGTCCCTTGTTTACTGAGCCTGGGTTTGTCCTCTGGATTTACTGAGCCTGGGTCTGTCCTCAGTGCTCACTGAGCGACACTGCAGTGGGGAGGGGGGCAGGGTGGGGCACTCACCTGAATCACCCACAGTGTCATCTTTCTCTCCACCCACAGAATGGGAGCCCTGGGGAGAGAAAGGAGGCAGCACAGCAGAGCACCCCAGCCACCTGGGGTGGGGCCATAACCACTGGCCTCCACTGGCCCCAAGCTTGTGCTGCTCATTGGGGATGGACCAAAGGAGTCTGCCTTGTCCTTGGAGGGGACCAGAGAACTAGGAGGGAAGGGAAGTTTCCCCAAGAGATGAGGAAGGAGCAGGACTGCAGTGGGTGGGCCCCCCAGGAGGTGCTTGTGAGGCCAGAGCCATGGCTGAGTACCATGGAGCCTCAGCCTGCAGCTCATGGAACTGCCGAGGGGGGCAAAGCTTCTCCTCTCTGGACACGACAGGCAGCAGCCTGGGCCCCTGGAGCCGGGCTCTCATGAATGTCCCTGAGGGCAGGGAGGTCTGACTGTCTAACTGACAGCTCCCTGGGTTTCCCTGAGACTCAGTTCCTCATCCATAAACAGGCAGGGGCTTGGCTGCAGGGGGCCATCTGCCCCTCGCCTGATGCAGACAGAGGCTTGGGGTCTGGGGACAGGTCTTAAACTCTGGACCGGGTACCCAGGCTGCCCCTCAGTCACCTCCCACTGCCTGCCTGGGGCAGCTGCTTTCCTTGGCCATAACACGGTGAACTGGAAGAGAAGCCGCCAACTCAGGGGGAGACGGGCTTCCCTGCATCTCACTGGGCGCAGGAAGAGCGTGTGGAGGCTGTGGGACTGGCTGGGAACTCACAGCTCTCAAACGTTCCCTCTTGACAGGGACATCCCAGCGTTGACCACAGCCAGGGCCAAGGGCAAAGGTGTCCTGGGAAACCTGGGTGGCTGCTGGGCTGAGGCTGGGCATTGTCCCTCAGGTCCAGGCCGTGTGAGCCTCTGCTGATGCCACCCACCCTGGTCCCCGGCCTCCGAGCGCCTGGCTCTCGGGAGCTGGAATGTGGACTTACCAGTTGATCTCGGAGGTCGAGTCATTGAAGGTGTAGTTCTGCTTGGGGCAGCCCCAGCTGTGGAGAGACGCAGTGCTGGCCCAGCCTCGGCCCCTCCAGCACCACTGAAAGGACCTGCTGCCCGCGGGCTGCCTACTCACCCACCCAGGGCTAACCCCCACATCCTGGAGGGGCCTGAGCCCTAACCCCTGGGAGACATGGCAGCCTGTCCCCTCTCGCAGGAGGGCCTCTAACTGAGGATGGGCGGGGTGGCCTCTGCTCAGCCCAGCAGGCAGACAGCGAGGGCACATCCCACATCTGGGGGGGTAGGGGGGGAGTTCCGACCCAACAGCGAGATGCGGCTTCTGCCTGTGCTGACAACAGGCTTCCAGGGAGCGGCCCTACATGACCAGAGAGAGCACATGGGAACACTCGGGGCCTCCCCAAGGCCAGAGCTGCCTGAACAAGGCTGGACAGTGCTTGAGAGACAGGGAGAGGAAGCTCCCACCCTATGTGGTGCTGACTCCAAGAGGCACATCCCTAAGCTGCTTCTGAGGACAAGCGACCCCAAGCCACCTGGAACCAGCTGCTGGGACAGTGACCAGGGTATGGCCGGCACGCTAGTTTTGTCCCAGACTGTCACCCACGCCAGGGTCACTGACCAAGGAGACCTCACTGCTCACAGGGCCCCCGGTGATGCTGGTTCCTCAACGCCAGGGTCACTGACGAAGGAGACCTCACTGCTCACAGCACCCCTGGTGATGCTGGCTCCTCCTGCCTTTTCTTTCAACTGACCCACTTTCCGCTGATTCTTAGTGGGGTTGTTGCAAACTCAATGCCCACAGAAGTACCTGGACATCCATCTATCATCCATTCACCTAACCATCTTTCCACTCACTCACCCCATCCGTCCATCATCCATCCATCCATCCATCCATCCATTCATCCACTCATCCCTCCATCCATCCATCCCCCCATCTGTCCATCCATCCACTCATCCACTCATGCATATCCATCTATTAATCCACTCATTCATCCCTCTATCCACCCACATATCCATCCATCTATCCATCCATCATCCACCCATCCTCCCACCACCATCTGTGTCCTGGGCGCTGTGCTAGGGGATGGGCAGTGGACACAACAGATGTGGGCCCTATGGGGATATGAAACCAGAAGCCACTGGGACTTGGGGTGAGGTGCCCCAGGAAGTGGCTTGAGAGTCACTGGCCTAGTTCTTCTTCCCAAACTATCCTAGTGGGTTCTGCCCTCTTCTGATCTAGACAAAGACAGGAGGTTCGTTCTTAGGACAAGGTAAGTCTCTGGCCTGGGGACGCCAGGCCCCCTGCACTGGAGTAACAGGTGAAAAGGGGGCTGAACAAAAGTTTACATGCAAGCCTTTGGGCCCCCAGAAGCCAGGCCTCCGGCAGTCAGGCCTTCCTCTCCAGGGAAGAACCTACTCTGCACAGCCAGACAAGGGACCAGCATGCTGGCAGGGTCACCCCAGTGACTGGTGGGTGACAAGCACCCCACATGTGTGGCTGCTCCGCACCTGAGCCCTCTTAGGCATAAACGGCGCCGTTCGAGGACATTTACGGGTATGAAATCGGGTCAATGTGAGCTCGGGAGAAACGGGCCCAGCAGAGGGGAAAACGTAAACTAGGGAAGGACTAGAGGCACCATCCTCAGAGGATGCTCAGAGGCAGGATTTCTGGAAACTAGGAAGCAAGACAGAACCAGTGACCAGGGGAGCGAGGAAGCGAGGCAGGAGAGGGGAGAGCAGAAACAGGAGGCAGAGCCCAGCCTCCAAGTGCTGGGGAGCCAGAGCGAGAGGCTCAGGGTGGGGGCCGGTCCCCAAAGACATGATGCAGGACAATGATCCAGCACCAAGGGCCACGGGGCCCTGCCGACGTCCCCTGGGACCAACAGAGAGGTGACCAGGAGTCGCCAAGGCGCCTTGGGCACAGAGGAGGTCCCAGCTTCTCGAAGCAGCAGGAGCTGGAACAGGACTTGAGAGAGCAAGTTCCCACCCACCTCGTGGCAGCTCCTTCGAGGCCCCCAGCACCTCTCCCACAAGTCCCTGGAGCATGGGCCCCGGGACAGTGGACCCCGGGAAGGGGACTCCTTGGGACCCAAGAGGGGTAGAAGATGCCCCCAGAAACGGGTAGGGGGTTTCTCCAGGGGTGTGGACACCCCCTTCCCTGACTTGCAGAAACTCAAGTGAGCACAGAGACACTTGTGGGGGCAGAGGGACTTCTTAGATGCTCCAGCCTTTCTGTGGACCTTCTGGGGTCCGCTACCAGCTAAGGGCACAGGGCAAGCCTACAGTGGGGACCCTTCTCCCTACGCTGAGCCATCTGTGGGAGCCTGAGCACTGAGTCCTTGGCTCTCTCCATCCTGGGACAGGCACTGGGGAAGGAGGGACTCCCCAAGGCCCCAGGCACAGGGGCTCCGCCAGGGATGCCATCAGCCTCTGTAATGGCCCGGCAGGAAGGCTCAGCCCTGGGACCCAGGACCCCTTGCCCGGCCGTGCAGGTGGCCCACCATCCGATGCCCAGGGCTGGGTCTTCCAGCAGGACGCGCACAATGTAGAGCAGGCAGGTGAGAAGCTTCAGGGAGAAGTTGAACAGCCGGATCCTCAGGCCTGCGGGGAAGGCAGCGGCGTCAGGGCTCTGACCCAGCCCTGGGCTTCGGGGAGCTGGGCCTGCCCCAGGTCTGGCTGGGCAATCTGGATGGCCTCAGCTGGGCTCCCCTCCCACACCCGGGCTGCACCCGGAGCTCTGCATGCCCTGCATTGCTTGGGGGCCGATGCTCCTGGGTCAGCCTCCAAGAAGCTCCGTCCCTGGCCCCACCTCACAAGTGCCTGAACTTGGGGTGCAGGGGATTTCTAGAGGCCACTCCACTTCTTGGGGGATAGGATGGGGGTTGGGGAGCAGGCAGGTAGATTGGAGCCCCTGAGAAACCCCCAAGTCCTCACCCTGCATTCCTGGGGGGAGCCATGAGGCCAAGCTCTGGCTGGGAACAGGGCAGGGAGCAGCTGGGAGGGTGGGGCTGTATGGGGGGGGCAGGAGGCCAGGCATGGCCACAGGGGAGACCATGCTGGAGCCTGTGGACGGCCCCACCCTGCTCAGTCCTGTGTCCAGCAGGCGGGACAGTGTCCCCACGGGTCCCACTGGAGAGGCCCTGGTCTCAGGCAGTGTGAAGCCGAGAGGGGCTACCCTGTGCCCCACTCACCATGCAGACCCACCCCACCCTGCTTCCAAATCCCCCCACAGCTCGCAGGGATTCACCCGTGGACTCATCCCTGAGCTCACATCCCAGCCTTCCCATTGCCAGGCTTGCTTTTGGTGCCCTCAACGCCTCCCTGCCCGGGAGTGGCCCCCCAGGAACCCCACTCACTCGATCTTTGGTTTTTAATGAAGAACAGCTTCAGCCGCTCCTTGAAGGTGTTCTCGTTGACGTAGAACTCCACCTGGACCCTGAGGAGCAGAGAGGAGCATGGGGGCTCAGGCCAGCAGGGCTCAGGCTGGGGGCACGCCAATCCCGGAGGAGCAGAGAGGGGCGCTGGGGCTGGGGACATGCCAGAAGCCCCAACACGACTGACTTCTTCTAGCTGCAGGAGCTGCTTCCACTTCAGACCTGGGAGGACCCTGGTGTCCGTCACGCCCAGCAGACGGCCCACCCAGCCTTGGCTCCTCTAAACATCCCTCCTTGCACCCCTGGGCCCTCCAGCCCACCCTGTTGGGGCTCAGGGTGCGGTGCCCACTCCACACACCCTTGCCCAAGCCTCTGTGGGTGCAGGGCAGCTGCCAGGAGGTCCAGTTGCCCATGAGGGCCTCGGCATGGTGCTCAAGACAGGACGAGTGCTCAGAACACACCGTAGGACCATGTCACACAGACCGTCCACAGCTGAGGGGCAGCTGCTCTGTCTGGAGGCCGCAGGGGGGGCTAACCCTGACTGCAGCCTGAAGGGCTGTCAGGGCAGATGGGCTGGCGGGAAGTAGTCATCCCTGCACCCACCCCACAGGCCAGCTATGGGGGCCCTCCTGCCAGGGCCGCTCCCCTTC
This sequence comes from Cebus imitator, assembly GCF_001604975.1. Classification (NCBI taxonomy): domain Eukaryota; kingdom Metazoa; phylum Chordata; class Mammalia; order Primates; family Cebidae; genus Cebus; species Cebus imitator. Next base: position 2,400,122 of record NW_016107654.1, read on the forward strand.
CCTCGGGCTCACCTGTGGCCCCAGCCACCAGTTCCCAGACACCCCTGAGCCCCCCTGCACACCGCTGCTCGTGGGGCCTGCCAGCCCGCCCTGTGGCCTTCAGCAGGCCCGGCAGTCCTGAGAAGAGACCGGGGTATCCAGCAGCAGTTGGGGGGAGGCGGGGTGGCGAGACTGCACGGCCCACCTACCGTGGCCACCACGTGCATCACCCAAGCTGGCCACCGAGAGGTGGGCAAAGCTGAAGTTGGACAGCTGCTGCCCCCATCGCCCTGGCCTTGGCCACAGGCCCTACTGTGCCCGGCTGTGGTGGGAGGCAGGCCAGGCTGGGCCAGGGTTTCATGTTCCCCTGAGATGAAAACTCCAGTGCTGCCGGCCTGCCGGACAGACGGGAGCGAGACCCGGAGCCAGGGTTCCTGCAGCAGGCATGGCCTGCCTCTGGGAAGGGGGAGCACATGTGCCCCTAAACGGCCTGTGCCCTGGGGTGCTGGGCTGTCCCCCATGGGCCCCTCGGCTGCTCCCAGCCACGGCCGCTGTGCCCTCCACGATGGCTGCTCCTCTCAGTTGGCTGCCTCAGCCCTCGGGGGGCTGCCTCCAGTGCCTGGCCTTGCTCCCTGGGGTCAAAGAGAGGTGTCCCAGCTCCCTAGGGGATGGTATGGGGGCAGAACCAGCAGTCCAAGCAAGCTCCTCAGGCTGGGCTTCCCCTTGCCAGTGCAGTGCGAGGGCTACAACACAGTGAGGCACAGATAGGGGACCCGGAGGGAGACTTGTGCTGCCTGGAAGGATCCTGGAGGGCTGCGTGGAGGAGGCAGCATTCAAGCAGAGGTCCTAGGGCAGCTGTCCAGAGGTGGGGGGAGGTAAGCACAGCCCAACCCCTGCTCCTGCTGCAACCCCTTCCTTGTCACCGCCCACCGGGGCTGCAGCCTGTGACACCCAGTGGGTGGGCTGTGAGCCTCGTCTCCCCTCTGAGCAGGCTCCCAGCAATTGAATCTGAGGGTTTGATGTCACTGCCTGGCCCAGGGCTGGTGATCCTAACATCTCCAAAAGTGATGAAAATATTCAGCATTTCCCAGAGCTCACAACACTCAGGGTAAGTGATATGGGCAGGTGTGGGCAGCGGCCTTCGTGGTGGGGCTGCTGAGGGTAGGAGGGAGGGGCCTTGGTAGACTCCCAGCACCTGCCCTCATCTGCCCCCGTGGCCACAGAGCTCTGCTGGTCATAGAGCTCAAGAAGGGGCCAGGGGCTGCTCACAGTGACTCATGCCCATAATCCCAGAGCCTTGGGAGGCAGAGGCGGGAGGATTGCTTCAGGCCAGGAGTTTGAGACCAGCCTGGGCAACATAGCAAGACCCCCGTATCTATAAAAAATAGCCAGGCATGGTGGCACGTGCCTGTAGTCCCAGCTTCTTGGGAGGCTGAGAGAGGAGAATCATCTGAGCTTGGGAGTTTGACCCTGAAGTGAGCTGTCAACACACCACTGCACCCTAGCCTGGGTGACAGAGCGAGGGCCTGTCTCAAAAACAAGTAATAAATAAATGACATAAAGAAGGGCCCAGGGCGCAGGAAGAGGTGCCATGGCTCTGGGCGCCCTGCTGAAGAGGAGGCTCAGGCCAGGTCCTGGGGCAGGCTGGTCACCCCGCCTGGCACACTCGGGGGCCAGGCAGCAGGACGAGCCTTCCACAGACCAGTGGGATTCGAACCCAATGCTAAGGGGGTGTCAGTCTGCCCCCAGAGTGCCCCACCATGTCCTGAAACCCCTCAGCACAGATGACTTTGCTCTCCCTGCCAGGACCCTCCTCCTTCCCCCTGGCCCCTCCTCGTGCCACACACCCTGGAACCCACTCTTGTCTGTGCCTGGAGCCCCAGTGGGGGAGGCCCCTCGCTGCATGAGGGTCCCTTTGGGGGGGTTTGTCCACCGCCGTCTTCCTCTCTGAGTGACAGGCTCAGACAAGACACTGGAGGTCCAGGCTGGGCTGGGCAGGTCTGGCTGGGTCTGGGGGCAGGCAGGGCTGAGTGGGGAGCTGCCCCTGGGGACTGAGCCCACGGTTTCCTAAGGTCCTCCTCCCCTCACTGCCAGGGGTCCCCAGGGACAACCAGGTCCGAAAAGCATGGAGCTTAGGAACGCACCCTCCCTGCCTCACACCACAGTCCCGCCCTCCATGGCAAAAGCCTCCATGCAGGGGGGTCTGCCTGCCTCACTTGCCCCTACTGCCTCCCACCCCCTCCTCTGGGGCAGGGAGCCTCACTGTGCCCTTAACGGGGATCAGGCCCTAGAATCTGTCCTCCTCCCTGGGCCTCTCAGAACGGCCTCCCCCAGCTCTGGTTTTCTCCTCCCCACTCCGTTCTCCCTGGGGGCCCCAGGGCTGGCCACAGGTGCCTCTCCCCAACCCAGCCCAGGAATTAAGTGCCATGCAGGGGTGACTTCCCAGCTGGCTCTGCGGGCAGCCGTCCAGCCCCGCTCTGCCCTCCGGCATTACCCCCAACCCCCAGCAGAATTCTCCATTCCTGACCGTACCAGGCCAGCACCCTCCACCCCCTGCCGACCTCTGGCCCCCGTACCCTCCCCTTCGCTGGGCCAGAACCATCAGCAGGTCCCACAGCTCTGCCCTCAGGATGTTTCTATTTCCCTGTAGCCAGGAGGTCCCGCCCACTGGCTCCTGGCCCTCCTAGAGGTCCCCTACCCAGGTGGGATGGGGCCCAGACTCCCTCTGCGCCACCTGCCTGGTCTCCCTGGACATTGCCATGTGCATACTCAGCCCTGCCTGTCTCTCCAGCCTAAAGGCCCCACGAGGGCTCCCCTCTGACACCCCGCCAGGCCTGGGGCTCCTGCCTGGCCTCCCCTCCTAGGCGGGTGCCTGGCTCTGCCCTGACCATCACCCCACACTCCGATCCACGGCCACACGCTCCTCCCTCCGGTGGTCACGAGCCTCCCAAGAGCTCCTCCTCCTCCCTTTACCTCCCCACAGACCTGGCACAGCTGGGCCTCTGGGGCTTGGGCCTCTGCAGCCGCCCGCCAGGACCGTGAAGCCAGTGCGTCCCGCTGCACTTCCCTTGGCCTCCCCAGCCAGGAAACAGAGAAATGCAACGCATCCCACTGCCAGGACCTCACCGGCTTCCTGGCACCCTTCCCGCCCGGGCACCGTGGGGTTGGGACTGCTGGCCTGGGGCTAGTCCTGCCCCCAACAGCTTCTCCTGGAGGCCCCTTGGCCTCCTCCTGGCAGCCTAGAAACCGAGCGATGAGCCCCCTCCTGGGGGAGGGTCCAGCCAGACCCTGGTCTCCTTACCCAGGGGCTGTGGGCCCCCATCTGGGCAGCTCCCCCCATGGCGCTCAGCAGGCAGTGCCCACCCACATGGACGGCACCCTCCACGGGGAGCCAGAGAAACGCTGGGGCCTGGCAGTCCTGCTCCCTGAGAAATGGGAGCCCTGCAATGCCAGGGAAATTAATGACGCCTCCTCGGCGGTTAATTTTTAATGAACTGTGGCCGCCCACTTCTCCGAGCACCACCGCAGAAAGGAGATTGAAATGATCCATTTTTCCCTGAAGTGTATTTCAGGTGACTGGTGTGATCTGTCTTAACAAATCACATGGTGGCACCTGAGGAGGGGCCTGTGGCTGCTCCGGGCCAACCCCGCTGGTGCAGGCATGCCTGGTGGCCCCGTCAGAGTGCCCAAGCCTCCTTGCTGCGCCAGAGGTTCAGGGTCACTGGTGGCCTGGAGGGCCCCACTGGCTCCTCAGCATCACAGAATCCTCCTGGCCTGGCAGCCAGAGGCCCCGGGCTGAGACCCAGTGAGCCCTGCGAAGCCACACGGGCCCGGCTGCTCTCTCCACCTGCCAGCACTGGGGCTTCCTCCCTGGGGAACCAGAACCAGGACAGGGACAGCCTCCGAGGCGTCCTGAGGGCAGCAGACAGGTGGAGGAGCTCTTTTCTGTGGCGGAACAGAAACAATGGCCTCTGTGTCCTAGGCCTTTCCCGGAGGATGCCCTTGCTCGGAGGCTCCGGTGAGAGGTTGTCCCTCGGCTCATCGGTGGGCCAACGCCCGTCTGCTCAAACCAACAGGGCCCGCGTCAGCCAGAAGAGACTGCTCGGGCCTTAGGCTCACCAGACTCCCAGGCTATGAAGCCACAGGTGTGGACCACGGGCAGAGGCGGGACGCTGGGTGGGGCTGCACTCCCCGCTTCCTGCCAGGACCCAGCCAGTGGGAAAGCAGGGGACCAGCTCACGGCAAGTTGCTCCCAGGGGCTGGGTGTGGGCTTGGTGGAGCGCCCCGAGAGGTTGGAGCCCACCGAGAACTCCCGTGGGGAGCCGTCCCCAGGGCTGGGAGGGATCTGCCTGCAAACGCGGGCTCCGGGGCTGCCGGGCAAGGACAGGGCAGAAAAGTCTCCTTCCTGAGTCCATCCTCGCCCACTCACTACTTCAGTCATTTGTCCACCTGGCAAACAGCCTATGAGCTGAGCGCCCAGGGCAGCACGGGCCTGTAGGGCTCCTACAGCCTGTAGAGGTGCCATGGCTCTGGGCACCTCTACAGCCCTTCAGGCTGCAGCCTGGGGACATCACCTTTCCCAAACAGTCCATACCTGGTGGTGGGCGCTGTCCTCCCCGACGCCTGGCCGAAGGTCCCGACCCCCACCCCGAAGGCCGGCTCAGAGTCACAGCCACACACACACCCACAGGGGGCCATGCCTGTCTGACCTCAGCAAGTTTGCGTTTCGGCTGATGGGGAGGACAGGGCACACCAGGGACCACACTGCCCATGGCCTACAGCCCAGGAATGAGGCGCACAGCCAGTGGGACTCATGGGCGTGCCCAGGGAGGCCTTGCCGGGGGGGATCGGATGCAGCAGGGAGCCTCACAAGGTCCCTTGTGCACCCCCTGGGGTGAGGCCATGGTCCCTGAGGAATCCACAGGCCAAACCCTGGCCCTGGCCCTAGGACAGCCATCAGCGGAATTGGCCCTGTGGAGACAGGGCACGCCCGGCCAGCCTCATCCCTGCGAGACCGAGGCCCACTGCACCCACCCCCAAAGCTCCCCGGGACTGTGCTTGCCCCAATCACCCAGCAGGTCAGAGGCAGTGTCGGGCCTGGGTCCTTGGGGCTCCCCAGAGGGTCAGCAAGGGAGTCTGTCCCCAGGTGGCGGCTCTGCCCCCATGCTGCACGGCTGGTATTGAACCAGGCCTGGGCTCTGTGTGCACCCATGCCCCCTGCCAGCCTGTGCCCAGAGTCTCACGGCACTGCTCTGCCTGAGGATGCCCTTGAGCTGCAAAGAGGCTGTCACGGCACCCACCCCACACCAGGATGGCAAACTTTGAGGGAGGTGCCAGCTGCCCTGTGACAAGTGGGGCCGGCAGAGCCTGGGTGGCCACGGCTCTCCCTGCTGACCGGCTGGCCGGCTGCAGGCTGGGGGACTGGCCTTCCAGGGATTCCTGGCGGGTGGCCCTGCACAGATGGCCATGCCGGGAAGCTCCACTCCAGCACCAGGCTGCCAGGCACCCGCCTCGGGGCCCCCCATAGCCCTGCACTCACATGGGGCCGAGATCCGGGCTGCCTTTTTCTGTCAGTGGCTGGGTGCCGGCTGGCTCTTAGGCAGGTGCCTGGGAGCTCCACACAGGCCTCTGCCCCCGGCACCAGGCAGGCAAGAAGAAAGGGCAGGCTTCAGGCCCACTGCCAAACCTGGGCCAGCTATTCTGAGCCTGGACACAGCATCTGACCTGCCCAAGGCCCCGGAAAGGGCACACATGGCTCCGTCCCCCGGGGTCCTTGTTTTGACACCCTTGGGCCTCTGGGGCCTGCTTGTGGCTTGGCCGGGGGCCAGGTAAGGCCAGCTCAGGACTGAAGGGTGAGTCTAGCTAGGCCTTCAAGGGACCAAGAACATCCTCTGTGGCCAGACAGGGCCTCGGCCCCTCAGCGGCCGCAGACGCATCTGCTTTTCCGAGACCTGACCCCTCGGGAGCCTGGGGTGGGGCCGGGAGACACTGGGTGGTGGGCACACCTTCTGTCTCATGCCTGTCACCCTCTGCACCACGGGGCCCTGGCTGGGAAGATGGAGGGCCAGGGGTTGGCACTGGCCTCCCAGCATCCAGGACTCTTTTGGGACAATAACCGGCTCCACCACGGGTGCCGGGCGGCCCCTGGATGCTCGCAGCTGGGAGCGCTGAGTGCTCAGTGGCTTCCGCTGCTGGTACTGTGCACGGGCGGGAAGCCTGGGGCCCCTCGTGGAGGCTGTGAGGAAGGTGGACGGTGGCAGGGGCTTTCCGGGAGTGCGCAGGGCCCGATGGCTCTGAGGGGCTCTGGCTGCCCTGGCTTCACGGCCTCTTCCATTTCACCTACATCTTAGCTGAAGTCAGGAGATGCCACTGGTAGAGGCCGGCAGCTCACAGCGTGCAGTGGCACAGCCTCCGAGAGTCCACCCAGCTCCTGGAAGCTCAGCCCGCACAGGCAGTTCAGGTGGGCTGAGCCGGAGCCCAGGGCCCCAGCAGCTGCCTGCCCACCTGTCTCTGGGTGGCGCCCTGACAAGAGCCCCTGCTCCGCCACCTGCCTCTCCGAAGCCATGGCCAGCACTGCAGGGCTGTGAGCACCGGCCTCTGCGGGCCTGTTTCCCAAGTGCAGGCTCCTCTTCAAGTGGGGACGTCCACTGTCCGTCTCCAGTCCTGGCACCTGGGGCCCAGGGGCACCCATGGGTGCTGGGAGGTGCTGGTGGCCCTGGCCCAGCTGCAGGGGGTACTGGGCTGAGGGGACCCCCCCAGAGATAAGGGCTCTTATGCTTCTCCAGAGGTGTGAGTGCCCTTGTCTGCCACCAAGACAGGCCCTCCCTTGCAAAGCACTTACTGAGACAGGGAGGAGTCCAAGCTGAAATCTTCTACAGGAAGCCTGGGGACACAGAGGGGCATCAACCAGAAGGCGGCAGATGGACGGACGGAGAAGGTGGCAGACAGACAGACGGAGAGCCTGGGCTCCGGGATCAGGTAGGGCACAGGCACGTGGGGAGCCCCCCAGGCTCAGGAGAGGTGTCTGCAGGAGGCAGCCCACATGCAGAGCTGGGTGGGGACCCTGAGCCGAGCCGGCCCCCTCAAGGCCTGAGAAAGCAGCACAGCCTGGGGGTCCCAGCGCATGCACCTTCCTGTGCCTGGGCCAGATGGGGGGTGACAAGCACACTCGAGGACAGGGCCACTCCCTCAGCCACACGAGCAGGTGATGACGCTTTGAGCACCTGCCCTGGCCCTGCTCAGCAGGAAGCCTGCCCAGACCCCACGTGGGGCTGGCAGCATCCAGGAGGGAGCGCGGTGAGCTCCACTTTGTGCCGAGGAGGCCGAGGCAGCCGGAGTAGCCAGCCAGGGCTCAGGTGTGCGAGGCTGCCCGTAGCTCCACTCCCCTGCCCTACACACAGGCCAGTGGGGGGGTGCACCCTCCAGCCCTGCCCCGTGGCTTCCTGCGACAGGACAGGCCAGGGCTCAGAGCTGCTGCCTGTCGGGGGAACTGGACACGGCCCCTCCACTGGGCCAGCAACCACAGGCCTGCTACTCCTTCAGGCTGGGCCGGGGTATCCTGGCCCCAGTTGTCCCAGGCTGGCCAGCAGGCGGCTGACACCAAGGTGGTCACAACTGGATGCGGAGCTCAAGGGAAGAGGCTGGTGGGAGCTGAGTGCTCTGGAGGACCGGCCTGTGGGCGGGCTGGGCAGGGTGGGGTGCAGAGGGTCTTTGCCTGCACTGACTGTGTGCCTGTCCTGGGCCAGCTCCTCCTCAAAGGAATTCAAAGGGACCGCTCTCTTTTAATTCTCAAAACAACCATTTTTTTTTTCCAGCAAATAAAACAAAGGTTCAGAGAGGACCACTGTCTTCTGGGGCCACACAGGCAGGAAGGAGGGAGCCAGCCTGGGGTCACAGGCACATGCTCACAAGCCTATGCCAGGCCCTCTGGGTGGGCAGGTGCCCCTCCCAGTGCCCCGAGCCCTGGCAGCTCCTGGTCGCTGGGGAGGCAGAAGCTGGACACACTTCTGGGAGGGCCAAGGCCCCGGCAGGCACGGCGGCTGGGTCAGCAGCTCCGCACAGAGCAGGCGGAACCGCAGGCTTAGCGGGGCTGATCTTTGGGTTCGCTGGGAGCTCCTGGCGGATTCTGCGTGTCCAGCTCAGTTCCCTCACGGGCCCCGGCGCTGTCCGAAGCTCTGAGCCAGGGCAACAGCTGTGTCAGAGGCTGGCAGGAACCTGGCAGTGCCTGGGCCCATGGCAGCCGGTCTGCCTGGCCTGTGGGGTCAGGTCCGGCGTGGCCAGGCCCTGCTGGGCTCCACCGTGTCCTCTCTCCCCAGTGCTCCCTGGCCGTGTCCCTCTGCATTCCTAAGTGTCCACTGAGCTGTGCGTGGGGCCTCCCATCCACCCTGCCCAAGGCGCTGTTGTCTGAGTGTTGAGGAAGCCACCACCTGTCAGTTGTCCCACAGCCTGAGGCCCAGGAGAGCCATCCCCGCTCACTCTGGGAGGGGCTGCCAAGCACGTGGGTAGAGGATCCACCCAGGGGCTCCCAAGGGGAGGACAGGGGCCTGTGGGCAAAGGGACCCCGGGCTTCGCTGGCCTGTGCAGACCCCGGCTGAGGACTGGAGCCCTGTGTCAACAAAGTCTGTCGGCTGCACAGACCCCGCCGGGTACACTGCCAGGCAAGGGGTGGTGACGGGGAGGGGAGCTGAGGACGCTGGACCTCTATCCACAGCATCCATACCCACGCTGGTCCAGTGGGACTCTGGTGGTCACCTGTCCCAGGGGCTGGTGGCCTGGGCATCACTCAGTGCCTCTGCCAGCCCTATCGCCGCTGGGACCAGGTGGTGAGGGCCCATCCCTGAGCCCACCCTCCTCCCACGCCAGGCTTGCCATCAACACAGTGACAGAACCTGCACTGAAGCCGTCCTCTGCCTCCTGGGAGAGGGTCTCAGCCCCACTTAGGGCAGCAGTGGTCAGCGGAAGGGTCCGGGCCTAGCCCTACCTTTCCCCCACACACACAGGGACGGGCGGGTGAGGTCACAGGGAGAAGACGGCTTCTACAAGCCAGGGAGAGGGGCCTGGGGAGGAGCCAGTCCTGCCGACGCCTTGAGCTCCAACCTCCAGGACTGTGAGAAAGTAAATGAGGCGCAAGCCCCAGGCTGGGGCAGGCCCAGTAAACTCACCCCCGAAAGACAGGGCCCAGTGTCCCCGAGGGCCTGGGAACTCAGCCCCACCCCTGCAGCTGGCCACTCCCTGCATATGCTCTGGGTCAAGGATGAGCCAGCCACCCAGACTGGTGTGTTCTAGGGTGGGGGAGAAACAGCACAGGGCACTGTGTGGAAAGAACGTACGGAGCCCAGATGGGGACAAAGCCAGGTGGGGGTGCACCTCAGGGGGGACGGGGCCGCACTCAGGAGGGGCCTCCTGGGCGAGAGGGCAGCTGGGGTGAGCTCCAAGGGGGCTTCAGGCCCAGGGTAAGGGGTGTGCCCAGCCAGTGTGAACACCATGGAAAGGGCGGGGCGCTGGGTGTGTGCCAGGGTGAGGGGGACACGGAGGAGCAGCCACGTTCTTGGAGAGGAGAGGGGGCCACCATGAAGGTCTGGGTCAGCAGGGGAGGGAGATCCCAGCAAGGGTGTCCGGGGTGGGGATGCTCAGGGGACCATATCCTCAGCCAAGGAACACCAGGGCGAGGGGCTTGGGGCTGGGGCAGGGGTGGGCTCCGAGTGCCACAGCTGCACTCTGACATGTCTGGCTGCCACAGATACTGGGTGCTGGGACAGCAGCAGGAGGACCTGCCACACTGGACCTCAGGCCGTGTGGGGGCCACAGGCTTTCAGGCCAGCAGAGTAGGATGGATGTGGGGAGGATGAGGGGATCGGGCTGCGCTGGTGCCTTAAGTTAGGCCTGAGGCTGGGAGGGCCCCTCTGGGAGGGGCGAGGCCACCTAGGTCCGGGGGTGGTGGGCACACGGAGAGGCTTGCCCAGAGCCTCCTCACCCAGCAGGGGGCTCACTAAGCGGCCCTGTCCCTCCATTGGGCACTTTTACTCAAAAGCTCTGCAGTGATGGCCTCCGGCCCCACCACATTGGGAGCTGGTCACGATCCAGCTCCCAATCCCTCCCCGGCCTCACACAATGGAGTGAGAAGGAAGGAGGAGACCCCGGAGCTCGGAGCCAGGGGAGCTTGACTGTGCAGGGGGAGGGACAGACACTGGCCCGTGGCACCCATGAGTGGGCACAGGGTATCATGGGGGCTCTGGGCAGGGGCAGCACCTACCCTCTGGACACAGCACCAGGAGCAGCCCCCCCTACCCGCCGTGGCTCAGTCCCTGGAGGGCAGTGGAGACCTCTCCTCGGCTCCACTGTCTTCTCAGCAATGGGACAGGCAGAGGCTGAGAGGGCTGAGGGAGCCCGGACCCTGGCTGGCCATGAAGGTAGCACACTGCAGGACGGGGCAGCTGTGGGCACTGCGGCCTGAAACTCCCTGGGTCAGACCACACCCACCTCTCAGCTCTGGCCTGGCCTGAGCTTTCTGTGAGATCTATACTCCTGAAGAGCAAACCCACCAAGACCTCCTCTGCTCGGGAGCCTGCCCTGCTCATCTTGGCGCACGCCCTGCCACGTGAACCTCCAGGCCCAGGGGCTGCGGGCCCAGTTGGTAGCAGCTCAGTTACCTCTGCTCTGCAAAAGGAGGCTACGACTCTGCACTTCAGGGTCTGCCGGGGGACGAGTGAGGCCACCCGGGTAGAAGTGTCAGCACAGTGCATAGCCCACAGGGCTGGGGTGAACATGGGGGAGGGCTTCCTGGAGGAGGTGGCCCTGGGCTGCAGCTCCCATGCTGCACTGCACTCCGGGCAGAATCTGCTATCCCTGTGGGCTCTGCAGGAACAGGATGGGGCAAGGAGCCTGTCCCTTGAGGGCTGGCTGTGATAGGGCTCCCAGGATCACTGGCCCCCACAACGTCCAGGAAGAGGAGGGAGAGGGGACTGTGGTCCCCAGGGTCTTGACCAGTGCTCGCCTCCCGGGCGGAAGCTGCCCATTAGCTGCAGGAGTCTGCAACCAGGCGCCTGACCTTAGCCTTGACAGCCTCTTCTGCAAATGGGACTAAGCTGGGCAGTGCCTCCCAGGGCTGCTGTGAAGAGCTAGAAATGGGGGTGCGGGGGGGGTGCCCAACAGCTCACGGCCAGGTGGGAGGGGCAAGGGAGAGGCTCCTGGGCACCCTTGGCCTTGCCATCTGCCAGGCCTGGCTCTGCCAGCCCTGCCTCCCAGCCCTGATGAAGCTTCAACTCTTGCTGCTCCCTCTTCATCTCCCCATGCTCGTCCAGGAAGGACCAGCACCCCAGGAGGCCGTGGTTCTTTTGTCCTGGCCTGGCCTGCACCTCTCTCTCCCAGGCACAGGTTCCCTGCCCACGACTTGTGCCCACACCAGGCCAGGTCTGATTCATTCTCATTTCCCCCGCAGCATCCAGAATGGCTCCTGGCACAGGAAAGGTGCTGGCTAGGAATTTACTGCTGCAGACGAGGCCTCGGTGTCCTCATCCGTGAAATGGGGGTGCTGCGCCCCACCCTGAGCTTTCGGAAGGGCCGAGGAGGGGTAGGCGCTGCTCCACCTGCCCAGCCATCCCCAGAGGACAGCCTATTGGCACCTCACCTGCCACAGGCACCAGACTCCAGCCCAGGCACGGCCCACAGCGGGGCTCCCCAGCAGCCTGAGCCCCGTGTCCCAGCTCCGATCTGCTGTGCAGGCTTCAGCCTCACTCACCTCTGGGGTGGGGACACAGATGCCCGCCCTGGCTCCCCCCAAGTGGTGCACCAAGAGCGGGGCTACTGTGGGATGGTGTGCAGGCAGGGGCCCCCAGTGCCTGGCACATAGCCGGGTCCACTTCCTCCCTCCCCTGCAGCCTCACCTGGAGCCCCGCCGCGCTCAGCCTCTAAGTGGGGGGAGAAGGGGTCCCGCAAGCTCCAAAGGCTGGAGACACAGCGGGAAGCGGGGGCTGTGGTGGGCTTGGAGGGGAGACCCTGGCCGTCCCCCCTTCCCCGGGCTGCAGGCAACGCAGGTGCAGCCCAGCCAGCGCAGCCCGAGCAGGATGCAAGCGCGATTTGCCAAGCGGGGTCCCAGGCCCGCGCGCCCCTACCTCTGGCCCACGTCGCTGCCCACGGAGCCCCCGCCGCGGGCCGGCAGCAGCGGGCTGAGCCCGTGCGGCTCCTCGGGGGCCGCGGCGCCGGCTGGGGCGCCCCCCGGGCCCGCCTTGCCCTCGGACGGCGAGCGCGGCAGCTTGGCCCGCGCCATCCTGCGGGAGCGCTCGGCGCGGCGGGCGGGCTGGCTGCGGGCGGCGGGGGCGGCGCCGGGCGGAACCATCTCATCGCGCCGCGCCCTCCCCGCGCCGCCGTGCAGTGGAATGGCCGGGAGCCGGGAGCCGGGAGCCGGGGCTGGGGGCTGGGGAGGGCGGGCAGGACCTCCCGACGCAAAGCACCGCCAGCACGCCGCGCAGAGAAGGTTCGAGCCCCCAGCGGTCCTGCGGCTGTTCTGGCAGAAGCCGAGCCACGGTAACAATGACAGTAGCGCCAGGGGGAGGGGAGGCACCGCGAGGCCGGGGGCCCTGGGCGCCTGCCCCGGGCGCAGATGCTGGAGAGGAGCCGGGACCCACTTGGCAGGGCCCAAGCCACGACCCTCCAGCCCGCCTGCGGACCAGGCCTGGCGCTGAGGATGGCCTCCCCAGGCAGTGCCCACCCCTGGCCCCCAGCCCTGCTGTGGGGTGGGTGAAGCACCCTGGCCAGGGGGGTGACGGCTGAGTTTGCCTGTCCTCACCAGGGTCCTCATCCCCCACTTTCTACCTCCGAAGCCATCAGGACACAGCCCACGGGGCACTCCCGATGGCGCCTGTACGCCAGGCTGGGCACCGGGCACAGATCCCACCTGTGCGTGTGCAGCACTGGTCTGCCCCAGATGCCTGGCCGGCCCGCACGTCTCACATGCTGCGGCGTCGCTAACTTGTTCCCTTCCATGCCACAGACGCGGCTCCAGGTGCCTTGCCCAGGTGACAGGCAGGTAACAGCCCGGAGGTGCTGGCACTGGGAGGCCTGGCTGCCCCAAAGCCAGCTCGGTGGAGGCAGGAGGCTGTCAGATTCACACCTGTCCTCAGCAGTGCAGGGTGGCAGGGTCCTCCAGACCTGCCCACACTCTGACCCCAGGCCTGGATCCTTGCACGCCAGGGGGGGCTGCCTCTATTTCTTCCCCCAACCGTGCCCCTACCAACAGCTAGGGCCCAGCGAGTACAAAGGCTTGTGGGAGGAAGGTGGGCCTAGGACCCCCAGACAGCACCAACTCCAGCTGAGGGAGAGCGCTGCCCGCCCCAAACTCACACCAGAAGCCCTCCCGGAGCCGGCTGCCCATCCCCCCACACTGAATCCCCCTACCCTTCACTGGACCTTCCTGACCTCACCACAGGAGGCTCAGGGCTCACCCCTCGGGGGACTGGGCGGCCAACTTGGATGGGGTGGGGTAAAACTCCAGCGGCAGGGCCCGGACAGGCAACCAGGCCTTCCATTTCTTCAGCACCCATTACAAGGGAGGGCTGGGTCGTGTGAGGGAGGCAGAGGCACAGGGCCCTGCTCCCTCTGGGGGCCCGCACACTGAGTCACCATCGTGCTCGGAAAATGACCGACTCACTGGCCCTCCTGATACCTGTCCTAGCAGCCTCCCCAACGAGGCTGAGTAAGGAAAATCCCCTGAAAAGCCTCTGCGTGTGGTCTCAGCAAATACTCCCATGCACATTGCCCTGGCTGCTTTTTGTGGCTTGGGTCTGCCCCAGGGGAAAGTGCTGTTTGTACCTGCAAAGCACAAGGACCCCCTACCAGTCCCTGGTGTGGGGGGCACCAGCAGATGGAAGCCCCCCTCGCCCCTCCTGTGGAGTGCTTCAGAGCCACTGCAGAGAATGAGCCTGGGCGCTTCTCCTGGGCGCGTGCTGAGCCCCACGCTGTGCTGTGCGTAAACAGGCTCACTGGGGGCCCTGCACCATCCCTGGGCGCCATCAGTAGGACCCTTCACGGCACCATGACTCCACAAAGGGCTGGGTGGACATCAGGGCTGCCCATAGGTGGTCACCCTGGAGCGGGGAGGCAGCTGGGAGGGAGGGCGCCTGGGCTGTGGACACTCTGGTTTCATAAAGAAACGGCTTGCTCACATTCCCTGGGCACGAACCCACAGCCCACCGAAGTGCTGGCGGAGCCTTACACGGGACGTAAACGCGCTCCCACCAGGGCAGCTGCTTCATGAGGCACAGCTGTGGCTCTTTCCATTCCTGCTTTTTGAGAGTGCAGTCTTCGCTTACTCCTGGCCTTTGAAGTCCAGGATCAGTCAGGTGACCAGAACGCCTGTTCGGTGTTGTGCACGGAGTGCCCACAACGGCCGCAGCAGGTGCCGCCTGGGGTGGGGGAGGGGAGGAGGACCTTCCATGTGCTGCTGTACCATGTCTGAGGTTTGATTTATTTTGAAATGACTCTCTATGCTTGTCACAGAAAGTCCAGTGTGATGATTCCCATGCGGAATCTGGTCCCCATAGGGAGGACCATCCCTTCGGCATTAAGCAGCAGTCCCAGAGCCCCTTTCCTGGCCTCAGGGCACCAGGACGAGTGCAGGGCATAGGGCCGGAGCCAGGTGAAGAGGGGAGGGTGGGCTGGGGCCCCAGGCTCAGGGTCCACAGAGACACATGAGCCTTGAGGTGTCCCTAGCACTTTCTGCTCCCATGGAACCTGGACAGGTTGGACCCCTGGCTACACAGGGGCAGACATCCTAGAAACACAGGAGACATAACAACTGCCCTTTCAGGGAGCACGGGGACGCTGTGGTTCAAATGTTTGTCCAAGCAGCACAGAGCAGAGGGCAGAGCCTACTGAGAGCTGAGTGGGACCGCGGGCTGAACAGAGGACAGGGGACCCGGTGGGTCCAAGGTGTTTTTGAAGGTGGCACTGGCCAGACTGAAGGACTGCAGGGGGAGGACAGCGCTCAGGCTGGGGGGGAAGAGGCAGGTGGTGACACCCCAAGGTGAAGACAAACGTGGCAGGCAGGGGTGGGTTATGACACCCATTCTGGGTGTTCTCAAAGTGCCTGCCAGGTTGCATATCTTGGTGGGCACTCATGCCTGGGGCTATGGGGGATGCCAACCTGAGAGGGACGCATTCGTGTCTCCTGCTCAGCAGTGGGATCTGAAGCCCCAAACCAGCTGGGGTCACCTTGGTGGAATGGTGCAGCCTGAAATCAGCCAAGTGGGAGAGGACTGCAGGGCTGGACAGTGTGATGTCTACAGGTGGGGGGGCAGGTGTGGGGGC
>NW_016107654.1:2416081-2422093 GCF_001604975.1 Cebus imitator
GGGTGGGGGCAGGGGCGGGGGCAGGTGTGGGAGCAGGGGTGGGGACAAGTGTGGGGGCTGCACCAGGAGCCTTCCCAACCCAGGAAAATGAACAAGCATAGTAAGAGCTGGAGATGAGTGACCCAGACCAGCATTGCAGGCCTCCTGGAGGGTGTCTGGGGAGTCACAGAGGGGGTACAGGTGGTGCTGCTCCCCACACTGTTCCCATCTTCTGAGTCTAAACTGGGGGTATCATGGGGTCCCAGGAATCCTCACCCTTAGGAGGCAACCAGGGGGAATGTCCTGAATTTGGTCACTGTCTGACTGGGGAGACACCTGGGCTGACCTTGGATCGAGGTGAGACCTCTTTATTGCCCCCAGTGGGGGAAGGGCATGGAGCCCCAGGAAGGAAAGGGAGGGAAGAAGGAAAGGAAGGAAAGGAGAAAGAGAGAGAGAGAGAGAGAGAGAGAGAGAGAGAGAGAGGGAAAATGGACTTCAGCAGACAAGGAACCTGGCCAACAATGAGACAAAACCCAGAGAAGGAAGTTCCCTAGGAGGGCTTCGGGCACTGGATCAACCAAATAAGAACAGGGCGCAATGGCAGCCGCACTCAAAGATGAGGCCCTCAGCAGCCAGCGGCAGAGAGGGAGACTGCGGAACTCCAGAAGTGGGGAACCCACACGCGACATGGTTAGCACTCAATGAACCTGAACCAGCAGGAACGGGAGAGGCATGGCTGAAATCGGATCACCCACGCAGACGGCTGGCTCTGAGTAGCACAGTGAAGGCCCAACAAGATCCAGGCACCGGAGAAAGGGTGAGGACATGTTCGCTGGGGAATCCTTCCTGCCTCTGGGTAGAGGCCTCAGCCAGGTTTCGGTGTTTAAAATATATGTGAAGCCGGGTGCAGTGGCTTACACCTGTCATCCCAGCACTTTGGGAGGCCAAGGCGGGTGGATCACCTGAGGTCAGGAGTTTGACACCAGCCTGACCAACATGGTGAAACCCCGTCTCTACCAAAAATATAAAAATTAGCCTGGTGTGGTGGTGGGCACCTGTAATCCCAGCTACGTGGGAGGCTGAGGCAGGAGAATTGCTTGAAACTCGGAGGCAGAGGTTGCAGCGAGCTGAGATCGCAAATTTGCACTCCGGCCTGGGCAACAGAGCAAGACTCCATCTCCAAATATATATATATAAAGTATTTAGATATGTGATGACGAAGGCAAGAAAGAACTGTGCATGGAGTCCCAGGAAAACAAGGTGCAGGATGCATTCCACCCAAATATGGATCCTACTGTACCTCCTGAGCTGAGGGTAAAGAAGATTCTGCAGGTGCACAAGACAGAACCAGCAAGTCACCACAGAGGGGGCGACTTCATTTACAAAACACTGAATCAACACATTACAAGAATTATATGGTTATGGATTTTAATAAACTGAGCATGCATTCATGAAACTTAAAAAATATTAAGAAATGCATTGAAAAAAGTAGCGTAAAAAAAGACAACTCATATGGTTAAATAAAAATTACAAAGGTCCTGAGCCAATTAATGGTGGGTAACAATGTCATTCCAAATGCCTTTAAGGTTTCAATCTTCAGGCTGCAGATTTTCTGCAGTGAACTAAGCATCAGAGGATGACAGTTCCATGCTGATCAAGTTCTAAAGGGAAGAAATGGTCTAGGACTATTATACCCAGCCAAAGTGTCACTGGGGTCTAGAGACGCAGGGACGATGTCCTCAAATGCAAAGGAGCGTGGGAGAATGCGGCACAAATGCAGATGCCCTTGTTGGGAGAAAAACCACCACAGCTGCCTCAAACATGAAGCTGCTAAAAGCAACGCCCAAGAAAGAACTCCAGCGTGAGGAAGCCACATGAAGGGGTGGGTGGGCAGCAGGAAACCCACTGAGGTGGCTGCAGAGCATTAGAGAATGATGCAAAATATGGTCATAGAACAGGTAAGCGTTTAAACCTTGGTAGAGTAAAAACAATGACAACGTCAGTATCACCGCGGGCGTCCAGGGCACCGTGATCCAAAATGAAGATACCCCAGCCAACTCTCCTCTCCTCTCCGAGCCCACTGAGGTGTCATGCCAGGCGCACTGAAAGACCCATCCTCAGAGAATGGCAGATTCCAGGGTAGGGAAGGTATAAGAGTGTGGAAAATCTAGTTTTTTTTTAGAGAACAAGGAAGCTGCAAAGAGGAACAGGGTCGTCTCCAAACACACAGACGCCAGTGGGAAGGGCTCCCGTTGGCCAAAGTAGAGGCAGGGGTGCCCAGAGGGGACAAGGATTCAAACATGGCGGGCGGCCTCCTGCTTCTGTGTGCTTACACATGACCACAAATTCAGTCGCTCCACCACACATTTGTTTTTTTGCCTTGAGACAGGGTCTCACTTTGTTGCCCAGGCTGGAGTGCAGTGGCATGAACATGGCTCACTGCAGCCGGGACCTCCTGGGCTCAAGTGATCCTCCTCCTGCCTCAGCCTCCCGAGTAGCTGGGACTACAGGCATGCACTGCCATGCTTGGCTAATTTTTTTTTTTTTTTTTGAGATGGAGTTTCACTCTTGTTACCCAGGCTGGAGTGCAATGGCGCGATCTCGGCTCACCGCAACCTCCGCCTCCTGGGTTCAGGCAATTCTCCTGCCTCAACCTCCTGAGTAGCTGGGATTACAGGCACGCGCCACCATGCCCAGCTAATGTTTTGTATTTTTAGTAGAGACGGGGTTTCGCCATGTTGACCAGGATGGTCTCGATCTCCTGACCTCGTGATCCACCCGCCTCGGCCTCCCAAAGTGCTGGGATTTCAGCTGTGAGCCACCACACCCGGCTGACGCAAATTTTTCAAGCATGCAGTCCTGGAGGTCAGAAATCCTGAGACCTAAGTGCTGGCAGGGCTGCTCCTTCTGGAGCTCCAGGGAGGCGTCCATTTCCTTGTCTTGTCCAGCTTCCAGTGACCACCACCCTCCCCGGCGGGGCCCCCCTCCCATCGCTCTGGTCCTTGCTTCCACCACGAATCTCCTTATCCAGCGACTCTGAGCCCTTCCTCCCTCCCCTAGGACCTCTGTGGTGATCTTGGCTGACCCAGGTCAACCACGACAATTCCCATCTTCAAGGCCCTTCACTTCATCACGTCTGCTAATCCGCCTCGCCGTGCGGGGTTACATAGTCACAGGTTTCTGGGATCAGGACATGGACCTCTTCCGGGAGCATTATCTGGCCCACGACCTGGCAGGTCCATGGAATAGCATGGGTCCACACCTGATGCTCCGAAGGGGGAGTCCAGGGAAGCCCCCTCCTTGGTGCCAGCACTTGAGGCTGCAATTCAACCCTGCCTTACTGTGAAAACCTGTCGTTAAAGAGAAAAGGATCAAGAGTGTTTCCAGCAGGAATTATATTTGGGGGTGCACAGCCAGCTCCCATGGACGAAGGAGCAGCAGAGCGCAGAGGAGAAAGTGCTAACATCGGTGGATGGTGGAAGAGAAAAACATGGCCAGCACCTCCCAGGCCCTAGCGGAAAGATGGTCTTGGGCAAGGGTCTTCAGAGGGGGCTGAGAGCCATAGAAGGGGCACTGGGTGCTCGAAAACCCACAGGCCACCTTGAGGCGACCAGGGGGAAGCACCTGCCCCGTGGAGGGGTTGGGCAGGCCCCAGCAGGTCCACTGGGCCATCTTTGACACAGGCAACCAGGACCCAAGGCCACACACAGACACCAAGGGCAGCTGCAACATTCTCGAGCCTCAATCAAGTAAGCTCTGTCCCGCAGGCCTGCAGACCCAGCTTCCACTCTGCAAAAAACCCGGAGGCAGAGGAAGAAGCCACACCGCCCACAGAGGCCACCGGACACGTGCAGACAGTGGAGCCTCCTGCAGGACGCGAGGCCTGGGTACGTGCTACCTCTGTTGCATAAGGAGCCGCCACCAGCCTGGAAGCTGAAAGCAGCACCCACTTATCACTTCCCGGCTCTGCAGGGTAGAAGTCGCGCACAGCTGAGCTCAGTTTCCTGCCGAGGGTCCCATGAGGCTGAGATGGAGGCGTCCGCAGGGCTGGGCTCATCTGGAGCTCAGCAGGAATCTGCTCCCAGGCTCTGATCCCGCCCTCTGCAGAATCCCCTCCTGCACTTGGGGGACAGGGCACCCCCTTTCTCTCGAGGGCTGCCTCCTGCTTTGGCACACACCCTTGTCTCCAAAGCAAGCATGCAGCGCTCAGCTCCCTGTGCCTTCCAAGCACTTCGCCTCTTCCACCACCGGCCAGAGGAAACACTGCTTTCAAAGGGCACGTGTGAGTAGACTAAGCCCACCTGGATAACTGCCTTTTAATTCATTCAAATTCAACTGATCCACAAGCTTAATTAATCCTCGGTGCGTGCCTGTCTCCCAGTTTCTCCTTTGTATAAGGAGGGGCCATAGTCTTATTAAATTAACCTCATTTCACCTTAATTTCCTCTAAAGAACCGATTTCCAAATCCAGCCTAAGGTTCCACAGGCTAGGGCTTTGATAGATAAATCTCGGGGACACAACTCAATTCCCTACACCGTGTCACGTGACAATCACGGTGCGCTGTCTCAGATTCGCAGTCCCCGGACAGGGTGGGAATCCTGGGGGCCACACCTGATGGGAGCTGATCCAGATAGAAAAGGGGTTTGTGAATCATCATAACCAGACCTGACACGACGTTCCTGGACTGCACACACCACTGGTAAGGACATGCCGGGCCGCTTGGAAGATGTCACTCTAAGCTGGGCTTGGCTGCCCGTCTCCCAGGACCCCTGCCTGGCCCTCTCCTCTCCCCTTCCAAGCCCGTGGCTGCTGCCCTCACTCTGCAGGCCCGGCTCTCTGCCCCTCCGTGGGCATGGCCTTGGCCTCCATGAGTTCGTGGGGAGATGCCTCCTCCCTTCCTGTCCCCCGGCACAGGGCGTGAGTCTTGGGAGACCTAATTAGGGCCTCATGAAATCTGGGCTTCCCAGGCGGGCTCTGGGTGGGTGCTACGTCCTCAGTGAGGCTGTGGGGGTCTCACTTCCTAAGGAGTGGTCTGGGGGTGGCTCGGCCGCTGGCTGTTTTCTGCCCCACATAGAAATGACTGAGTCTTCCCGAAGTTCTCCCTCCGAACAATCATGGGATTTCCTGGTGTCGGGGGTCCTGGGGCTGCCACAGTGGGGGACATCCATGTCTCTGGCTGATATCCAGGGTCACGAGGCTGCACTTCTCCCTTGGGGGCCCTAGGGAGGCCCCTCCTCCCTCCTCCAGCTTCCGGGGACTCTGAGCGGCCCTTGGTGGTGGCCACATCTCCGGGCTGTGCTCCGCCTTCACTGGCCACCTGCTTCTGCCTGTGCTAAACCTTTCCTTTTTTGAGTGTTGTTAAGGCAAGCTTGTTTTCGTAGTAAAAGGTGTATCACAAACGTTACCCTTTCAACCCTCTCTGCCGCCCTCCCTTGAGGCCCATGTGACTGCATTTTGTGCCGGCCAGGATGGTCTGCCCATCACAGGGTCCCTCCCTCCCTCGCTCTTGAGAGCCCAGTCCCAGGCTGTGGTTTGGGATGATGGGGACGGTCATCCTTCGGCTCACCTGAGAAGGGCCCTGGTGTGGACCCACACTCTGGGTGGCCCTATGCTCCTCTGCGGGCCCCACCTCTGTCCAGAGAATTCAGGCTGGCAAGTGGGGGCTGGAGGAGCCTCGCCCAGGGGCCGGGGATGGGGAAGTGTGGCCACCTTTGGCGTGGGGGGCACTGCCCCGCCTGGTGCCACATCTCCCTTCAAAGGCACAACAGCACCACCAGGCACGGGGGTCCTCCCCTCCCAAAGGTGACACATGGCTGGGCTCCCCCTCCCCACTCCCAGGCCCCTCAGGGGCTCCCCCTCCCCACTCCCAGGCCCCTCAGGCTGGGTCCTGGCTAATCACTGTGGAGGAGGCCCTGCAGAGAGAGAGAAACTGATGGAGAAGGGGGGGGGGCGGAGAGAGGGAGAGATGGGGAGGGAGAGGGAGGGAGAGAGGAGGAGATAGGGTGGGGAAGGAGGAAACAAGGAAAGAAGGG
>NW_016107654.1:2422205-2461314 GCF_001604975.1 Cebus imitator
GGGAGGGAGGGAGAGGGAGGGAGGGAGAGAGGGAAAGAGCAAGAGAGGGAAGGAGGGAGGGAGAGACGAATTAATTAGCTAATCTATCAGGTTGGGGCGGGGCTGGGCCGAGCCCGGCCTGGGTCTCCGTGGGGTGGGTGCACAGGAGAGCCTGGCTGGCCTGGGTTTCCTCGCTTTATATTCCTAACAGGTCCCACCTCCTCAGGGACCTACTGAGGCTCGAAACGGGGTGGGGGTGAAGATGTGGCCCTGACCAGGTGGCGAGGCAGGGAAGCCAGGGGAGCTCTGAGCTCAGACCCTCCCCCATGGCCACCCAAGACGGGGCGGCCTTGTTCCCCGGGGCCTTCTGTCCTGGGCCAGCCTCATCCAGTCCCTGGAAGGGATACGAGACCCAGGGAGGCTCCAGAGGGCCCTGCAGGCTGGGGGTCTGCCCTGGGGGCTGCTGGCCCCGTGCCCAGGCTGCGGGCGTTCTCTGCCCTGTAGGTGCAGTGAAAAGCGAAAGGCTGCCATGGGCAGGCCAGGAAGCTGCCCTCACCGGGAGCCCGGTCTGCCGGTGCCTCGATCCCGGGCTTCCAGCCTCCAGAACTGAGAAATAAATCTCTGCAGCCAAGGCTGCCGGGTGTGTGGTGCTTTTCCATCGCAGCTGGGAAGACGGAGATAAGCGTAAACACACTTCCACCCATTCCATCTCAGCTGGATTCGGCCGGATGATGTAAACGGAACACTGGGGGAGGCGCACTGGGAATTACAACCTGAAGCCCAAATGGATGGCGGTGTCCCGAGGTGGAGGATGCCAGCTCCCGCCTGCTGGGCATCTGTGTTCTGTTTCATGCTAATTCGGGAGGAGTTTGATTTTTTTGTCACGCACATGAGTCCCTGGGACATGGGCTGGGTGGTGAAGCCTCATGCCCCACTGTGCCAGCCCAGGGGTGGGATGGGGGATGCAGCCCGAGGGAATGTGGATTTGCCCTCTCAGGGTCTCCCTGGGTATCCCTGGGGTGTGGTTGGGGGAGCCAGAGCCCCCCACGTGAATCAGGAAGATGGAAAGGCACTGCCTGGTGTGCTGCCTCATGGCCCAGGGCACCAGGATCCTCCTTCAATCCCCCTGCAGCCAGGTGAAGTCCTACAAGACTCCGTTCACCTGTGGTGGCCCCTGGTCACTGACAGCCTCTGTGGCCCTCCCACCCTCCTGTTGACCCTGCCCGTTCTTCGACCACCCAGGGCTGGAGGCAACCCAGCCCCTGGAACTCACACTGGGAGGGAGAGCCAGGGCCAGGAGGAAGGGGTGGCCTGCCCTGGGAGCCACAGTCTCCACAGCAGAGGTGTCGCCTTCCCCCAACCCTGACTCAGGCCCACCTGCCAGGCCCCGGCTTCCTGGTAGGGACCTTAGGTGATGAAGGTGAGCAGGCCTGGCCTCCAGCCATGCCTAATCAAGTGGGGGAGGCAGAGAGGAAAGGGCTGGAAAGGGACTGGAAAAATCCTGACATTTCACTCACCCAGGACACCTTAAAGCCCACGGGACTGGCCAGAACTTTTGGACGCCATCCCAGGGCCTTTTCTGCTCTGGTAAACCAGACCTGACTCAATCACGCAGGCAGCAGACCAAGGGAGTCCAGGAAAGGTGGGGAGGCCGCGGCCACTCCGGGCTCATCTGCTGGTACACGCGTGGCCCGTGCCCTTCCCTGGCCAGGAGCCCCCAGCCTGCCTGGGCCCCACTGGTCTGGCCCAGGCCATTTCTCTGGCCAGCCGTGTCCTCCCAAGCCAGTAGGTATTGGATCTGGACAGGGCCCCAGCCTGCTGAGGACGAGAAGGGCCAGGGGCAGGACTAGGGTCCCACCTGGCCCCTCCCTGCCCATTAGTGCCACTGCACACAGCAGGATGGCCCTGGGCAGAATGTTAAATATAACAGCACCCAACTCCCCCGCTGCCACCCACCACCTTCCAGGGGCTGAGCAGGCCAGCATTTCCCTGAGCTCAGCAGCTCTGGGTGGGACGCATGCCAGGGGACCCTGTGCTGGAGCGGAGTGGCTTCAAGGCTGGGGCCAGCTGGGCAGCTCAGGCCAAGTGCTTGTGGGCCACTCCAGCCCCTTCTGGGGGTCCCCAGTCCAGGGATCACGCCTCCCAAACCCAGCTCCAGGCCTCTCCTGCCTCAGCTCTCACTCTGCATGGCTCCCTGACTCCTCCTCCAACCTCCACTGCCCCTGGGCTTGGCTGTGTGTCCCCCACGCCCCACCCTCGTCTTTGGGTCAGGCCTGGCCATGTCCTTCCTCCTGCCTGTCCCCCTCCATTTCAAAGCTCAAGCTACACCTGAGTCTGTCACATGGGGACCTGGGGCCCTAGGCAGGAGCAAGGTGGTGTAGGCACAGCTCAGCCCCGGCTTCCCCAGAGCAGCCCCAACAGAGAGCTGACCTGTGTCACAGGTACCGAGCAGGCCACTCAGGCCTTCACGCAGAAATTGTGGGCTCCATGCCCTTCAGGGAGCTGGGGCTGGCTCGAGGGCCCAGATGTGCCTTCTCAGCTAACTGTCCCACAGTGGCCTTCAGAGAGCAGGTGGGGGCGGGGGTGGGGGTGCAGGCAGGACCCGCACCCTGAGAGCCCTGGGAGAAGCAGAGCAAAGCTCCCTGCGAAGGGAGGCTGCTGGGGCTCCCCCCTCTTCAGCAGGGGCTGCGCTGGTGGGTGGGGGTCAGGATGATGGGGGTGGGGGTGAATGGAGGTGGGGAGGGGACAGGAGGAGATGATGAAGCCTGCAGGGGCTGGCAGGATCCAGGCTCTTTGCAGGAGGGATGGTTCTAGGAGGCGGTCACCACAGCCTGTCCCCCGGGGCTCGAGACTGGGAAATCGGTCAGTTATTAAGTATGACAGGTGAGTGCTCAGAAGGCAGGGCTGTTCCTGGAGATGTCCCCACTGCAACCCCTCCTGCTTGGAGGCCTGGTGGGGCCTTCCCCCTGTGAGAGGAGCCTCTCTCTGTCCCCAGCTACCCTGTCCCTGCGGGGCGGCCGGATTCTTGGCAGTTCAGTGAGGGGTGCGGTTGGGTGAATGGAAGGGGTGCATCCGGTGGAGGGTCTGGTTCGCTCACTCCTTCTGCACCCGCCCCTGCTCCTGTAAGGCCACAGGGTCCCTGCTGGATCTGCTGGCCCCACCCACGGTTGCTGCCTGCGGGACTGGCAGGGGTCCGTCCTCCACGCAGGGCCCACGGCCCCGTGTTCCCGGCAATGCCGGGCCCTGTTTGTAGTCCACTCTTAGCTTGTTGTGTGAAAAAATATTTGGTGTTTCTCAACTCCAGAGAACCAAGTTGAGTTCCGTTCTCTGTTGTCAAAGGAGCTAAGGAAACAGCCTGGGCAGGCCCCTCTGGGGCAGTGTTCTGACCCTCAGGCCGACCTTTCTGCGGCAAGGCGGCCAGCCCCTCCCAGCTGACCCCGGTGCCCGGGCCCCATGGCGGGGAGTGCTGGGCTCAGCCTGGTGTGGCCCAAGAAGCCAAGGCAGTGGGCCTGGCCGTGCTCAGGGATGAAGCTTCCTCTGGCCTGCCGGGAGCCTCAGCCAGTGGGCAGGGCCTTCCTGGCACCTCTGGGAGTGTCAGCGACCCACGTAGCCTCCAGCGGTGGCTTCAGTGGCCCCGGTGGGATGGGTCCTGGCGCAGCAGGGCAGGGGTGGCCACCTTCCCTGCCCCCCACCCACAGTAGGACTCCTTGTCTGGAATCTACCCCTTTTAGGAGGTGGGCTGTGGTGTGACGGCCCCAAGTGTCCCCAAAGCATGCTTCCCCCCCCACACTCAGCATCTGCCTGAGACTCAGTGCAGGGTGGGATCAAAGCCGTGCCTCCACTGCCACAGACAGGGGGCCTGCAGAAGGTGCTGGGGACCCAGCTCGGGGACACCATCAGGACCTACACCCGGTCACTCCTTGCCCTGCTGGCTCCTCAAGCTGCCCTTTGGGGGCTGTTGACCCCTCTGCAGAAGGAAGAGCCCAGGTCTGTGTCCGCCAAAGGCTGTGGTGCTCACTTAGGTTCCGGGACACTCCCAGAGGCTGGCTCTGGCTGGGAAGGGCAGGGTCTCCATCAGCTGCCCTGGGCTCCTGGACAGAGGGGCAGTGAGACTCTCAGGTGGCTCAAGGGGCTCCAGAGCCTGGGACCAGGTGGACTGTGGCTGAGCTGCTCCCCGGAGCCCCCAAGACACTGTCTGTTAGGCAGTGAGGTGAGAGGCCCCCCCAGGACCTCATCAGGTCTCTGAGTCGGGTGAGTGCCCAACTCTGTCTGCTTCCCCCACCGGACAGGACCAATGGGCTGGCTCATCCCCCCCCGTGGGGAGCGGCCTGCCCAGCGCTACAGCCTCCTCTGCCCATGTGGCCAGCCGAGCTCTTCCCTGCCCAAGGCCATGGGTGATGGAGGCTGTGGTGACTCACTGCCAAAGGCTCTACTCCGCGGGGAACAGGAAGCCGAGGCCCGCCCGCCCACCTGCTCGCTCGCAGCCTGCCAGGGGTTGGCAGCAGCACCCGCTCCCCTCACAGAGCCTGCCTGGGTGGAAACAGAGAGTGTGAGGGGTGACCGGCATGAGGGGGCCGGTCTGTGCTGAGCCCCCACATTGTACCTGCCCCATGCTGGTGGCTGGGTCTCCCTGCCCCCCAGCCTCTTCCCCTGGTGCAGAGAGAGACCAGGCAGCACTCCCACCTTACCCAGGCCTGAGACGCCCCCATGGTAAAGGCCACGAAGCTGGTCCCTCAGGGGCCTGAGTGGAGCCTGCGCTGCCATGTCCAGCCACACCAGCCCTTCCAGCTGCGGCCAGGACCCCATCCCTTCCACCTAAGGGCTCTTTCACACAGAGCCATCAGGCCAGTCTTGCTGGGCTCAGCCCTCTCAGACCTGGTCCCCCACAGCCACCAGACCCCACCTGTCCTCCCTCCTGCATCCAGGTAAGCATGTCCTCCCACCACATGAAGACTCTGTGAGTCACTGTGGTACACATGGAGGAGGTCCCACCGGGCCAGGCAGATGACCCCCCCCCATTCTCCATTCCAGGAGGGAGAAGGCACAGGCACTGGCGATGAGGAGGAAGATGAGGAGAAGATGAGGAGAAGATGAGGAGAGAGAGATGGGGTGGGCTCTCAGCGGGGACAGAGGCCTCAGACCCCACCCCAAGCACCCAGGAGGGTCCTCCAAGTGGCCAGTCCCCTCCTCCAGGTCAGCCTGGGGTTTCCACAGAGCTAGAGGCCAGGGTCCCTACGTGTGTGTCCTTATGGATACCAGGGAGGGCTTGGGTGACCCCAGGACCCCTGGGCAGCAGCCTGATTTCCCTCATTGCTGCCCACCCATTCCAGCGTTGGGAGTCATGGGAGAGGCCAGGCCAGACTCACCCAACCCTGCCATGGAGGCCGAAGCAGGTCCCTTTGGGCAAAGAAGGTTTGAGAGAAGAGAAACACTTTGGAACGAGCTCCCTAAGTTGCCTTCAAGAGGAGAGGCCCCAGGCTGCTGCTGAGACCAAGAAGCTGCCCCGTCTGGGTGGGGGAACCCTCAAGGGGGTGTTCCTGGCTCCCAGACCTCTGGAGCACCCTCTCCTATATCCAGTCTAGGCAATTTCTCAGGAAGGCCTGAGTCCACATGAGAAGTGGGCCCAAATATGTATTGGGGCGGCTGGGGAGCTGGCAGGCAACTCAGGCAGGAGCCCCCAACTCACTTGCCCCTGCGTCCCCAGAAGGCTGCCCACTCCTGCACCGTGCCCAGCCAGCCTCACCAGCCCCGTCAGCCCCCACAGGGAGCCAGGCAGAGCTGCTGGGAACTGTGCTGGAGACCAGCTGACCAGTAGCCCCCCACCTTCCAGATCTCAGTGTATCCAAGGCCACCATCCCCACCAGGCCCAGGCTTCCTCTCAGGGGTGAGAAGGGGGAACCACTTTCAGAGGGAAGCTAAGTCCCCTCCCTCCCCTGTCCTATAGACACAACACCACAGAGGCCACGCCCCTCCCTCCCTGTCCTTCACCCATGAGGAAATGCAGGCAACACAGCATCTCTGAGGCCATGTTGAGGGACGGTGCCACAGGACAGGTAGTGGCCACACAGCCCTGACACTCTACACCCCTGGCCACTCCCCCTTCAACAGACCCTCACTATATGCTTCATTTGCAACCAGACACAGCAGGGCCCTGGTGGGGGGCACAGATGCCCTACACCCCGTGGGCCTTTCCTGGAGAGGACCCGAAGCCACGCACAGGCGGCAACTCACACAGCCGCACACATCCGGCAGTCCACCTCCTGATGTCATCGGCCCACAACCCATGCGGTCACTGGGCCAGCATGCCAATGCCAGTGCATGCAAATCTGCGGCTGCCAGGGACAGGGGATAAGGGAGCAGTGGGGAGCGAGTCCCGGGGTAAGGAGATCCCTTCTAGGGTATACAATGTTCTCGAATTACAGCGGCAAGGGTGGCACAGTGTGTGTACTAAATGTCACTAATGGTAAATTCTGTGTTTTATGTATTTTCCCACAATTTTAAAAAACCACACCCAGGACCTGAGACTGACTGTGAAATCCCATGCCAGCCTCTCATCTCCCAGGGACGAGGATGGTTCTCTGTAGGCAGATAGCAAAAACCTCTGCTGTCCATTCCTGAAAACTCAGGGATATAGCATTGCAATTAGATCAACCACAGCTACGGGCATTATCAAGTCATCTGGAAGCCCCAGGCACCATTAGGGGGATGGACATCACTTCCTGCCCAATATCACAGGGCTGCTGTTTTCAAGAATTAACCAAGTCCCAGCGGAGCAGGCACCCGAGGGGCTGGTGCTGGTGTTGTGTCCATAGGTTCGGCCTAGGGAAGCTTTCCATGGCTCCCAGGGGGCAGAAGAGCACGGGACCAGCCTGGCTGTCTGCCCTCTGCCCACACAGGGAGGTAAACTAAACTCTTCATCCAGCCATTTGCGCTTAGGTGGGCTGATTTATTATTACAGCACTGAGTTCAGCATGATAAAAATCCAAGTGTAAAAGTCCTCTCTGCAGGACGCGAATGCCCCGGTTGTGAGGGGACAAAGACTTTGGGCTCAGTCTCCTCTCTGGACTCTTGGTTCACAAGACTGAATGTTATGGGAGGTCTGGTAGAATATTCCACTCCCCGCAGGCAGGGGGCCTTAAGACCCCTTTTTACAAGCCTTCACAGTCCTGCGGACCCAGTCCCTAGCACTGACCCTAGGTACAAGCATGATTTCATTTTGAGCCAGGGTCTTGGCAGTAATCACTCTGAAAGCTCAGCTTGTTTCCTGACAGTTTTCGACCTCGTGTACTTCGTGTGCTAACCCGAGTAACTGCATCGCTGGGGGAAGCTGTGGATTCCCTAGCTGAGCCCAGGGCTGGGTGGTGATGGGGCCCTGCAGACAGTGACCACCCCAGCCCGTGGCTGTAGCTGTATATGCCGGACCCGGGGGCTGTTCCTGACCCAAAGCCCCCCACAGGCTCCAGCCCCGCATGAGTCCTCAGAGCACTTGCCTTCACTGGCAGGCATAAAAGCGCCTCCCCGGAGGCTGGCAGAGCCGAGTGCTGGGTGTTTACCCAAGACAGCTATTTGGGGAAAAGGAGGAGAGAAAACCAGCGTTTCTCCCAGCTTCCTGCCGGCCCCTCAGCGGATGAATTATTCCCATGGGCTCCTCGTGTTGGTCCTTTATTGAAAGACACAATTCATTTTGCCTTTTTAGCCCAGCAAATGTGGAGGGAACGGGGACGCTGTGACGCTGAATAAGTGACCAGGCCACGAGCCTGAAGGACACGCTCCCTCATTGAATAATTAATCAAGGACCGCTGCCTGAACCCGGAGGACGCCGGACTGCGGGCTCCGCCACCGGGCACTTCCGGGCCTGGCTTGCCCCCAAAACCAGCAACACTGGGGTGCTGGGGGCTGGGAGCAGACACCGGAAGGCCGGGCCGCCCTCCCGCTCCGCGCCCCAGTCGGGCTCTGGAAGACTCCGCAGCTCCGAGCGTCCCGCGCCTCCTCCAGGCCCCCTCCCGGGAAGATGCCGCCCCCCGCCCGCACCCCACCTGAAACTTCTGCGTCCCCAGAAGCCGGGAAAAGTTGAAGGGCGCCGGCGGCGGCGGGGGCGCGCGGTGCGGGGCGCGCGAGACCGGCCTTCAGCACCGCGGACAGCTCCGGGCGCGCGGCCCCGGACGGCGACCCCGGCCCCAGGTCCTACCTGTCGTCGTTCTGGAAGGACGGGTCGCCCAGCAGCAGGTCCCGGAAGCGGTAGCGCGGCGGCAAGGGCAGCACCTCCGAGTCCAGGTCGCTCATCTTGAGACCGGCGGTGTCCAGGAGCGCGCCGTTCCCGGCGCAGGGCTGCCTGCGGGGACACGCCAGCGCCCCTCAGCCCGCGCCGGGCGCCCTCGCGGACGCAGCGCAGCCCGCGGCCACGGCGACCCACCGGGCGGGCGGCTGGGCAGGGGCGGGCCTGGAGGCACCCGCGGGCGGGGACGCGCGGGACTGGCTGCGCCCGGCGGGGGCTGGGGCGGGGGCGGTGCAGGGGCAGGGTGCGGGGCTCCCTCTGAAGCGGCCCGGGGCCTGGCAGGAGGTGAGGGGGACAGGAGCTGTCAGGGCCAGCTCAGGGTCAGGCGCGCACCATCCCCCTGTAGCTGCGATAAAGGCTCTCCCCCTGCCCTGGACCGTGTGCCAGGGCCCTGCCATCCCTCTTAACGCCCCAGCTCCCCTGCCCGCCTCCTGGGTCTTTGCGGAGTCCCGCTGCTCAACCTTCCTTCAGGGTCCAAAACACCCGCCCCAGCCCCAGAGACCCATCTCAGACCTTCAGGGTGGAGTTACCAGGAGGCCTGAGACACCCTTGTTTGCAGCTTCCCCAGGTGGAGCAGCTCAGCTCAGCTCAGAACCCCGGGGGCTACCAGGCCCTCTGAGCCCTCAGCTGACTTGCCACTGTCACCAAGTGAGGGACTGAAGAGACACAGAGAGCTGGCAGGGTAGGGGCATGGGGACACACAGGATAGAGTGGGAGGACCGCTGGTGGTCTGCAGTTCTTGGGGGCCCGGGCAGGTGTCTTCCAGGGCTCTTGCACCTTTCTGTCCCCATGTCCCCATCAAAGTGAGTTTTAGCTGCTCCAGGAGAAGCAGGAGCCGAGGAGCAGGGAACTTCCTACCTGTTCCAGACCCACCCCTGTCCCAGGCTGTGTGGCCAGAAAGTGAGCAGAGGGGGTATGGAGAGGACTGTCCAGCTGAGGCAGGGGCAGGAGGCCCTGACCACATCCAGCTCCCCGTAGGGCCCGCACAGAGGTCACTTACCTTGAGCACCAGGTCCACGGTGCCACAAAACCCTCCTTTCTGTCAAGTCGGGGTGGGTGGGCACATTCCTTGAGCCCCCACCAAGTGCCTCTCCTGTGCCCCCCAACCCCCAGATGAGCAGCAGGCCAGGAGGTGTGGGCACCCCAGGCCAAAGCTGCAGGTGGCAAGTGCATGCCCCAAACCCTGCTCCTTGTTCTGAGGTCACAGGTTCAACCCCCAGGATCTGGCAGCGTTGGAAAAATAACATTTTCCTAATTGCATCAGTGTGGCTGCATGTTTTTCCTTAGTCACAAGCTGGCTGGGCCATGGGGAGGTGCAGGCAGGCAGGGGAACCACGTGGCCAGGGGTCAGCACTGTATTTTCTTGGTTTTGTGCCTTCTTTACTGAAAGCCCCCTTCAATGGCAAAACCCCAAGAGACAGCCGGCTCCCCAGGCATGGCTGCCTTCTCCTGCCCCTGCCCCGCCTGCCTTTTGAGCTGCTCTGGTTCCTCCTCCTGGCCTCAAGGCCCAGTCTTGGCAGGGCCCATGGACAAGCTCAGGGGGTGGGACCTCTGTTTGCTTCAGGGGTCACCAGGGAAAGGAAGTGCACCAGGAGTCCAGAGACCTGGCCCCACCCCTGCTCCCCAGATGTGGCCTGGGGAGGGTGACAAGGACAAGCTGCCCTTCCTCCCTCGGGGAGTTGCTTCGACACTGGAGTGAGCACACGGCCGTGAGCAGGTGTCCCGCAGACCTCCTGGCATCCTGCCTCATTCCCCACAGAGCCAGAAACCTTGAAAACACTTGGCTGTTGTGCTGGCCGAGGACCGGAGCTGCAGGGTCTCTGGGAAAGGTGCCCATCGCAGGAGGACCGCAGCAGAACAGCTGCTCCCTGTGTCTCTGGGGTCTGGTTGAGACCTTTCTCAAGCAGGAAGCCCTGCGCCGGCCAGCTCTTTTGGGCCCGTGGGGGTAGGGGAGGGTTGAGGGGTTCAGTCCCCGCTGAAGCTGGTTCAGGGCAAGTGGAACACAACCTTGGTACAGCCAGACACGGGGACCCTGGACCTGCCTCAAATTCTGCACCCCTCTTCTCTCGAGCTCTCCTCCCTATGTGACCCAAGGGGCCCCGGAGCAAATCTGAGACCCCCACTGTCACATCCACAATCTTATCTTCTAAGTGACGGCTGTGCCAAAGAGTTGCCACTTTCCATAAGAATTCTGTGGTTTGGTGGCTTAAGGAAGGTGTGCATCTTCCCAGCCCTTACACCACTCTCTGGACAAGGTGCGGAGCTCAGCCTGTGAGACTCACACACCCCCTGGAGCCAGGGCCGAGCTGATGGGACAGAGCATATGCCCTTAGGCCAGGCTGGGGCAGCCCAGGGGCTCGGCATGGAGCACCCCCTGCTCCTCCTGGGGACTCTCTGGGCTGTCAGCACACACCCCGCAGGCCCAGGGGATGGCAAGAATGAGCTGACATGAGCAGGGCTCAGTCCTGGTCCCTCAGTCCTGGCTGGGCAGCCCCCCGAGAGTTCCTTCATCTCCCCAAGCCTGTTTCCTCATGAGTGGAGGATCTACTGATGCTTGTTCCCTTACAGGGTGACTGAGGAGATGTAACCGGACAGCCAGCCTGAGGCGCTTGGTGTGGGCCTGCATGTGAGCGCTTACGATACAGCAGGTGTAGTGTGGCAGCAGTGTGGCTGGGCCCTCACGGACAACGGCTATGTGACGGGATAACCCGGGCTGTGGCAGGCACCCAGCGTGCCCGCTCTGGCTCAGCTGAGGCCCGTCAGGGAGCTCAGGCTTGGGACGCTGACTTTTGGAATCTAGCTGGAGAGGCCAAGAATGAGTAAGGCGGTCCACACCTGGGCACTGCCGTAGGAAGCCACTGTCAGCTGTTTGGTGCACACATAGTCACGTGCACTGACCCTGACAACCCTGTCATTCGAGGGTGGCCTGGCAGTTGTGCACAGCGCCAACTGTCATGGACTGAGAGCCAGCTGCACGCCAGGTGGTGGCATGGAATCCTAAGAACAGTTCCCAGAGGCCAGGACAGTCCCCATCCCTAATGCTGGGCGAGGATAAGTGGCTCCCAGAGCCCAAGGAGCGTCACTGAAGTCCCGGCAGAGGCGCTGGGGTGGGGGCCCGAGTCCGCCTCACCTCGGGCTGTGCTGCCTTTGGGCAGCTGGGGGGCTCTTCTGACAGCCGGGAGTGCCTGCTTCTTACTCCCCCACCCCTGTCCCCGGTGGCCATGGAGCCAGGACTGTATAACAAAGTGCTCAAAGACAAGCTTCTCCTGTCAAAGGCCCCAGGCATTCCGTTCCCGCACCACCACAGTGGAGGCCTCATCTCTGCACTGCTGTGAGAGAGAGGATTAAAAGAAGGAGTCGTGGGAAGGAAGAAATGGGGCTCTGTGTGGAGCTGGCACGATCATTTACTGGAAAACGCAGAAGAAGAGGAATTAACTGAAAACCTATTAGAGCAAATATGGAGCCCAGTCAGGCAGCCAACCCAGGAGCGCCGCAGGGAGCAGCAGCAGAGAGCCACGGGGAGAAAGCCCCACTCACAGCGGCTGTGGGAGCCCCAACCCCACAGAGCGTGCGGCCTTCCCGAGAGATGGACTGGAAGCTGTCACTAGCGGGAGACGGGGGTCTTCTTCCCGAGAGTCCAACAGTTCCTTCTCCAAACACACGGACAAAGGGAATCGACACCAAGCAAGAGTCATCACGGTTTTGTCGGAATTTGATGAACTGTTTCAAAAATTAATCCTGACGAGTACATGTGCAAGAACAGGCACACAGTGGAGAGGAGGGAGAGAGGGCCCGCGCCTTCCGCTGCCGTTCACAGCCACGGCAGCCGGCGCTCTGGGATCTGGCCCAGGGAGAGACAGAGGGCTGAGACACAGCAGAATGCCTTGACTGGTTGAAGCCCACGTTGGAATCCAGGCTCGGGAAAGGAGGCAGGGGGCACTCCTCGGCCCTATGGAACTGGGGTGAATGCAGCTCCACCCGTCCTGCCTCAGGTACCGTTCGCAAATACCAGGAGGGATGACACCCTCCCTGTTGTGCTGACGGAGAAACAGAGGCCGGAGAACTTCAGAAACGCACTTAACCTTGTTCCTTATTTATCGCCGCTCATCACTGTCTCCTTGCCTCGGGAGGGCTGCTGCTTGAACCAGTATCTGGCTCCAGCCTACGTTATGCAACGTGCCTTGTGTTGGATAAAATACGATTAGACTCCACGCTGCAGCCCCAAACCAAGGACAAGATGGAAAGAAAATACAGGGAAAAGTGTTCAGAGCTGAGAAGACCTTTTATTTAACATACAAAAGCCAAACAGAGTCTACTCTGAGAGGAATAGCTGTATAAATGCTTCTCCATCTGAATAAAACACTGCTGCTTAGCAAAACACATCACTGGCAACGGAAAGAACAAGCGACCCACAGGAAGAACAAATCTGCAACAGCAATAACGCCATCAGAACACCGCCCGATGCCCGCAGGTCCCGTGGGAAGGAAAACAGTCTGGTAGAAAACGCCCGGCGCGGCGGCTCACGCCCGTCATCCCAGCACTTTGGGAGGCTGAGGTGGGTGGATCACCCGGGGTAAGGAGTTCGAGACCAACCCAGCCAACATGGTGAAACGCTGTCTCTACTAAAAATACAGTAATTAGCTGGATGTGGTGGCACATATCTCAAATCCCAGCTACTTGGGAAACTGAGGCAGGAGAATAGCTTGAACCCATCACTTGAACCTGTGAGGCGGAGGTTGCAGTGAGCCGAGATGGTGCCACTGCACTCCAGCCTGGGCAACAGAGTGTGATTTCATCTCAAAAAAAAAAAAAAAAAAAAAAAAACTCAAAGGATGTATGAGTGAGGTTCAAAGAAGAGGACGGGACAACAGCATGTGAGTGAAGACCAGGCAAGCCACCTCGCTGGTGATTCGAGCCACACAGAGCTGGACAGTCTCCTGCACCAGCGATCCGCTGTGGCTGGAGAACGGAGCATCTGGAGGCTCTGCAAGCTGGGGCTCTTGTGCCGTGTCCCTCAGGCTGGGAGCACTGGACTAACAACACCGGAATCGTGGGTCGTCTCCAACTTGGAACCTCTACCTGGGGACATCCTCGATCTGTGTCCGAGGCAGCCCAGGCATGCATTTTCATACGTCCTCACGAATGAAGGTGAACATTGCAACAGCCTGCATGTCTGTGAATTCAGGAGGGACTGACAGCTATAGCCAAGGCGGCTCTGTGCGTGCACAGCCTCCGTGAGCCTGCGTGGGCGCATCACTACACACACAGAATGACATCTCATGGACCCCATTTAACGAAACACAATCTCTTTCCACAGAACCCTAGATAAGAGGTGGGTTTCTCTGGGCACCCAGCTCGTAGGCGATGTACAGACACTGTCCCCACACACTGGCAGCCACCGTGCTGGAGGCAGGGTGGGGTTCTAGGGCAGTGCCTGATCCTTTGTGGCTTGCAAAGGGAATATAACACGCATGACATGTGTTATGGAAACGGAACAGCTAATGGCTAAAGACTCCCTCTGCAAACTCCTGCTTCACCAGGCCCTTATTTCTGCCCGGCTGGGGCTCAGAAACCGGCAGGGAGCCTGCCTCTCAGGAGAGGAAAAGACGTCCTTCCTGGCAAATACTTCTTTTAAGATTGCTTGTGGCCCAGCACGGTGCCTCATGCCTGTTAAGCCCAGTACTCTGGGAGGCCGAGGTGGGCAAATCACTTGAGCCCAGGAGCTCAAGATCTGCCTGGGCAGCATGGCAAAACCCTGCCTCTACAAAAAATACAGAAGTTAGCCAGGCATGGCACCTGTAGTCCCAACTACTCAGGAGGCTGAAGTGGGAGGATCACTTGAGCCCATGAGGTTGAGGCTGCAGTGAGCCATGACCATGCCACTGCACTCCAGCCTGGGTAACAGAGCTAGGCTCTGTCTCAATAAACAGCAACAAAAGGCTGTGACTGTCTGGCTAAAGGAGTGAGCTTTCTCTCCTGAAATACATTCTTGTTCACACTCAGTTCAAAATTTTCAGGAGCTGGGTGAGCCATGCTTGACAGAGAAGTCAGGGAGGAGGAAGATGAGCACGCATGTGCACATGTAAATACACACACGCACGACATGCATGTAAATGAGCACATGTGTGCACATGTAAGCAAATGCACACACACGTGCTGACATGCACGTAACACATGTGCACATGTAAGCACATACACGCACATAACATGCATGTGAGCACACGTGTGCACATGTAAACAAATATGCACACACATGCTGACATGCATGTAAGTGAGCACACATGTACACATGTAAGCATGCACACACCTGCTGATACGCATGAAATGACCACATGTGTGCACATGTAAGCATGCACATGCATGGAATGAGCACACGAGTGCACATGTAAGTACGCACATGCATGCTGATGTGCATGTAAATGAGCACACGTGTGCACATGTAAGCATGTAAATACGCACATGCATGCTGACGTGCATGAAATAAGCACACAAGTGCACATGTAAGTACGCACATGCATGCTGACGTGCATGTAAATGAGCACACGTGTGCACATATAAGCATGTAAATACCCACATATGTGCTGATGCGCATGAAATGAGCACACGTGAGCATGTAAATAAGCACATGCATGCTGACGTGCATGTAAATGAGCATGCGTGTGCACAGGCATGTGTACAAATATGTGCACGTGTGGCTGGGTTTGCATGCAGGTACATACAATGTGCATGTATGCACACATGGCTGTGGGTGTATATGTGCACGTGCATGATGTGTGTGCATTCCTGCATGTGCGTGGGCATCCCTACTCAGCGTCCAGGAGAGTCCCCAAGGCAGGCACAGCATCACTCTGGTGGGGGCGTTCGAGCGTTGGGCTTCATGCCCAGCAAGTGCAGAGCTGCAGAACCTCTCTGCTGACCACAGCAGAAAAACTCAATGCTGCTTTTGCACAATGAAAAGTCAGAGCTGCTGAAGGTGCCCAGGCAGCTTGGCAGGCAAGTGTCCTGGGTGACATCTCTCTTTAGGGGAGGGGCTTCTTGCCCATGTGAGGGTGGCTGCTCAGCACCATTTCCTGAGATGCTTTAAGATCCAAAGTGAAAGCTCAGAACACGTGGATGAGCTGAAATCAAGCTGTAGATTTATCAGACAGACTTCAGAGCAGCTTCTCCCAGCCCGGAGGGAAGGGGGAGGGCCAGCAGCACAGTGGACACAGGGCCTCAGACGAGGCTGTGGGGCCATCACCCTGGGCCCATGCCCAAGGTTGTTGGGGAGGCAGAGGTCATGAGGAAACTGCAGCTCCCATCCCCAGTCCATCCTGGGCTTGGGTCAGACACCAGGTGAGCTCCTCTGCTGTCCCCATCCCCTGCAGCAGGCGGCAGTGAGCCGGTCACTCAGTGCCAGGCAGCAAGTCCATCTCAGGGTCCAGCACTTGCCCCCTGGGTGCCCAGGACCCTTGGCTGGTCCTCCCCACAAGCCACACCCCATTCTCCAGCAGCAGCTGTCCACATCCCCTGTCCCTGGCCACGCTGTAGCTGCTAGGAGGTGCCTGGTGACTACACCCACGTCAGCCATCAATCCCCCAAGCTGAGCTTGCTGCGGGTGGCAGGGGTGATCCCAGCAAGGAACACAAGCCAGAGCTTGCAGGGGACCCTTGGGGACAGCCCTGCTAGGATGACAGCCTGAGGGTGGGGAGGCCAGGGTGGGGGCTGCGCCTGGAAAAGCCCACTCCCAAAGCTGTGAAGGCACCCCCATGCCCCCACTCATTCCCCTGGAGAGATGTACCAACTCCCTGTGCTGACCATGCTGAGCACCTGTTTTCTGTAGAGACAAGGTCTTGCTATGTTGCTTAGGTTGGTCTCGAACTCCTGGTCTCAAATGACTCTCCCGCCTTAGTCTCCAAAAGCACTGAGATCACAGGCATGACCCACTGAGCCTGGCCTGGGGTCTCATCTGGAAACTGAGGCACAAGTGGGGCTTCCATTTCCTCAGCACCCATTAACTCCAGGAGGTTTGGGCTGCTTTGGGGAGGCCGAGGCACAGAGCCCCTGATCCATCTAGCAGTCCATACCCTGAGCTGCTACCATGCTCAGAAAATGACCAACTCACTGGTGCTCCCAAGACCTGCCCCAGCCCAGCCTCCTCCTTCAATGTGGCTGGGAGTCAGGGAAATCTTCTGGAGA
This sequence comes from Cebus imitator, assembly GCF_001604975.1. Lineage (NCBI taxonomy): Eukaryota > Metazoa > Chordata > Mammalia > Primates > Cebidae > Cebus > Cebus imitator. The sequence continues at coordinate 2,438,638 of NW_016107654.1, forward strand.
GCCACTGCACCTGGCACTCCGAGCCCTGGCTGCCTGCCACAGCTTGAGTCTGCCCCAGGGGAATGCATTCTTGGTACCTGTGAAGCATGAGGTCCCACTTCTGGCCCCTGGAGGGGGGCACAAGCAGATGGAAGCCCCCTTTGCCCCTCCTGTGGAGTGCCCCAGAGTGGCTACAAAGGAGGAGGTCTGGGTGCTTTTCCTGGGCACCAAGGGGCCAGCTGCGTGTCAGCCTCCGAGGCCTGAGTGGTGCCTGGCAGGACACAGGTGCCCCAGAGGGACAGTGGCAAGGAGGAGACAGCGGTACCTGGCACATGCTGCACCTTGCACTGGTGTGAGGCGGAGCCAGTGCCACCCCCAGGAGCCACGGACCATGTGGCAAGCGTCTTAACACTGTGGGAATGTTTCAACCAGGAAATCCCACTCTGAAGAATCCATCTCAGGGAAGTGAGTGGACAAACGCTTAGCTCCGACGTGTCCATGCTGGCTGGCGCACGACAAAGCGAAGACCAACTGACCCGCGTGGAAGCTCCCGATGCCAACACAGCTTTGTAAACACCGTGTGTGTGCCGCCAGTAAGACCTCAACACAACCTTGTCAGGTGTGTGCCAGCGCTCCCACTCTACAGATGAGGAAACTGAGGCCCAGAGACATGAAATGACCCACCAGAGCCCACACAGCTGCTGCATCTCAGTCCTGCAATGGACTACCCCCACAGACACAGCTCCCAGGGTTCCTCCGGGCCCTCTGCTCCTCCCTGGGGGCCCATCCTCTGCCAGTCCAGTCCCTGGTCTTGCAATGCCCTCCATCTCCTGATGTCCCCCCTCTGCTCCAGTGAGGCCACCCCCGCTCCCACCTCATTGTCTTCTGCCCCTCTCAAGAAGGGCCTTCCCAGGGACCCACCCCAGGAATCTGGCCGCCTCTGCCTGCCACTGTCCCCTGCAAACCTTTTACACTTGCCAGCTGCTAGCTCTGGTCTCACCTCCCCGGGCCAGCCTGCAGCCTGGCCTCAGTTCCGGCTCGGCTGGCTCACCTCCGAGTTCCACAGGCAGAAGCAGGTCTGGGTGAATGTGGGTGACCGTATCCACATGCAGCTGGGAAAGGTCCCAAGACACCTTCGAAAGATGCCCATTTAACTGAGGCTTGGCACCCAGCCACCTAACCTGTGCACGCTGAGCCCAGCCTGCCTTTCCCTAGACTCACGGTTGGTGACTTCAAGGTCACACAGGCTGGCTGGTGGGCCCCACACATCCTCCTCCGGCCCTCACACACATGCTCATGGTGTGCCTACCTGGCGTACACCATGCTGCATGGGCACATGCAGAACTTGTGTTCGGGGCTGAGGGGTACACGATGCCCTGTCAGCCTCCCTCACCCATCAGGGGCTGGGACACACTTGGACAAACTTTCCTGTTGCAGAGAAACCTGGGATTGTTTATGGAAGACAAGGAGACGTCGCCCCCTGAGGGCCAGCAGTACCTGGGTAGAGCCTGCAAGTTGGCATCCCTGGGTAGCAGGACAAGAAGCCTCAGGGGAGATCCCGAGACATCCCCCAACGCCCTCCGAAGGCATGAGATGGCCCCACGCAAGGCCCCCCTGCTGCTACTCCAAGCTCGTCCGACTTAACTTTCTTCACTAATCAAGAGCTCCCCATGCAGTGGTGGAACCAGACCAGCATACTCAGAGGCCGGCGGTGTGAGGACACAGCCCACACCCAGGCCAGCCACGGGGACAGAAGCAAAGGCCCTCGTGAGCAACCCGCCCGCTACCTTCTTACGCACCTCTGTCCTTCTGAGCTGCTGCTGTAGCCACCGAGGGGCCACAGCAGACTCCTGAGATCCCTGTGGCCTGAGCCGTTCCTCCTGCCGGCCAGTGCTGGGCGGTACCTTGGGCCCTCAAACCTTTCCCATGGGGCCTGAGCTACTTCCTGCTGCCGAAGGCACCGCTCCCTAATATGGGCCTGGAGGGCTGGCTGGGACCTTGGGCTAGGCATGTGCCCTGGCAGGATGCCAGGGCCTGATCCCATCAGGGCCAGGACGATCCCAGACCTGCCTTGGAGCAGGGCTGCTGGGAACTGGTAGTTCCAGGAAGGGCCTGGTTGGGGCTCTGATGGGAAGTGCACTGGGTAGGGGTGGGCACTTGCCAACTCTGGGGCCACCAGGGCCACCGGCCCGTCCCTCTTCTACAACAGCTGTCATCTCCAGGGCCTGTGGAGAGGCGGCTGAGGGCCTGGGACTCCATGGCACGGGGGTGGGAGCAGAGACTGGAGGCCGGAAAGGGGGCGGAGGCCAGTGAAGACCCCAGTAACCTGTAGCCCCACTTCCCGCCTTGTGGCGTCAGGACTGACTCTGGGGTGAGACTGGGAGGCAGCTGGCGGTTGGCGCTGGGGCACTGGAGGGGGGAGGGGTGTCCCAGTACCTCCTGCCCCTCCTCTGAACCACAGCACCAAGGTTGGCCTCCTCCTGCACCCAGGAAAGACAGAGAACTGCTCAAAGCCCAGCACCAAGGCCACGGAGCTCCAGGGCCGGGGCTCTGATGGTGCTGCTGCCCGGCGCCCCACCTCCCCAGGAGACCTGGTGCGGAAACCTGCCCCACAGAGCTCCACCACCCACCTGACCAGGCCACGGGGCTCTGACCATGCTGCTGCCCTGCGCCTCACCTCCCCCACCCACCCGGCAGCACTGAGGTTCTTCCTTCTGTAGCCGAAGCCTGGCCCACCTGCCCTGGCTTCACCTGGAGCTCAGCTTCCCTCCCCAGCCCAGCCAAGTCCAAGTCCTGGTCCCTCACCAAGTCCGATTCTCCCTGAAGGGCTCCCCGCTGGCCCGCCTGACATCCCCCCAGTGCTGCAGCTGCTCCACCTGCAGTGTGACAGGGAATCTGTTGGGACGGAGGCCAGCTCCGTCTGGCAGGAGGAGGAGCTGTCCCGGGTGGGTGGGCAGGACCGGTCGGGAGACACAGGTGTCTGGAAGGACCCAGCTGATGATGCCTACAGCTGAAGGCCGGACACTGAGAGCACAGTCCTGCCACCTCATCTGGAGAAAGGCAGGCCCGGCAGGGCAGGTGATAAACTCGAGCAGAATGGCCAGGGAGGGCAACACCAGGCTGGGGAGGGAGATGGCACGGCCGGCCATCCCATAAAGACGAGCGCAATCCAGGACCCCCTTGGGCCATTTTCTCTATGCCTGACAGACATCCCCCACATGGCCCCTTAGAGCAGATCCAGGCTGTGCCCACTTCCCAAGAACATCGCCAAGTCTCTGTCCACCCTCAGAGCACCTGCTCCTCGCCCACGCTGCACCCCGGACTCCCATGGGGGCCAGGTGGGTGCTGTGCCTGCCTCTTGATGCTGGGAACCTTCTCTCGAGCCTGGTCCCTCACCAGAGGCAGCCATTAAAGACCATCCACCCCACCCCCTCATTTTACACATGGGGAAACTGAGTCTCACAGAACAAACGGGCAGTAGCACCCGGCCTCCTGCTCCCAGATGTGATCATCCACCCTCTTCTCTGGCCTCAGGACAGGCTGAGACTGGCCAGGACCCAGAAGAAAGGGTTCTGTCCTGCTGGGAGGGCTCACCCAAGACAGTGACCATCTCTGCCCAGGGTCCCCTGGAGTCTGGCTCTGGGCACCACAGGGTGAGGAGCAGGCCTGCCTGACTTCAAGGGCCGAGGGGTTGGGGGGAGGATGGGGGACCAGGACCCTGGGCAACCTCCCCTCAGGACCGTCCACTCGGCTGCTGTCACTGGGTGGGTAGGAGCCACGTGCACAGGAACGGCCGGCTACAGGTCACCTGAATGCCCTCAGCTGACCCTCTCCTCCCAGGGATGGGCCAGCGGGGAAAGAGGAATGACCAGCCAGACATCACCAAGTGACCAGAACCCAGGACTCCCGCCCTCATCTGACAGCCACTTAGCCCACTTCCGGTGGGGGGCTATTCCTCGGAAGGGCTGCCCTGGAAACCCCTTACTGTGTGAGGTGACCTCACCGGGCACCCCACACAGGAGGAATGGAAACTTCCTCCCCAGGCAGGGGTGAGGGAAGGGGCTGGGGGCCGGGTGGGTGGAAGGCCCTGCACTGCCTCCAGCGTCCCTGCCATCCCTCCACCTGGGAGATGCTCAGGACCCCCATCCAGCCACGGCCACTCCCCCCACCTTCTCGCCAGGTCGAGGACAGATGGGGACCGACGCTGCTGCCTGGGCACCTGCTGGTTGTTAGGGAAAGTGAGGCCCACCCTGAGGGGCGCCCGTGTTCCCCGTGGTGGTCTGGGAGGGCGCTCGTGGGTCCTGGGGGAGTTGGATGGTCCTGGGAATGGGGAATCCTGGAGGGTGTGGGGGTCTGAGGGGGATCTTGGGGGGTCTTCACGGGGCTGGCGCTGACGGTCCCTAGGGGCGCACCCACCATCGTCAAACTCGAAGGTCCGGTTGGTACAGCCCCCGCCGCTCGCCTCCCGGCAGACGCCCTCTGGGCTTTATGCCCCGTCGGGGAGTGGCATGCGCCGGGCAGCACGGACCGGACCCGGACCCGAGTGGGAAGCGAGGGGAAGCCGCCACCTTCTCCTCGCAGATGAGCGCGGGGGTGCGGGGAACGCCGGTTCCAGGCTCGGGTTCTGGCTTCTGCTCGAGCACGGGGATTCGCGGAGGCCCCAGGCCAGGCTGCGACCCGGCAGGGGCGGCAGGGACCTGCCCCCCACCCCCCCGCGGCCCTTGGGCCCTCCAAACTCTGGCGAAGAGGACGGGTTCGTTAATGGCTGGAAAATCGTCAGTGCAGTGCGGCCGCCAAGCCCCACACCCTTGGGAGGGCTCCGTGGTGGGCGGGGGCACAAGGGGCTCAGGGTCCTTTGCGGGCAGCAAACGCACACGCGCGGCTCTGACCTCTGACCACCAGCTTCCACCCACCAAGCCCGGGACCGTCAGCACCTCCCCCCGTGCTGCTCTGCCCTGGTCGACACCCCCCACCCCGCCTCCCCGCAGGCTGCAGCTTCCATCGGTGGGCACCCCACCTTGGGCTTGGCTGGGGAGGGGGTGACTGCACCCCTTCCTGTGCTCTCAGCCGCACAGGCGCACACAGCCCCTTTAGATGAGTGAGAAAGGGCCCCAACTTCAGATGCTGTAGCTCAACAACAAGGGAAACAGAGGGTCCCCCTGCGGGCCCCCTTTCCGCACACATGCTCACGCTGTGGCACATGCGTCACCCTGGCTCAGACGGCCTCTGGGGAGCTGCGATTTCTGTCCTCAGAGCTTTGTTGGTCTGCAGCGCGGACCAGGCCCCTCACTAAGCCAAAACTGTGGCCACGAGGGGCAGGGGGAGGCCAGGTCCCTTTGGAGGGCGCATGGCGTGGACTTCGCCGTCCTTGGCCTCCCAGTGTCTCTCTGGAGGGTCCTTTCCTGTTTCTCCAGGAGGCAGCAAGGTGAACACGGATGGTTTGGGGTGGGAGGGGACACTTGGGGAGATTCCCAGAAAAGGTTCAGCCTTTGCCGCCGCCACCCAGCTCTCCGGCATCGTGGGGGTTTTTCCTCAGTTCCCGAGAGAGGTGGGGCTGCAGCAGGTCCCACCACCCCTGGGCGGGTGCCACCGGGACCAGAAGTGGCCTTTCTGCCAGTGCCCTCCTGCCTGGGGAACTCAGAAACACCGCCACTGGGAGGACCCGCCGACCGCATCTGTGATTTAATTATACATGTTCTCCGCAGCAGGAGAGTCGAAGGCTCGATCACATTCGAGGGCTTTATGGAAACAAAAACTTGGCCCCACTCTGCCACTGAGGAACCCCAGATCGCCAGCCCGTCCACCTTCCCCAATCAGGAGTAGACCCGGAGAGGGCCCAGCTCCCCGAGGGTTTTGCCTGCTCTCCAGCCCGGCCCCCATCCATGTCTGACCTGCAGCCGGGGCCGGACTGAGAAGGGATGGACAGACCCCCTCACGTCACCTGTAACCTGCCTCCGCTCGGGCCCCGGTGCTGCTCCCAACACCCTTCACCCAACCTTGGCCCCAAATCCAGGATGCCAGCCTGAGGCCCAGACCTTGCCTTCTCCACAGGACACTGGGGCACCCCAGGCAGACGCGCCCTCTGTGGTGGCACCTGCCCGCGCTCCATCTTGCCGCCCCTCTCAGGAGCTGGGGCCCTACGGCCCACCCACCTCTTCCAGCTACGGGCCCAGCCAGGGACGTCCTCCGAACTGCAGGCCAGCCTCACACCCCACCATCGTCCCCTCCGCTTCCCTGAGGAGCCCCACCTCTGTGAAAGAGGAAAGGAGACGTCTCCATCTCCTGCTTCCCTCCATCGCCCCCCGGCAAGCATTTATCAGGTGACTCAAGCCTAGCGCAGGGCGGCTCCCCGAGTTCAGTGGGGAGGGGAGCAGAGACCCAGCGCCGGAGCTTTCTTAATTTGGAGGAACCCCGCGACCCCCGAGAAACCTGCTGAGAGTGAGAGGGGGTGGAGCTGAGGCCTCCCGGGCAGGGCCGGGGGAAAGGGACAGACGGCTCTGAGCGTGTCCCCCAGAGCTGAGCTGGAGGAAGGGCGCACGCCTTAGTGGCCTGGGTTGGGGACAGGATGTCCCTGGCTCTCGGAGACCCAGCAGGGTGGATGGTGACGGTACTCTGAGGCGCAGCACCCCGCAAGGGGACTAGATTTGGGGGAAGGGCAAGCGTGGGCGACCTGGGGGGCAGGCAGGTATCCCTACCCCTTTCAGTCCCTGGGTTGAACAGCTCAGGCCAGCCCGCCAGCCCGCCCACCCCCACCAGGCGCTGGGCTCCTAAGGGCAGGGCCGGCGTCGCCAAAGTGCCAGGGGCACCCGAGATCCCAGGGAAGGTAAGGACGGAGGCAGGGCTACCTGGGCTGGGGCCCTTCCCCCGGCGTTCCACGGGGCTTGGAGTGGGTGGACCTTCCGAGTCGCTTTCCAGCACCTTCTGTGCAGGAACATGGGTCACACGCGCCGGGGCTGGATGCCCGGGGAGGGCCAGAGCGCATGCGCTGAGGGGTGGGGGCGGAGCGCGAGTGGGGAAGTGGGGGCGGGCTGGGTGGAAAGCACGTGGCAGGTGGGCAGAGCACACGTGAGGGGGCGGGGCCGGGCGGCGCTGGCGGGCGGAAGGAGCCGTGCACTGGGGTCTCTGCAGCTGCAAGGTCATGGCGTCCCGGTGCTCCGAGCCCGACCCGGAGGTCTCTGGAGTCCCCACTGTTGGGGGATGCAAGTGAGGAATTAGGAGGGGGGCCAAGGGTGTGGGGGCTCAAGGCCTGTACCCAGGGTGGTTCAGCAAGTCGGCGGTCTCCACCCCTCCTGGCCCCACTGGGGCGAAACCCTGGACCCTGGGGGAGGGGGAGCAGTTTAGAGACGGCTGGGCCGTGTCCCTGCGTGACGCAGGTCTTGGCCTCCACCCGCACCCCAAAGACGCCCGCTGCAGCATCTGGGGCTCCTGGTGGCGTTTTCTGGGGTTCTCAGAGCCGGGTGCTCTTGGCTCTCTTGGCAGCGGCTCTTCCCTACCTGGTGCCCTCTCTTGCTGCGAGGACTTGGCCCAGGGCTCTGGCCGGCCGAAGGCCCCTCTGGTGACTGAGGGTCCCAGCTCCTGCCTCCCGCGGAACGTGATCAGCGAGAGGGAGCGCAGGTGAGTGGCCGGTGCGTCCCCGGGTCGGGGCGCTGTAAACAGGCGGCAGAGCGGGTGACATTCATCTTGTGGCCGCCACCAGGTGTCAGCTGGGAGGGGCTCGTGGCGTGTGCCCAGTGGAAGGATGGGCTGCACATCTCCAAGTCACCCAGAAAAGCCGTGCTGGGGGACATCCTGCAGCCCGGCCTTGCTCTGGATGCTGTGCTGCTGTGACCCTCCCTGTCCTCTCCATGCTGCAAAGCAGCCATGGCTTGGACCTGGGCTGGACGGCCTGTCGCTGGGACCCAGGGGTCAGGCTCAGGCTGTGCTCTGATGTGGATCTGGGGGCTTCAGACCCCGGGGGCGACCTCTCCGTGGTCCCGTTTTGGGGGCCCAGTGGTCTCCTCTGCCTGATGAGCCCCCAGGGCCTCTCTGGTAGCTTCTATCACTTGCTGTTTATTCTGCTGGAGGATGGAGGGCCCAGAGCTGTTTGTTTCTTGACCGGAAGCAGGAAGCGGATCTCCTTGAGCTGTGAGCGTCTTCGAGGCCTGCTGCCCCAGTTCGATGGCCGGCGGGAGGACATGGCCTCGGTCCTGGAGATGTCTGTGCAGTTCCTGCGGCTTGCCAGTGCCCTGGGGCCCGGCCAGGAGAGGCACGCTGTGAGTTGTAAGGGTAGATGTGGTCAGTCCTCTGGTGTTGTGGTGAGTGGACATCTCACCACCCTGCAGGCAGCATGTCTCCTGCTGTCCCCGGCTCCCTTGGCCTCCACGGTGAGGGCAGGGCATGTTTTCAGCAGGGCACTTCCTCATTTATTCAGGCCCTGCCTGTCATTACTCTCCTTCTGGAAGGGAGCAAGCTTTCCAGCCTTCGTGTGCCTGAGTTGTGTTCATTGATGGGCTGCCCTGATGCTCTGTGCCAGTTCTGGGGAGAGTCGGGGGTCCCCTGATCCTCCCTGGCTGAGCACCCCCTAGATCATTTCTCTGTGCATCCCCAAGAGAGGCTCCTGTGTCCTCTCCAAAGCCCTGGGGGCTCCGGCTGACCCCAGGAGTGCCAGGGCTGAGGACCCACTTGGGGAGTGAAGCTGTCTTGATATTTGTAAGATCAGGGTCCCAGGGTTTCTGGTGAGGCCCCTGGGTATTCACGCCTAATTCAGGAACGGTGGGGTCTCTCGGAGGTGGGACCTCAGCTTCGTTGTCAGCCTGTACCTTCGCCCCCAGTCCCAAGCAGGGACCAAGCTTACAGCGACCCTCCTGGCCCCAGGGCGCCAGTCTGGCCACAGCCCCGCTTTTTCTTGTGCTTCACAGGGGACTGTCTCTGTTTTCGGCTTACGACTTTGTTTAAATTTCGGCTTCTTGCTTTCTCCAAGGAGATGTGGCCCTCGTTGCAGGAGAATGTTCTGCAGTTGACGCTGTCAAGTCAGATTCCAGCAGGTGTGCCAGACACTGGGGCAGGAGCGTCCGGCGGGGCTCGGTGAGTGAGTGCCTCCTGGGGCCAGCTCTGCAGGGCTGGGTGACCCTGTGAGCAGCAGACCCAAAGCCCCTGGCACGTCCTCGGGTGGGTGTGGCCTGGGGCCTGGCATGGCCTCTGCAGCTGGTGACCTGCCCCGGGACCTGCCGACTCAGGCAGTCAGGAGAGAGGTGACCAACGTGGGTGAGCTCCGGGAAGGGGAGCGTGGTCAGTGGACTTGAGGGCCTGGGCTGGCGTGGAGGTGGGAGGTGCCTGGGCGAAGTCTCTCCTGCTCCTGTATTTGGGCACTTTGCAGGTGGTTGGTGAGGTGTCGCACCCCTCCCTGTGGGCAGCTTTGGGAATGGAGTTTTCTGAGGTCAAGATAATTTGGTTCTTTTTAGAATGAGAACTTCCCAGGCTAAAGGACCATCTGCAACATGTGTTTGAATGTAGCCATTTTACCCCAAAGTGGGCTGGGGCATGGGGGTGTGGCTAATTAGCTGTGGAAGGATCTAGAACCGGGGGAGTTGGGCAGAGAGAAATTGGGGAGGCAGCTGTGGAGCTTGGCTGGCCCAGGGCCCCCAGGCAGAAGCTGGCTCAATGGTAGGTGGTACTTTGGGTGTTCTGGGGACAGGTCCAGCCCTCTGCTCCTGGGGTGGGTAGGTGGGGGAAACCTTCCCAGGGGACTTGGGGGGCAGACCCAGGATCTTCATCATGTTGCTCTTTTTAGAACCCCAGATTCGAAGATGCTTCTGGAAAATCCTTGGTCCCGGGACCCGTCATCAGCCCACCCTGTGGGCCCAGAGCCCCTCCCGCACATCCTTGCATCCTCCAGGCAGTGGGATCCCCCGAGCCGCCTGGCCCTGGGAACGGATGAGTGTGAGGCGCTGTCGGGGCTGTGCCAGGTGCAGGGTGGGCCGCCCTCCTTCACAGGTGAGTCCTGGGTGTGCATCTGGGGTGCCCTGGGCCTGGGGAGCTGGGCCAGACTGTGCTTTACTCCTGAGAACAGTGGGACAGTTTTCAAAAGGGGGATTTGGAGTTCCCCCAGGGGTTTCTGTTAGTGAGAAACCCGTCTGTTGAAGGCTGGCCTCGAAGGGTCCTGGTTTTTGTGTGAAGGAGGAATGTGGTCTCCGGAGGGAGTAGGCGTGGCTCGAAGGGAGAGTCCTAGCCAGAGTCCTCCTTTGGGCTGTTCCCTCTGTCCTGTCTCCTGACCTCCCTGTGCTCCAGGGAAGGGAGGGACCGAGCGGGTCCATTTCCTCACCTGCCTCCGAGCCTCAAGGACAGGGCCTCCCACAGCTCCTCTTCCCTGGGTCCCTGGGTCTGGGGGAAGCGTGGGGACCTAGAGGGCCTCAGCCTGTCCTGGCCGCTCTGTCCAGCTTTGCAGCCTTGCTTCCTCCCCCCGTCTGGCTGGCGTGTGTGCTGGATGCGGCCCGCTATCTGTTTCCCTGGGGTGCTCCATCTGCCTCTCCGCCTATGCTGCTCGCCCGTGGCGCGAGCGGTAATTGGGGTGAGCCAGGGGCCTGTGGCCTCCTAGCTGTTCCCTCTGCCACGTGGGGCCTTTGTCCCTGATGCCACCCACAGCTGAGTTCTGGTTCCTCTGCAGGTGGCCCCGCAGGGTGCCTCTCATGACCAAGCTCCCCTTGGTCCCTGCTGTGCTTGTGCCTGGAAGTCGCCAGGTGCCAGGAGGGGCAGGGCTGTGCCCTTCGGCTGCCCGTTAGTGTGGCTGTGGCCAGGAGTGGTCATGCAGTTGGCACGGCTGGTGGCAGTGCTGGGGTCATCAGGGCATTCCGGGAACCCACCAGCCAGGCATGTGGGCCCGGAGCAGGTCTGAGGGCAGAGTTCAAGGTCCAGGAGGTGGCACTGAGAGGGTCCCCCGATCCAAGCCCCTTGCAGCTGGCCAAGCCAGCATGTCCTCTAGGAAGCCCTCGGCCCCCAGGTGTTAGGCACTCCCCCTTGGGTGTTCGTCTCCTCCCGTTTACCTGCTTCTCGGCTTCCTCCCGTGTGTCCCTGCTGCAGGGTGCAGGCAGCAGGGCGGGTGCTTGGTCAGCATGAATGGACCCAGCCCGTGAGTCACGGGGTCTTCAGGGGAGGCCTGTGAGGCCGGGCAGGGAAGACTGACCTCCGTTTTGACTTCTCTTCCAGAACCTTGCAGTCCAGCGCCGTGGCCCCCAGGCCCGAGTCTTCCGAAGGCCGAGAGGCCACCCTTGTCCTGGCCTCCGTTCCCGCAGCAGCTGAGCTCGCCTGTGATGAGCAGTGAGGGCCCTGGCTGGTCGGGCCAGGCTGGACCCCTGGCTGTGGAGGCTGCATCTCTGGGGGAGCCAGCCGACGAGGCCCCCATGCTTGCGCAGGAGACCAGGTGAGTGCCCAGGCAGTGTGCACGCCTGTGTGTGCATGAGCGAGCTGTGTGTGTGTGTGTGCGTGTGTGTGGCGAGCCTGCCCTGCCACGCCCGCCTCCTCCCAGCCCTGCCTGGGCCCCCTTTCTCGGCGTCGGGAAGCTTCCGTACCTGCTTCCTCTGTGGCTGTGCGGGGGAGGCCGAGGCGCAGGCTGAAGCCCAGGGCAGGACCGGCCAGCCTGGCTGTGGGGCTTTCTAACGTGTGTGTCTGGAAACATGTTTGTCGTCCTAATTGTCATTTGTTTTGGCTGATGGTAAAATGAGTTTGTGTTTCCTGAGCGCACACCAGCTGGGGTGTGGGAGGGGGAGGGGAGGGGGAGGGAGGGGACGAGACAAGCGGGCCTGCGGCTGGAGAGAAACGGGCAGAGATGCTCCGCAGGACGGATCGGGGGCCAGGAGAGCCGCTGGCCAGTGTCCTCGGCGGCCATGGCTTCTGCACTTCTCCCACCGCGCAGGGCCAAGCCCGCCAGGAGTGGGGCCCAGAGCTTTGCATTGGAAGCTGCCTTTGCAGGACTTGGGGCCCAGGTGTTAACCTGAGCTCAAGGTCTGGGCCCATCTGTGGCCACTGAGGGAGGGCTCCTTACTTCCAGGTCTGTGCTGGGGTCTGATGTGGAGGATGGGACGTCCTTCCTGCTGACCGCCGCTGGTCCCAGCTGGTGGCCGGGTGAGTGGGACCCTGGGTCCGGGGCTGCGTCTCCCACATCAGCACCTGCTGTGAGCTGGGGAGTTGGGACTCAGGCCCAGCGTGTGTGACGTGGGGTCCCAGGGTCTGGGTCTGAGCCCCCGTCTTCTCCTCTGTTGGGGCTTAACTATTGGGCCTCGTCCGGCATTGAGTGTCATGGGTAACGTGTGAGTGTGTGAGTGTGATGTGTGTGAGCTGGTGGTGTGTGGAGCCCTGTCTTTCTCCCGTAGACCGCATGTCTGCGAGGTCCCTGGTCCAGCCCGTGCCGGCAGGCAAAGGCACGCAGAGCTGTGATGTGGCGTGTGTCCACCCCATGCACGATTTTGTGTTAAGGTGTCCCTTTCTGGTTCTGGCCCAACAGGTGTCCTGGGTCTGGGGCCACCAGGTGTGAGCTTACCCACCTCATAGCCTCCACATGGCAGGGCAGGGCAGCCGGGCTAAGGTGGGAGCCCTGCTCCTGTGACCCCACCTGCCTGCCCTGCTCATGTGTTCTGTTTGCCTCCAGGGTCCCGGGAGGGCCGAGGAGGCAGTGGCCCTGCGTGGGCCCCAGCTGAGAGCAGCCCACCGGATGAGGGAGAGCCAGGCTTCCTAGGGGACCCTGAGCCCGGCTCCCAGGAGCTCCAGGACAGCCCTCTGGAGCCGTGGGGCTTGGACGTGAGCTGTGCGGGCCTGGCCCTGAAGGACGAGGTGGACAGCCTCTTCCCCGACTTCTTCGCCTGCTAGCAGCTGGGCTGTGCAGACGCGGCGGGGCCGGCGGATCTGGAGCGGCGTGTGTCCCTGCTGCGTGCCTGAGCATTTTATTTTGGGTTTGGGTTGCAGCTGCACCCTAATTTGAGCGAGGCTTGCAGGCTGTGATGAGAGGATACTGAATATTAAAGAGGGAAAGCAGGTTTCCTGGAGGAAACAAACCCGCGTGGCTTGTGTGTGATTAGTCCGATTCATCGGGCAGATTGCGCCGCCTCCGTTTCAGCGTGCAGGCAGCTGCTGGGGATTTTGTTCTGCGAAGCTCTCAGCACCGTGAAATCCCTGAATAACCCGGCCCGGGTGCCCTGGGGTGGGGGCACGCTGGGTCCTGCTCTCTGGAGGCAATGCAGCCTCACGGTCTCGTTGCCTGGAAGCGGCTCTGTGAGCTGCCTTTCTGTGCCGCTCAGAGCTTCAGGGAGTGCTTGTGGAGGAGCCTGCTGTCCTCTCCTGGCCCAGGGGACCCCAGGGGAAGGGCTGGTCCCACCTCTGCCACTGGTCACCTCTCCCTCACTGTCAAGGGAACGGGGGACCTGGGCAGAGGTCACCTGCCCTCAGTGTCTGGTTCTGCTGCCAGCCCTATACTGTGAGATCTGGAGGGGGCTGGGTTACTTTGACGGAGGAGCTGAGCTCTGTATGGTGCGTGGGGCCCACCTGTTTTTCAGCCACAGCACAGGTGGTGCTGGCCTCCAACCCCGGATGCTGAGGCTCACCCTGCTATCCCCATGTGGAGACACTGGCTTCAGGGCCCCGTGACTGTTGGTGTGTATGCAGTGGCAATATGTGTGTGTGCACTGTTGGTGTGTGCATGTATCGTGTGTGTGTGTACACTGTTGGTGTTTGCGTGTGTGTGCAGTTGGCAGTATGCGTGTGTGCACTGTATTGGTATGTGTGTGCTGTTGGTGTGTGTGCATGTGTGTGCACTGTTGGTGTGTGCATGTATCGTGTGTGTGTGTACACTGTTGGTGTTTGCGTGTGTGTGCAGTTGGCAGTATGCGTGTGTGCACTGTATTGGTATGTGTGTGCTGTTGGTGTGTGTGCATGTGTGTGCACTGTTGGTGTGTGTGCGTTTGTGCTTCCATGTGTGTTGGTGTGCATGCCTGTGTGTGCGCTGTTGCTGTGCATATGTGTATTTGTGTACTTGCATGTGTGCCTGTATCTGCTGTTTGGTGTGTGCATACATGTGTTTGTACACCCATGTGTTGGTGCACGTGCCTGTGTGTGCACTGTGTTGGTGTGTGTGCATGTGTTTGAATTGTGTGTTGGTGTGTGTACATGTGTGTGCACCCCATGTGCTGGTGTGTGTGCATATGTTCATAGTACGCATGCATGTGTGCTGCTATGTATTGGCCTGTGTGATGTTCACACTGTTGGTGTACACGCATGTACATCTCAAGTACAGGCTAGTGCCATCTCAAGAGGGTGGGATGTTGCTGGCCTCTGAGGTCCCGCTCAGCAACCCCATGTGTTTTCCCGCCCACCCCGTGCCCTTTGCCTCTAGGAATTGGGGTAGAGACAATGAGCTTGTCCCCTGATTCCATGCTGAGCCTAGCAAGGAGGCAACTGAGCATGCACTGTGGGTGACGGGTGGCTGGTGCTGCCCTGGGGCTGGGGCTGGCACCCAGCCCTGCTATTGTGAGCTCTGGTCTACAAGGCGGGAGGGGTCTCTCCTTGGAGCAGAGGGATAGGCCTTACCTTGCCAGCTCTGCTAGGCACCCCACCACAACTGGGCTCCAAAGTTGGGGGCCTCACTGTGGACAGGTGCTGGCAGGCGAGGGACAGGGCCCCATCAGGGCAGACAAGCCTCACCTCCTGCCTGGAGCCCATGTTCAGAGTGACCCTGAGGCCCAGCCTGGCTTGTGAGGCGAGAACGGTGATTGATCATCAGTGTGTGTCCCGGGAGTGGGAGGTGGAGGGGCTTGGAGCTGCGGGGGTCCACCCTGCCCCAGCTTCTGGGGTCCTGTGGTGTCTCATGTCATGGGGCTGTGGACAGTCTGCTTCTCTTGGTCCTTTTGCTGCATTGGGGAGGGTCGGGGGCTTCAGGCACTTTCCCGGGCTGGCTGTTTCAGGATCTAGCCCTGTTCCTTTGGACAGTGATGGTGGCAACCCAGGGGACCTGGAGGGTGGGGTGTCTAGGCTGTCACGAAGCCGTCTTGTCTCCCCCGGTGGCTGCCAGGGTCTGAGGGGAGCTTGGCTGTGGTTGCTTCTGGGGCTAAAGGAGCTGCTGGGGCGGGGGGAGCCATTCCTTGAGCAGGTGTGTCTCCCACCCCCATCTCCCCATGCCTCCCGGCTCCTGGGGCCGTCTCTCTGGACCAATTTACCGCTCTTGTTGGCCGTGAGGCGGCCCCAGTTCAGAGGTGGGTCTGGAAAACCAGGGGCAGCCGCTGTCCTTGCAGTTCTGGCTGGCGAGGGTGGGCTTGTTTGTGGCAGCCAGGTGGGGTCTCCAGCTAAGCTCCTGCTCCCCACCTCATTACTGAGACAACAAATCTCTCAGCAGAGCGATTTTTTTTACTTCCTGGAATGCAGGAAGGGTACTCTCACTAGCCATCTTGCCCCAAGGCCAGCTTTCCGCACCAACAGGCCCGCCAAGTGGGCAGCTTCTCGTGTGTTCCCGCTGCAGCCCAGCAGGCTGGGCCCAGATCCAAACGGGCTGGAAGCTGGTGGCCGTGGGAATGCCAGGTGCCTCCCTCCCACCCCTCCCATGCCAATGGAGCTGCCCCTTCCCCAAGCCTGGCACCCTTGCAGCAGGCACCAAAGCTCTGCCCAGCCTCGCCCTACAGCCTGGAGCTCCCGACGGAGGTGAGGTGGGGGTGGCATCAGGACCCTCATCCTGAGGTGGCTCCACTTGGTTCCTTTACAAGCAGGCGCTGGCTCTGGGAACAGGTTCTTCCTCAGCACCCGGGGCTGTGACCCTTGCAGAGCTCACACAGATGCTGCCCAGTGTATGCCCCCAATGCAAATGTTTCTGGGTCTTAGGCTGCAAATTCTCCCCTGGGGAGGGGCAGGGCCAGGGCTCCTCAGACGGAGCCGCATATTTGCTGAACGTGCAGGGTCTCGTGTCCACGCTGGGGTCACAGTGCGGGACGCTGCACCGTCAGTGGGGCCCCTCCTGCTGCCCCTTTCCGGCCACACTCCTACTTCCCATTCATGACCTTCAGAAATCACCGACTCGTGTCCCTTCTGCGGTTTTGTGATTTCGAGAGCACTCTTTCATTTTCACATCTAACAAATGCCCAACCACCAATCGCTGTCAACCCAGAAAATCACCACGGATTGGCTGGTACCTCCCTTTTATTCACCAAAACATGGAGGGGGCGTGGGTACCTGCCTCAGCTGTGACCCTATCGATCATCCTCCCCCAAAGGCAGTGGCTGAGTTCAGGGAGGGGCGGGGAGGGGAGGGAAGGGGTAGGGCCTTGGTTGCTGTCACCTGCATCTGGGGGCCACCACGCACCACAGGTGCACCTGCTCCTTTAACCCCAGGGACCCTCATGCAGAAATGCAGAGGTGCCTTTAGGGCCATATCTCTGGGAGGCTCAGGCTCTGGGAAGGGAAGGGGTGCCCTGGGGGTTTTTTGCTGGGCCGGGACCATTCCTGAGAAGGGAGGGGCAGCTTGGAGAAGGAACCTTGGTGGCCTGAGTGGTGTCTCTAAAAGGACATTCTCGTCTCCTAGTGGCTGGGGCCTGTGAAGGCGTCTGATGGGAAGGTGTCTTCGCAGGTGTGATGCTAAGGATCTTGGCAGGAGATCGTTCCGGTTGAAGACAGGCCTAAATCCAACGACAGGTGTCCTTAGAAGAGACAGAAGAGACAGAAGACTGGGGCAGAGCCTGGAGTGACTGCCACAAGCCAGGGACACCTGGAGCCCCCACAGCTGGAAGAGGCAGGAAGGACCCTCCCCGGAGCAGCTGGAAGAGGCAGGAAGGACCCTCCCCGGAGCAGCTGGAAGAGGCAGGAAGGACCCTCCCTGGAGCCTGTGGCGGGAGCACAGCCTTGGATTGCAGACCTCGGGCTCCAGGCTGTGAGAAAGTAAATCCTGGTTGTCTGAGTCACCCGCTCGTGGTGACAGCAGCCCCTGGAGACTCCCACAGGCCTCATCACACTTTCTGCTCAGACCCCACCACCCTGGAAGGCCCCATCGCTGCCCCGGCTCCAGTGATGCTTTTCACGGCCCCTTTCACCAAGCACCTTGTGTTCTGTTCCCAGACCAGGGGAGAGGTGGGCACCGGTGGCCCTCCTGGGCTGGGACCCCCAGCCTCTGACGTTGGCCCCAAACTCTCCCCATCCAGCCCCCTCCACGACCCGAGTTGCAGCTCACACGTGGTCCTCCTGGGCTGGGACCCCCAGCCTCTGACATTGGCCCCAAGCTCTCCCCATCCAGCCTCCTCCCCGACCTGAGCCGCAGCTCACATGTGGTCCTCCTGGGCTGGGACCCCCAGCCTCTGACATTGGCCCCAAGCTCTCCCCATCCAGCCCCCTCCGCGACCCGAGTTGCAGCTCACACATGGTCCTCCTGGGCCTCCTGGGTGGGCTCCTCTAGCGCTTGGAGTAGCAGGGATCTGGGAGGACAGAGAAGGCTCTCAGTGCAGGGACAGGGACCAGGTGGGAACACCCCATCCCCAGCCCGTCCCGCCTCCCTCTTGGTCTGTGAGCCACGGGGCTGACCTTGGTTGGTCAAGTCGACAATATTTTGTGAGCCAAGTCCGTACTTTCTGCAGGTTTCCTCAAATCTGCTCAGGAAGGAGGGTTCCAGTTGTGGGACCCGTGCTGGGAACAGAGTTGGCTCTGTGTGAAGGGTGGGCCTGGCTGGGGGCGCTCAGGCAGTGCTGAGGCTGGGCAGGGGGTCACACCCTGACCGGAGGGACTTTGTGCTGAGAGACGGGAGGTGAAAGCCTGCAGCGCCCAGCACCCTAACAGTGTGTCTGTGGCTAGGAATGGCAAATGGGTGCCACCTCTCCAAACCCCAGGTGAGACCCTCCACCAGGGTTGGGCCAGATTCCAAGGGGGTCAGAGGGGTCAGCAGGAGTACCGTAGAGCGCCAGCACGTTGGTCTCACTCCCGTTCCTGAAGTTCTGGAGGTGGAAGGTGACGAACACATTGTAGTCAGTCTCCGAGACCGCCACGGTGTTCTCGCCCTCGTCTGTGTGGAGACATCGCGCAGCGTGACCTGGCTGTCACCACGGCCTCACCACCTTCAGGGTCCTGTGACAGGTGTGCTCTATTACTTTGTGCTCTATTACTGGCTCTATTACATCCTCCAGTGAGGATGCCAGCTCAAGTGGCCTTTTGAGAGGGGAGGGGAGAAGCTCACAGTGCTCGCTCAGTGGAGACCCCATGGTCACCCAGGGTGTGCGCAGCGGCACAGCCCCCTCCCTCCTTGTCATTGGCTTGCAGAGCCTGGTGGCCCCTCAGTGGGCTCGTTTTCCAGAGCCCAGCATGCCTCCCTGCTTCCCCTGGGCCAGGAGCCCCCATAGGGTTGGTGCCAGGATGGGTGCTTTCAGGGCAGGGTCAAGCTGTCGGGGGCTTACATAAAATCCCCAAAGTCAGTGGCTGCCAGAATGTGGCCCAGGCCCTGGAGAAAGGGGACCCCCAGCTGTCAGACCAGGGGGAGTCTGGCTTCCACTCACAGTTGATGGAGTATTCCCCATTCTTCTCTGTCTTCTTGCAGACCACCACCACGGCCACGCATTCCCCCTGCACCCTGGAAGCCAGCCAGGATGATGCTGGGAGTGGAGCTCCAGCCCCCTGGACATGCGACAGCAGAGCCAACGCCCTCCAGGGCACGAGCTCCCCACCCCAATGCCCGGGGTGCCATTCCACAGTCGGGCCCTGCTGCAGCCCCCACCCCTGACACCCTCATTGCCACAAACCTCACCCCAGCCTCGGAAGGGGGGCGACTTCATCTCCATGTTCCAGGGAAGAACACAGCACCAGGCTGACCAAGTCCCTGCTCCCACCTCGCCCTGCCCGGGGTCATACGCGCAGGCTCAGGCTCTCCCAGGAGTGCGAGCTCATGAGCGTGTGAGCGTGTGTGCAAGTGTGAGTGTGTGCACTGGGGTGGTGGGGCATGGATCTTTCTGATGCAACACGCACATGCATTGGAAATCAAATCTGAGGCTGCCATTCTTCAAGTGTTCAATATTCCGGACGAAGACCCTCAGGTCCCCGTCATCTTTAATCCGATTCAGGTCATCTGAGGCCATGAAAATAGAATACCAGACCCCTGAAACCTGAAGACAAAGGGCCCCAGTGGGTGGGGCCCTAGGTCAGCCCTGGGAGGCATAGTGCCCACAGTCCTCCCTCCCAGGGCCCCGCCCCTGAGCATCTGGCTCCCAACCAGAGCCCCTCCACCCTTCCAGGGCCCTCTCTGCCCCCCAGGTCTGCCCTCTGTCCTCTCAAGGCCCCCCTCTCCCTGCTCTCCCTCAGACTCCCTTTCATTTCCCCTCTACTCCTAGGAACCCCTCTGTCCTCGTAGGGGCCCCATCTCCCTGCTGGTCCCCACTCCACTCCCCAGGTTTCCCCTCTGCCCTTCCAGGGACCCAGTCACCCTCCCAGGCCTCCCCCGCCTGACCCTCTCGGAGCAACCCCTGCCCTCCCAGGCTGCTGTCACAGCTTGGGGAGGAGAGGTGGGCTCCCCTTGGAGCAGCCACCTTGGTCACAGGTCCGAGGCGCTGAGGCCTGGCCCCTCCCCGCAGACCCCAGTGCAGACCCACCCTGGCCATGTTGTAGTTCCTCTGCACAACCGTGTGGGGGTTGAACTCCTGGGCCGAGATGAGGCCGAGCCCCAGGCTCAGCAGCAGCAGAGCCATCCTTGCCGTGGGTGCCTCGCCCCAGGCCTCTGCCCCCTTTATACCCTGCTGCCCTATGAATTCCAGCCCCTCGGGGCAGCCCACCCCCGGCCCATCCACACACATCCTGTGCCCACTGGGCATGCAGCCAAAGGCCCTGAGGCTGCTGCCCTCCTCCTCGATGGGAAGGAGGTCATCCCACTCCCTGTGGGAGCTTCCTGGGCCTGTGGGCCAAGGGACCTGCTGTCCCTTCACTGGAGGCACACACCGTGTCCCAAAGGCAGGGGACAGCCTCTCAGCCTGCAAGAGGACCCACAGGGGCTGTGTCTGTGGAGCTCACAGTGTCCCTGTTCCCCTCCCACCCCCTCCCGCCCCTTCCCCAGCACAGCGTCTGGCGCTGGAGCCTACAGAGTCACGGTGTTCCCAGACCCAGCCGAGGGCCCGGCTGCTGCTTGTCCCAGCCCAGTGACGAGATGCAGACGAGCTGGGAAAGAAGAGAGTCTGCTCTGCAGACGGCACGCGGAGAGGGACAGGAAACAGCACCAGGCCAGCTCAGTCACAGCTTTCCAGAGCAGATTTACCTGCGAAGCTACGTGTCTGCAAGTAAGTGTGCGTTCCCCAAGACATGTCATGAACTTCTCCTCTGTAACTGTGGCCTGAAGACCGTCCTCTGGAGCCTCTGCATCTGCTTAACCTAGAGGCCCCGGGGCTGCTGCGGAGACCACCCTCGCCTTGTCCCTGCTAAATCATGGAGACTTGGGGCACTCCTTCCTGTAGCCTCCAATAAAACGTGTTTGTGGAGGTTTGGAGAGTTCCTTTAAACCCCGATAAAACTTGTTTAATCCGAAACGGGCCCTGTTCAGAATTCCTTCGTTATCCTGCCATGCCTGAAGACCCGGGGGGGGGCGTGGCCCGCGCTCTGGGTGGGCTTTGGCCACGTTGCAGCCTTTGTCAAAGGCGCGGGCTCTCAGCGTTTCATGCTTAATGCCGCCGCTCGGCCGGTGCTGAACAGCTGTCACCGAGGCCTGCCGCTACCCCACCGTGGGACTGTGCAGGATCCCTGCCATGCTGGGGCATTGCTTCATTATGAGACTCGCAGGGGGAGGGGCACAGCACTCCTGCTGCCTCCTGCTGATAGGGGGTCATTGTTACGGGCAGCGGACGCAGCGCGGGAGTGAAGGAGGTCCGTTTGTTCCCAGTGGCCGCTCCGTTTTGGGGGCATAGAGGCAGCGCCTGCTGAAACGGTCGTACAAACTGGGGGGCTGCCTTGGAACAATCAGCAGCAATACGTTCCGCCACATCACGTGACGCCCGGGCTGCGAGGTCGCCCTGCCACTAAGAAGGTCCTCCGCTACACCACGAACCCACCCGGTCACTGAGTGGTGACCTGGCGTTGGAGGTCACCTGTGTCTTTTGATGCACATCCTTTAATGCCGGAGAAATCCTCCAGAATCGACAGGTACATACGCGCAGCATTGGGGTTTGCTGAGCATGCCTCATGTTCCGGTGCAGGGTGACCTGGGCTCTGTTACCATAAACCTTGTGCTCAAGGACGTAAAACTCCCTCGTAGCGCTATGATGGTAGCCAGACTTGTAGGCTCCTGGTAAGGCCCGAGTTCCATCAGCTGCACACAGATAATAAACTAAGGACAACCACATGCCCTTGTTTTGTGAAGCTCCCAAACCGCCACTGTTATCAATCCTTAGGATGACACATCAGTTCCGGCTCACTGGTTCATCCACCATCACTCCACCCCTACCCCGTAGATCAAAGCAATTGTAACCAATAAATAGTTCGGATGAGCAGAGCTTGGGGCCTTCACTGCCCCCTCCAGTAATGAGTGATGGCCCCCGGTCCCACTTTCTCTCCTAATCTGTCTTTTTCTCACTCTTTTGCCGCCACTGAACTTGGGGTACCCACAGGTGTGATGTGGGGCTGGTTCCCTACACAGCCCCTCGACACCCTTGGGCCACCGTTAGAATGTCTGGGGCCATTCGACTTTGCAAGAAAGTTTTCCGCCAGTGGTACATTTCAGCGTCCACACGGGAAACGCTGTGGGGTCTCTCGCTCAAGGCTGGCTGTGTAGACTTAGTCAGTGCCTCTCTGCGCTGTGACCGTTTCTCAGCCTCTCGAGGGCATAAAGATTATGGCCAGATGACCGTACCTGTGCAAGATTGACCTGGTCTATCTGTGAAGCCTCTGTGGGAGATTGGCTAGAATTTAGATGGCTTTTACCCAGGGCCCCTGTGGCCACAGGAGGCCTAGAATACAGCGTCTCAATGTGCCCGAGGGCAGCCACGGCCATAAAATGGTGCCACAAGCCACTGGGTTCTGTTAGGGGCATAGCAACATAGGCCAGGGTGTTGGGACCAGTTGGTGGCAAACACCTCTCTTTGTTGTGGGCCAGGCGCAGTGGCTCACGCCTGTAATTCCAGCACTTTGAGAGGCCAAGGTGGGCAGATTACTTCAGGCCAGGAGTTCTAGACCAGCCTGGCCAACATGGTGAAACCCTGTCTCTACTAAAAACATACAAAAATTATCTGGGCATAGTGGCGGGCACCTGTAATTTGGGCTACACTGAGGCTGAGGCAGGATAATCATTTGAACCCAGGAGGTGGAGGTTGCAGTGAGCCCAGATGGCGCCGCTTACTCCAGCCTGGGTGATAGAGACTATCTCAAAAAAAAAAACCCAAATATTTTTGCTGTAGCACTGTGTGTGTGTGTGTGTGTGTGTGTGTGTATGCACATGCATGTACATGTGTGTCATGTGCATGCATGCGTGTCCGTGTGTCTGTGTGCCGAATCCATCCAATGACGGATGGTTACATTAGGCCAGTGGTCAAGGCAGTGTTTCTGTTGCTCCCAGCATAAAGGAGCTACTTGGTTTAAATGTCCGGTGAGGGCAGTGAGCCAAATAAATCCATTCCGGATGTGAAGAGAGCTGCTTTCATTCCGGACATTCTGTGGTGTAAGAGCCTGGACGGCCACCCTCGGACTCAGCGGGGCGGAGCTGACGCCGTCCCGCCATCCCCGTGTACTCCGCAGGGGCGGAGCTGAC
>NW_016107654.1:2461931-2474425 GCF_001604975.1 Cebus imitator
CATCCCCGTGTACTCCGCAGGGGCGGAGCTGACACCGTCCAGTCATCCCCGTGTACTCCGCAGGGGCGGAGCTAACACTTCCGTCATCCCCGTGTACTCGGCAGGGGCGGAGCTGACGCCGTCCCGTCATCCCCGTGTACTCCGCAGGGGCGGAGCTAACACTTCCGTCATCCCCGTGTACTCCGCAGGGGCGGAGCTGACGCCGTCTGGTCATCCCCGTGTACTCCGCAGGGGCAGAGCTGACGCCGTCCCGCCATCCCCGTGTACTCGGCAGGGGCGGAGCTGACACCGTCCAGTCATCCCTGTGTACTCCGCAGGGGCAGAGCTAACGCTGTTACGTCATCTCTGTGTACTCCGCAGGGGCGGAGCTAACGCTGTCCCGTCATCCCCGTGTACTCAGCAGGAGCGGAGCTAACGCCGTGCCGTCATCCCCGTGTACTCCGCAGGGGCGGAGCTAATGCTGCCCGTCATCCCCGTGTACTCCGCAGGGGCAGGGCTAACGCTGTCCCGTCATCCCTGTGTACTCCGCAGGGGCGGAGCTGACGCTGTTCCGTCATCACTTGTTTTCTTTGCTGAAAACGGCTTTTTGTGGCCTGGGTCTTCTAAAGTCCCGTTTTATAGGCCACTGTGAGACGTAAAACAAAAACATCTGTGTCAAGCCTGCTTTGGCCACCCGGAGGTGCTAGAAGAGGGTGACAGGAGACTGCGGACCCCGTGGGGGGCTTGCCGCAGGCTGTCGGTGTGGTCCTGTGCCCAGTGGGAGGAAGGATGGGAGGTGAGAGCAGGAACAGTGAGGGGCGTGCAAGACAGAGCCCTAGGAGAGAAAGGCCTGGTGCTTTCTGAATGGAAACTTCAGGCCTTCCAGGGGTCTGCCTCCCAGCTGTGGCCAGAGAGGTGTCTGCCGCGGGGCGCCCAGCCAGAAGTCTTTTCAGGTGCATGTAATGACCCAAGGCTTGGTGCCTGCCCGCTTCAGTGCTGCACCCATGGTCAGCAGCGCGTCGCAGGGCCCTTCTGTTTCTCCCGAGGCGGTTCCCTTCCATTCCCTCGGCAGCACTGATCACCAGGTAGGAATGGGTGGTGGGTGTCTGTGGAATTCACAGCGTCCCTGTTGGAAGTAAACTTATGCACAATGTTAAGAGTGTGTCCTATAATTCTTAATAGCCAACTCCCAATCTAGGGGTACTGAGGTGGCTCGAGGCAGATTAGCTGCAGAGGGCCTCCCGAAGACGGTTTCACAGGGGCTGGTTTTAATCCCACTCACGGGAGCAGTGCCATGCTGAGTACCTGAGTCCAGTTCAATGGAGTCTCTTGACATAATTTGGCAATGAACGTTTTCAGGGTGTGGTTGGTTCTCTGTTTGTCCGGAAGATTGAGGTCTCCATAGTGACCGCTGTGTCCACTTCATTTCCGATGCCTTATTCATTTGCTGAGTTATCATTTTGGGTGACATCAGGGAGCTCGTATCTTGGAATGCTTTCCTTCAGCAAAACTTCACCTCGGTTGCTCGTTGGGAGTGACACGGGCATGATCCCTCCCAGCCAGAGAAAGTGCCCACTAGAACTAGGAGGTATTTGTGTCCCTGGGGCTGGTGGCATCTGTGCCATGTCTATGGGCTGGTTTTCTAGTGGGCTCCTTCCTCTTTCTTGTTACCCAGGCTGCCCTGGGCTGTGATTATCAGGCTCATTCCAGGCACGTGGACCACAAGGTTGAATGATATCCTCCAAGTGGGCCTCTGGTCCTTTACCCTCCAAATAATTTTGTACAAAGGCCAGTGAAACGTCTGTCTCAAAGTGCGGGCTGTCATGAACGTACTTTGACAGCGGGTGGACCAGACAGCTGCCGTCCAGACTAGGCCTGCGCTGTTTCCGCTCCCCGCCTCCACCCTGCCTCGTTTACTTTGAATCCCTTATCTTCCATAGCCTTTCCATCTTTGGAAGTATACTGGGGCTTGATGGCTGTGAAATCCATCTGAGGAATTAAGGGCGCCTGGATTTCGATGCTAGCACTGGCGAATGCCTGGTGGTGCCCCTTGCCGCTTCGGAATTCCTGCGTGGATGGCTGGGGCAATGCATTATGGCCATTTCCTGTGGGACATTTATTGCCTCTAACAATATTTTTTTGAGACAGAGTCTCCTTCTGCCGCCCAGGCTGGAGTGCAGTGGCGCCATCTCGGCTCACTGCAATCTCCACTCCCGAGTTCAAGTGATTCTCCTGCCTCAGCCTCCCGAGTAGCTGGGATTACAGGCGCCCGCCGACATGCCTGGCTAATTTTTTTATTATTGATAGAGGCAGGGTTTCACTATGTTGGCCAGGCTAGTCTCGAACTCCTGACCTCAGATGACCGTCCTGCCTCAGCCTCTCAAAGTGCTGGGATTACAGGTGTGAGTCACCATGCCCGGCCCACCTCTAACACTTCTGACACTTGCTTAGCATGTTTCACTTTGGTGTTATCCGCCCTTAGCTGCCCTGTTTCCCTCCAGATGGCTCCATGTGACCTATCACAAATGTGTACTTGGAGTCAGTGTACACGTTGGTGTTCTTATCTAAGGACAGCTGTAAGGGTGATTCACTCCACCTTCTGCGTCAAATTTCCTGCCAGCAAAGCCCCTGCCTCCGTTACCTCTGAGGGGGTACCACAGCATACAGGGCGCTTCTCTTCCCATTGGTGACCAAGCTATTCCCGTCTACAAACAAGATCCAGTCTGTGCCAGGAGGGCTACGTCCTTTAGGTCCGGAGGTCCAGAGAACACTTGGTCTGTGACCTCCAGACAGTGATGTAGGATTTCTCCAGCTCCTCGGTGGGAGGGAATAGGGAAGCAGGGTTTGGAGTTCCAGTGGTTTGCAGCTTTACTTCAGGGTCGTCTAAAAGTATGGCTTGATGTCTACCCAACTGACCTGCTATCAGCCAGTATCCTCTTTTTTGCTCCAGTAACACTTGGTGGGGCACATGTATTGCCCCAAGGTCAGCTTCTCGGCTCCCCTGAGTAGCAGGCAAGCAGCAACGACCGCTCCAGGGCGGGGGTGGGGGGGCAGCCAATGGCCACTGTGTCCAGCTGCTTTGAAATGCATGCCATGGGTTGTCACGCTTTGCCTCACCTTTGCATTAGAACTTCAAGGGCACATCAAGTTGGAAGGGCTGACAAGATTTGGAAGCCCTAAGGCGGGGGTGGAGGTGAACTTACTCATCAGTTGCTTGAGTGATTGGTGCCTTGCTTCCCACTCGAAAGGATCCTGGTCAGCCCTGTTCAACAGTTCACATAAGGGCTTTATCGTTAATCCATAATTAGGGATCCAAATCCGACAAAATCTGGCCATACCTACAAAGCCGCTTAGCCGTTTTCTCCTGGCTGGCTCGCCAAATATCCAGACCAAACCAGGGGCTGGGCTGCTAATTCTCACGGCTTGATAATGAGATGCAGATGAACTGGGAAAGAGAGTTTGCTTCTGTAAACGGGCACAGGGAGCAGGCTGTGAAGAGAGCACCAGACCAACTCAAAATCACAAAGTTTTCCAGAGCTTATAAACCTTCACAGCTGTATGTCTACGTGTAATTGTGCATTCATCTAAGGACATAAGTGATGAACTTCTTCTCCTCTATAACTAAGGCCTGAGTCCTGCAGACCTTCCTCTGGACCCTCAGTACTGTACTTTTACTTATCTGAGGGGCCCAGGTGCTGGGGTGATTCCCCTTATCTTGTCTCCTGCTAAGTCACGGAGGTTTGGGGAGCTCCTTTAGACCCCAGTAAAACTTGTTTAATCCTAAATGGGTCCTGTTAAGAATTCCTTCATTATCTTGTCATGCCTGAAGGCTCAGAAAAGGCCTGGGCCACACTCTTGGTGGGCTTTCACTACATTCCAGCCTTTGTAGAAGGGCACTGGCTCTCTCAGCTTTTAATTAATTAATTAATTTTTTTTTGAGACAGAGTCTCGCTCTGTCACCCAGGCTAGGGTAGAGTGGTGCAATCTCGGCTCACTGTAACTTCTGCCTCCCAGGTTCAAGCAATTCTCTTGCCTCAGCCCCCTGAGTAGCTGGGATTATAGGCATGCGCCACCACACCCAGCTAATTTTTATAGTTTTAGTAGAGATGGGGTTTCGCCATGTTGGTCAGGATGGTCTTGAACTCCTGACCTCACGTAATCTGCCTGCCTCAGCCTCCCAAAGTGCTGGGGTTATAGGTGTGAGCCACCACACCAAGCCAGTTTTTAATATTTAACCACTCCGTCAGTGCTGAAACAGCTGTGATGGGGGCCCGCCGGTTCAGCTGTTGGTGAGACCTGGCCTGCCACAATGGTGTGGAGCCACTCCTGCCCTAACTCCGTCTCCTCTTTCCTCAGCCAGGAAAATGGTGCTGCCCACAGATGCACACCTGCAGAGGCCAGGCTCCAGAGGGGACCCACGTATAACGTGAGTGTACCAGGAAGAAGGCTGAATGTCCTGTCAGAGGATGGACATTCATGACCCTGGACAGCAGGGTGTGTCCTGTCATCTGCCTCCTGGGGGATCCAGCCTGGGGACGCTCTGCACACAGCACCCTGTAACCCTCCCAACTGGGATTTGCTTGCTTGACCCCAGAGCTTAGAGAGAGACACCCACCCCCACCAAGCCCTCTTGTGTCAGATTCCCCGGGGAAACCTGATGGGTGGCAGTGGCACCCTCCAGCCAGCCCCCACCCCGCTCTACTTTCTGAATCTGAGGACAGAGGAGGGATGTGCAGGCATTTAGGGCCCCAGACAGAGGGTCTGGGAGAGGGCGAGGGAATCTCAGGAACTCGAGGGGCAGGAGAGCCTCCCCCTGATATGTCAGAGGGAAGGATGTGCCTTGGGCTGGGGCTTCTGTGTGAAAAAGCCTCAGCAAGACCCGGGGAAGGGTGTCCAGGCAGGGGGAAGGGTGTCCAGGCAGGGGGAAGGGTGTCCAGGCAGGGGGATGGGAGGGGCACTCTGCAAAGGCAGCAAGGAGGTGGCGCATGGCCAGGCACAGGGAGGAGGCAGAGGTCAGTGAACCAGGGGCATGTTCTCGGGGCCCCTGAGGGCAGTGGCACAAGCTGTGGTCCCTCATATTTGGCTCAGAATAAATCCCTTCAAATATTTGACAGAGTTTGACTCTTTGTAGACACTCCCACCTGTGCTTGGTATCAGCTTGGGCTCTCTTTACTGCTCAAACAAATGGGATAATTTGCTGAAGTCCAGCAGTATCCTCCTCTCCCCATGAGAATCCCTGATCTCCCAACATTTGCTTGAGATCTAAGGCATCTTTTGCTGAATGTTGGAAATAGATGCTCAGTGCCACAAAGAAAAATCAGCACTGAGACAAAGGATCTCTCAGCAAGGCAGTTTTTACTTCCTGGACTGCAGGAAGGGCACTCACTAGCCATCTTGCCACAGGAGTACAATGAACAAAGGAAAACATACAAAGTTATCCCTTACCTATTTGGGGTAAATGCCTGAGGTTTGTCCTCTCACACCAGGGAAATTGAGGACACAGACACACAGAAGTGAGTTTAAGAGCAGAGGTTTAAGAGGCAGAGGAAAGAGGAAAGAGGAGAGTTCTCTCACCTGCAGAGAGAGAGGGGCGCCCGAGTGGGTCTCCCAGTTCCTTGGTGAAAGCACGGGTTTTACAGATGAGCTTGAGGAGGGAGTATCTGATTTACAGAGGACACGAGCATGTTATTTGCATCGTGCATGAAGAAGCTGGCCACCCCACCCTAATCTTTTGTTATCCAGACGGGGTCTCTACCTGGCAGGTGCCACGTTGCCTGCTTTTTACTGCACAGGTGGCGACAAAGAAGAGGGAAGAGAGAACCTCCATGTTGAACATACTTGGCTTCTAGGTAACCCTCTTCTGTTGCCGCAGCTGCCTGCCCTTACCCGTGTAAGCTTTCGGCTTGCCTGTCTATGCTTGCAGCTTGATTTTTCAGGCTGCTTTTTGTTAGGAAAGAAATTATTTGAGGGCTGCTTTTTATTAAAAGGAAAGCTTACTGAGGACTCTCTTACCCTCCCTATCTGCCTAAATTTATTTCTAGCTCCTGTAATACCATGACTTGGATCCCTTAAATAACTCAGAATCGGGCACCACTTGCCCTGTGTGGGGGTTGTTGGGAATAGATGCTCAGTGCAGCGAAGAAAAATCAGCACTGAGACAAAGGAGCTTTCAGCAATGCAATTTTTACTTCCGGGGCTGCAGGAAGGGTTCCCTCACTAGCCATCGTGCCTCGAAAGTACAATGAACAAAGGAAAACACACAAATTTATCCCTTATGCATTTGGGGTCATCCTCACTGCTGTGTCTGATCTCTGTTGGCGGGAGCCAGACCTCACAATCTAAAACCCGATTGGCTAACATCTTAAAACTTTTCTAAACAGGTAAAAGCCATGGAGAGCTGGGACATGCCTGTGAACACGTCCAGCACAGGTATCTTGGTTGAAGTACAAGGACACAGAATGTACTACGTGCCTGTAAGCACGGCATGTCTCACAGCTACAGGATAGGGCTTCACAGAGTTACGAGCACACTTATTCTTTAACAAGAAAGGAAACTAAAAAGGAGCTTCTCTGCTTCCCACAGAGGTGCCTGCTTTCTCAGTGGAGTTGGAAGAGCCATGGCAGATTCTTCTTAGGTCTGAAGTTCTGCTTCCTCTGTAGTGCATTACCTGACTTCTTCGGCTTTCAGAGATACCAGAGATGGCCTTGGTGTGTGTAATGGCAGGTGAGAGCTATGAATGTTCAGGATGACTGAGGACAGTCTACAGGAAATGTTCATTACTACAGGGGACCACTCATTGCACATTTAGATAAGAAAATCATGCATGCTTTCTTGGCTCTGTTTCTTGGCTCCGTTCCACCCTAGGCCAGTGACCTAAGAAAGCTCAACTGAAAATACTACCTGTCAAACTAAGTCACTGCAATAAAATTCTGCCTTTAAAGGGGATTTCCATTTTGTAAGGACATTGCTGTCTCTGCATCTAAACCACTGGGAACTTTAAGGGGGAGACAATGGCTTCATTTACGTAACAGACCTTGCCTTTTTTAGGTCCAATGAGCTCTGAGATGTACATTTTTTACCTTGCTTCACCTAAGCCTTGTATTTGGAGATGCAAATTTAGAGTTGCCTAGTTAACAATTGTTTAAGGCATGGAATAGATAATCAAGAGATTAGTAGTCTAAAGCAGGGAAGAAACAATTGTGAAAAACAGGCAAGTAAAACATTTTAAATCTCTAAGACCTGCCTCTGTCTCTAAGACCTGGGTCTGTTAAGTCTGTGTGTTTATGTGTCACACTGAAATAATATTTTACTACCAATAATATGAAAGCGCTCTAATTAGTTGGCTTCAAGAAAAGTAAATATTTATCAGACTCATAGAAGCTAGCCCAGGGCCCTTTCAGTTCACACGACTTTAGCAATCTTTGGTGAGATTAATTTGGTAAATTTAGTCTCAAAGTTCTCTCCAGTAATTGAAAATCTTAAAGTCATGAGTTAAGTAATCCTAGGTTTTTACTCGGAATTAGGGTTTTAAGAGAATAGCAGGAAAGTAAGATGCATTTTTGGTGAAGTTTGTAAAAAAAAATGAGGATGTGGTTTTTGCTTACTGAAACGTATTTTTTTCTAGTTTAGAGAACCTTTCTACTGGTGTTGAGATGAAAACCAGTCTTCACAACCAACCATTCTTCTGTAAACTGGTCACTTTGCATTGGTACCTCCTGGCTGGAATTCCAAGACAACAGCTATGGGATCTTTGTGTGTGTGCATGTGAGTGTGCGTGTGCATGCACGTGTGTGTGTATGTGAATGTGTGTGTGCACACTTAGGTGTGTTTATGAGTGCATGCATGTGTGTGTTTGTGTATGTGAATATGTGTGTGCACCCTTAGGTATGTTTATATGTGCATGCATGTGTGTGTGTGTGAATGTGTATGTGCACACTAAGATGTGTTTATGTGTGCATGCACGTGTGTGTGTATGTGAATATGTGTGTGCACCCTTAGGTGTGTTTATGTGTGCATACATGTGTGTGTGTGTGAATGTGTATGTGCACACTAAGATGTGTTTATGTGTGCATGCATGTGTGTGTTTGTGTATGTGAATGTGTGTGCACACTTAGGTGTGTTTATGAGTGCATGCATGTGTGTCTGTATGTGAATGCATGTGTGTACATGCTTAGGTGTGTTTATGAGTGCATGCATGTGTGTGTTTTTGTGAGTATGTGTGTTTGTGCATGCTTAGGTGTGTTTATGTGTGCATGCATGTGTGTGTTTTTGTGAGTATGTGTGTGTGTGTGCATGCTTAGGTGTGTTTATGTGTGCATGCATGTGTGTGTTTTTGTGAGTATGTGTGTGTGTGTGCACGCTTAGGTGTGTTTATGTGTGCATGCATGTGTGTGTTTTTGTATGTGTGTGTGTGTGCACACTTAGGTGTGTCTATGTGTGCATGCATGTGTTTTGTTATGTGTTGTGACCACAAGGTACAAAACTGGCCTAAAAATAAAGGAGCGCTCATAAATTAGTAAGTCCGAATGCTTTTCAATTCACATGACTTCAGTAAACCTTTAATAAATAACCTGGCTTTAAAATCATTGATAAAATAAAATTAGAAATGTCTTCAGAATTGTCAACGTATGTTGTTATTTAGATTTACTGGTCTAATATTGTTGATTTAATAAAAACAGTAAATCCTGAGTTATTGGCCGAAAAAAAAAAAAAGCCACTTATTTAACCTTAACTTTCTTACTTAGGTAAACACTTGAAATTCACTGGCTGTTTGGTTAACAGGGAAAGAACTTTAAACGATGACTGTAAACCAAAAACATGAGACAGGTCCCAATCAATTTCGAAGTTTATTTTGCCAAGGTTAAGGGCATGCCCATGTGAACCCCAAAAATATGAGGCAGGTCTCAGTTAATTTAGAATGTTGATTTTGCCAACACTGAGGACACATACCCATGACACAGCCTCAGAAGGTCCTGAGGACGGTCGCCCAAGCTGGTCAGAGCACAGTTTGGTTTTACACATTTTAGAAAGACGTGAGACATCCGTCAACATAGGTAAGAGGAACATTGGTTCAGTCTGGAAACAGCAGGACAACTTGAAGCTGGGAGGGGGCTTCCAGGTCGCAGGTAGATAAGAGACAAACGGTTGCATTCTTTTGAGTTTCTGACTAACCTCTCCAAAGGAGGCAATCAAATATGCATTTACCCCAGTGAACAGAGGGGTGACCTTGAAGAGAAAGGGTGGCAGGTTTTCCCTAATCAGTTCCCAGCTTGACTCTTCCCTTTAGCTTAGTGATGTTGGGGCCACAATGTATCTTCCTTTCACACCCGTGACTCAGCCTCAGAAGGTCCTGAGGACTTGTGCCCCTCTGGTGAGGCTACAACTTTTTCATTCATTTTAGGGAGACATAGGACATCAATCAATACATATAAGATATACCTTGGCTCAGTCCGGAAAAGGCCAGACAACTGGAAATGAGGCCTTCCAAGTCATAGGCAGACTCAAAGATTCTGACCAGCAGTTGGTTGAGTTATTATCTAAAGACCTGCAGTCCGCAGAAAGGAGGATCTGGGTTACAATAAGAGAGACCAAGGTTTGATTGTGCAGGTGAAGCCTTCAGGTGGGGGTTTCAGAGAGAATAGGCTGTAAATGTTTCTTCTCACACTTAAAGAGTCTTCCTATCAGTCTTAAGGCCTGTGTTGATGGTAATGAGGTAGGCCCACCTCCCTCTTCCTATCTTGGCCTGAGCTAGTTTTTCAGATTAACTTTGTAATGCGCTTGGCCGAGAGGAGGGATTCAAGCAGATGGTTGGGGAGCTTAGAATTTTACTTTTGGTTTACATGGCTATCATAATTTTCAAAGTAATCTAGGTAAACTATTTAAAAATTAATTAGGTAAATGTAATGGAATAAATGCTTGCAAATAAATGTCATATAATTTAAAATCTAAAGTTAAAATAATATTCATTAAATGTCTGCATCATTTCCATTTTTTTAACAAAAATTTGATTATAGGAAAACATTTTTCTAAGAAACAATGTGTTCTTATGAAAAGGAAATAAATTTTGTCTAATTCAAAGGCTATTTAAAGGTTATTTTTGAAACAAGGTATATTAGGGTTCTCCAGAGGGACAGAACTAATAGTATATATATGTACACACATGCATATATGTACATGCATGTACACATATATACTGTGTACATATATGTGTGTGTATACGGGAGTTTGTTATTAACATACACAATCACAAGGTCCCACAATAAGCTGTCTGCAGGCTGAGGAGCAAGGAGAGACAGTCCAAGTCCCGAAACTGAAGAACTTGGAGTCTGATGTTTGAGGGCAGGAGGCATCCAGCACAGGAGAAAGATGTAGCCTGGGAGGCGATACCACTCTAGTCTTTTCATGTTATTCTGGCTGAGCTGGCAGCTGATTAGATGGTGCCCACCCAGATTGAGGGTGGATCTGCCTTCCCCGGTCCACTGACTCAAATGTGAATCTCCTTTGGCAACACCCTCACAGACACACCCAGGATCAATGCTTTGCATCCTTCAATCCAATCAAGTTGACACTCAGTATTAACCATCACACAAGGCAAAAGGAACTAGTACATAAGAGAGAGATAGTGAATGTTATAAATATGAAGAAGTATTTTTGGTAGGAAAGTTTAAAAGAAAAATAATTTTATACGAGAAAAAGTCTTACGTGGTAAATTTTTTGCCCTAAAATAAAATGACTGGTTATTTAAGAAAGAGGGATGTGGCTGGGTGCGGTGGCTCATGCCTGTAATCCCAGCATTATGGGAGGCCAAGGTGGGTGGATCACAAGGTCAAGAGATCAAGACCATCCTGGCCAACATGGTGAAACCCCGTCTCTACTAAAAAACATACAAAAATTAACTGGGCATGGTGGTGCACACCTGTAATCCCAGCTACTCAGGAGACTGAGGCAGGAGAATTGCTTGAACCCAGGAGGCAGAGGTTGCAGTGAGCTGAGATCGCGCCACTGCACTCCAGCCTGGCATCTGGTGACAGAGCAAGACTTTGTCTCAAAAAAAAAAAAAAAAAAGAGGGATGTTTAGGATAAGACAGGAACTCCAAGCATATTGTAAATGGTTTGTGTAAGTGGCAATAAGGTTTATAAAAAGGGAATTTATGAAAAAAGCTTTACATAATCAAGTTGGCTATGATTAAAAGGAAATTTTAGTAGTCTTTCTAGGGGTTGGGTTTTGATATTAAAATATACTAATAAACTAAAGAATTGGTTAGAACAACAAAATTTTCTTAGGGTACTGATGTATTCAATAAAATTACAAGATATTTTAATTTTTTTAATTCTAAAGTTTAAGTTTTATTGCATCTCCCTGTTTTCAGCCTTCTCTCCCCTTCAAGAAGGCCTGAAATCACTTTGTCCTTCAAACTTTTCATCAGTTCCTGTAACTATTTTCCTCAGATTCTAACTGCTGTTGTGGCCTGATGCTACAAAATATTTTATCTTAAGGATCTTGGCCAGGTGCAGTGGCTCACATCTGTAATCCTAGCACTTTGGGAGGCTGAAACCGGTGGCTGTCTTGAGGTCCAGGATTCAAAACTAGTCTGGCAAAATGGTGGAACCCTGTCTACTAAAAATACAAAAAAATTAGCCAGACGTGGCTGGTGCCTGTAATCTCAGCTGCTTGGGAGGCTGAGGCATGAGAACTGTTTGAACCCAGGAGGTAGAAGTTGCAGTGAGCTGAGATCATGCCACTGTGGTGCAGCCTGGGCAACAGAGTGAGACTCCATCTCAAAAAAATAAAAATCTAAAGAAAATGTTTACTTTCGATGTAACCTTCTGTGCTCTTGGCTTTAAATTCTTCTACGAAACTAGAAACTTTCACTTGTGACCCAGGACACATTCTTCCTCTGTGTCTAACTAATTCATGTCCTAGGAAGACTGAGATTTAAAAAAATGTTATAGTGTCTGTGTTTAGGTATTGCTTTTAAAGACCTCATGCCATTAACTTGCAGGGCTTTGACCCTGGTAGAGAAAGGACACAAAGCTTGCTAAACTTTAAACATGAATAGCAGCTAAAGCCCCATCTTCAGACCCATGAGCTGACAATCAACACAACCTGCATTCATGAGACACACAGCCAGATCTTAACACTACTCAATCCCCTAGAAGAGGTGAGCACGTGAGAGTTTCTGGGTTGATTTTGAGAGAGAAAATTAGTTCAGAGTTTCTCTACAAATTAAATATTATCATCAAAGCCACACTGATGGAGGGCCGGCATCCAGGCCCTTGAGTCACATTAACAAGGTTTTCTTGGAGCAGTAACAACTCTTTAATTTACAAAATTATAAAAGGTTTATGGAAATTATGTCTTATGGTCAAGATGATTAAAATTTAATAGCTTTGTTTATAATATTTGAGAGACAGATTTAGTTGGCCTCATGCTGTTTTTATTAGGGAGTATGATTTGGGCAAGTAAGCTTTCTCTCTCAAAGAATAAAGGGTTTTGCTCTGTTTTTTTTTTTTTT
>NW_016107654.1:2474628-2481005 GCF_001604975.1 Cebus imitator
ACAAATTCTGCTTATTTGGTATAATAAAATCATATGGGAAGCACTGTCAAATATGAAATGATATTTAACCTTCTTTGGATTATTGCCTCAGCCTCCCAAGTAACTGGGATTACAGGTGCACACCACCACGCCCAGCTAATTTTTGTATTTTTACTAGAGACAGGGTTTCACCATCTTGGCCAGGCTGGTCTCAAACTCCTGACTTCATGATCCACCTGCCTTGGCCTCCCAAAGTTCTGGGATTACAGGCATGAGCCACCACAGCTGGCCTTGTTTTTATTTTTGAGACAGGGCCTTGCTCTGTTGCCCAGGCTGGAGTGCAGTGGTTTGATCACAGCTCACTGCAACCTCTGCCTCCTGACCTCAAGATCCTCCCACCTCAGCCTCCCGAGTAGCTGGGATTACAGGTGTGTGCTACCACACCTGGCTGATTTTTCTATTTTAGTAGAGAGGGGGTGTCTTCATGTTGCCCAGTCTAGTCTTGAACTCCTGAGCTCAAAAAATCCACCCGCCTTTGCCTCTCAAAGTGCTGGGATTACAGGTGTGAGCCACTGCACCTGGCAGATGTTTAATTTTTTTTTTTTTTTACCAAGTGTGCTGGGTTGAATGGCATTCCTTAAAACCATAGGCCCAAGTCCTAAACCCTGGTACCTGTGAATGTGACCTGATTTGGAATCAGGTCTTTGAGGATTTAGTTAAGGTGTAAATTAAGATGAGGTCCCACTGCAGTAGGGTGGCCCTTAATACAACACGACAATGTCCTAAGAAGAGGAGGAAACACACACACACACACACACACACGTGCATGTACACGCACACACATGCATGCACACACAGAGACAGAGAGCGAGGGAGGGTGGAGAAAGCCAGGTGGTGACAGAGGCTGAGATTGCAGGCATGTGCACTGAAGCCAAGGGAGCCAAGGACGTCTGCAGCATTAGACCCTGGAGAGAGCGTGGCCCTCCCAACACCTCGGGTTTGAACTTCTAGCCTCCAGAATTGTCAGAGAATAAATCCGTGTTGTTTTAAGTTACTCTGCTAAATTTGTCATGTCAGCAATGTGAAACTAACATGTATCTATGCAACTTTTTCAATAAGAAAAACTATTTATTTTCTAATGTGAGGGGCATATAACTGTTCCCATGATGATCACGAATGAAGACAGCAATCGGAAGACGGTGGAAGTGCATACAGTCCTTATTTCCGTTGTGCTGGGAGCGTGTGACTCACAACACAAAAATGTGCTATTTCTGTAATCAGAAAAAAGAAGTACATACACAACATTCTAAGACAGCGTAAGAAGGGATTTACCCTCTGGAGGTGAGCAGACAAAGGCTCAAAGAGGATGAAGGAGGAGAAGGAGGCTGCACTCTCCCTCTGCTGTACGAACATAAACACAGGTCATTCAACATATCTCTCCGTCAGTAAGAATCAGTCATTAGGAAGTAAGGACACAAAGGTAATGAAAACCAAAAGCACATTTAAAAATATTCTTTAATTTTTCAAATGGGACAAAGCCCTGTCCTCATAGCCACGGGAAGAACATGTGGGCAGAGGTGTCACTGTGACGCTTGCATCATCAAAGGAGCCTGGTGACGTCAGCACCAACAGAAGACTCCAGAGTTAGGAGAGCCGTAGATGGCAGCTGGATCGTGGCGTGACACAGACCCTAAGATATGATGCTTGGAAGAAACTCATCCTCAGCAGACGTCTTTGGCTGTCTCTTTACATCACTCTAACCCAAGGTAAAGGACTTTTAAAGACGGATCTAGGAAAGTTTGGATGGTTGTGGTAAAATCAGGGTCAGGGTCATCCCTTAGCCTTGGCCTCAGAAAGATACTGACAGACAGGCAGCTCATCAACATACAGCTAGGGGCGTGCCCAGGGACAATGTCACGGAGGAGGGAACACCAATGCAGAGAATCTGGCTACATGGGCCCATCTTACCCCATCCACGTGACATTTCTGGTGATCTTGAATTTAAAAGGCGGTCAGTTTCAAATCGCAGAGGCACAAGAACGGCCCAACTGAAGCCTGCCCAGGATGCCATTATATGAAGAACTGTCCCATAGGAATAAAACCTGAGCCACATTTTCAGTGTCCAGTTTCCCAGAAGCAACATTACAAACAGTAAAAAGAAACAGGTGAATTAATTTTCATAATTTATTTTTCATTTAACTCACTCTTTCCAGATGACAACACCCAGACTGTTACCATTTCGGTGTGTAAACGATATAAAGTTATGAGTGAGATGGTAAATTCTTTTCTTTCCCGCTGTGTCTGACTTTGAGACCCCACCTTGCAGCATACCTCATTTCACAGTGGCTGCATTTCACGTGCTCAGGGACCACACGTGGCAAGTGGCTACTTTATGGCTACCAGTGCAGAGCTAAAGCATCATGTTTGTTAAATGAGTGTTCAAAATGAAAATCACTGTGAGCCTGAGGTGGGCGGATCACCTGAGGTCAGGAGTTTCAGACCTGCCTGGCCAACATGGTGAAACCCCATCTCTACTAAAAATACAAAAATTAGCTGAGCATGGTGGTGTGCACCTGTAATCCCAGCTACTCAGGAGGCTGAGGCAGGAGAATCGCCTGAACCCAGGAGGTGGGGGTTGCAGTGAGCCAAGACCGCGCCACTGAACTCCAGCCTGGGGGACAGAGTGAGACTCCATCTTAAAAAAAAAAAAAAAAAAAAAGGAAAATAGGAGAATTGGAGACCTGCACTTTGTGTGGACACAGCCCAGGGGTGTGTTCCTGATGGGCTTGTAAAACAAATCCCAGGCACTGCTGAGAACCCAGACTTCCACCTTAAAGTCTAATGCCTTTAACTTAGACAACATTCCCTGTTTACAAGCACCTGCCTTTGAGAGCACTTGTGAATTTTTAGACTGGCATAGTCTTGGAACAAATTATCCATCTTACTATCTCAGTGAGGAAGAAAGAATAGCAAGTCAACTTTGGGGGAGGAATACCTGCTCCTGGGTCAAGATGACTTCCTCATCAACGCCTCATTGTGTTCACAGCCCTGCAGTGGAGAGATTTATTGCTTTTCTTTTATGCAATCAAGTCAGACTTCGATCTGAACACGGGGAGAAACAGAGTGTGTGTGCAGCTGGCCCACAGGAGCAGTCAGCCCCAGGCACTCGAAGGAGGACAGAGGCTTCCCTGACTCAAGTTGCTGTCTCCTGACAGCTGAACATTCTAGAAGCAACCTCTAAGGTTGGTGATGTCCAACTGCCCATACATTAACCCTTGTTAGAAGATGGCAAATACATCTTTTATATTGCTTAAAATACAATTTTTCTTCCTTTTTCCCTAGGAGAGAATGAATTTGAAAAGAATGCTGTTACTGGTTTTATTTGTTTTTTCACTGATGTTGGTTAAGCGTTATTTCAGGTAAATATAAAATATTGATGAATCATGATCTTTAGTGATTGGTAGAGATGGCCTTAATTTCATTTTAATTAATTTAATTTTTTGAGACAGGGTCTTAGTCTGTTGCCCAGGCTGGAGTGCCGTGGTGCCATATCAGCTCACTGCAGCCTTGACCTACCAGGCTTAAATGATCCTCATGCCTCTGCCTCCTGAGTAGCTGGGTTTACAGGCACATGCCACCACACACAACTAATTTTTAAAATTTTTTTGTAGAGACAGAGTCTCCCTATGTTGCCCAGGCTGGCAGAGATCATGTAAACTGCTGAGTTTTGTCCAAAGATATCAATACTACTCTCTAAATAAATCAGAAGTCACCTCCTCTTTGTGGGACAAAACAAAATAGACATATTTTAAACCTTTCATTGTTAAACATTTAACTACTATGTATAGACTGCCTTCTAGGTACCAGGCTCTGTCCTATGGGGATGTGGCAATAACCAAAGTGCCTGTCCTCAGGGAGCCTTCATTCTATTTGGAGAAGGTAGACACTAAACACACATAAAAGACAGTGCCAGGGATATAATATTTTATAAAACAAGCATCATAAATAAAGGCGAGAGTGCCATTTTAGATGAATTATAAACTATCTCAAGGTTCCATCTCTGTGTTTGATATAAACAAGACTAAAATCAACCTATTTCAATACATGTAGAAAAATGTGTACTACAGGACACCTCTATAAACCTCCTGATATGGTTTGGCTGTGTCCCCACCCAAATCTCAGCTTGAATTGTATCTCCCAGAATTCCCACGTGTTGTGGGAGGAACCGGGGGAGGTGACTGAATCATGGGGGCCCGTCTTTCCTGTGCTATTCTCATGATAGAGAATAAGTCTCATGATATCTGATGGGTTTATCAGGGGTTTCTACTTTTGCTCCTTTCTCATTTCCTCTTGCCACTGCCATGGAAGAAGTGCCTTTCTCCTCCTGCCATGATTCTGAGGCCTCCCCAGCCATGTGGAACTGAAAGTCCAATTAAACCTCTTTTTCTTCCCAGTCTTGGGTATGTCTTCATCAGCAGCGTGAAAACAGACTAGTACATCTGCTGATATTCTCTCATCTAGAACAATTTGAATTCTTGCTTTCTCCGTACCACTCCTCATGGCCTTTTTCATAAGCAATGCAGTGTTTTCTGAGGATATTTGAACAGCAGTAGTATCATGAGAGATGATGGTTTTTAAAAAATGAAGGCTTTGCACAACATGTACCTTATAAAGGACTTGTACTCAAAATAGGCAAAAAGCTCTTAAAATTCAACAATAAGGAAACAAACACCTAAATTTAAAAATGAAATAGCGGCATTTAAAACATTTAAAAATGAACAAAAGAACGGAATAGAGTCTCACAAGAGAAGACAGACAGATGGGAAATAAGCAAACGCCAAGACGCTCAGCCTCATTTGTCATCAGGGAATTGCAATCAAAACAAGGAGATGCCACTACCCACCCATTAGAATAGCTAACACCCAAAAATCTAAAAACCAGGTGCTGGCAAGGAAGTGGAGTGACAGAAACTCTCATTCATTGCTGGTGGGAATGCAAAATGGTGCAGGTACTGTGGAAGACAGCATGGCAGTCCCTTAGAAAGCTAGATATAGCTGGCTGGGTGCAGTGGCTCACGCCTGTAATCCCAGCACTTTGGGAGGCTGAGGCGGGTGGATCACAAGGTCAGGAGATCAAGACCATCCTGGTCAACATGGTGAAACCCAGTCTCTACTAAAATACAAAAAATTAGCCAGGCATGGTGGTGCATACCTGTAGTCCCAGCTATTCGGGAGGCTGAGGCAGGGGAATCGCTTGAACCCGGGTGGTGGAGATTGCAGTGAACGGAGATTGGGCCACTGCATTCCAACTTGGTGACAGAGCAGGACTCTGTTTCAAAAAAAGAAAAAAAAGAAAAAAGAAAAAGAGGAAGAAGAAAGCTAGATATAGCTTTACCATGTGACAGAGCAGCTGTGCTCCTAGGTATTTAGCCAATGGATTAAAAAACTTATGTCCACACAAAACCCTGCACAAGAAGTTTATGGAAATTCTCCTCACACATCCCTCACACCACTGACAAAGTAGGTGCCCTTCAGCAGGGGAAGGGTAAACACGCCGTGGTTCATCCAGAAACAAGCAAGGTGCCCTTCAACAGGAGGAGAATGATACACAGGCTGTGCTCCTCCATGCAATGGAATCCCACTCCACAGCAGCAAGAAATGAGCTGTCAAGCTGTTAAAGACGTGCGGGAGCCCTAAATGCATATTGCTAAGTGCAAGAAGCCCGTCTGAAAAGGCTGCATGCTTTTATAATTCTCA
The DNA here is from genome assembly GCF_001604975.1 of Cebus imitator. NCBI lineage: Eukaryota > Metazoa > Chordata > Mammalia > Primates > Cebidae > Cebus > Cebus imitator. The sequence continues at coordinate 2,480,364 of NW_016107654.1, forward strand.
TATGACATTCTGGGAAAGGTAAGACTATATTGGCAGGAAAAAGATCCACGGTGGCCACGGGGTGGAGGTGGGGGAGGGGGTGAATAGGTGAAGCACAAAGGAATTTCTGGGGGCAATGGAACTACCCTGTGTGACAGTGTAACCATGGACACATGTAAATTTGCATTTTTAAAAAAACCCATAGGATGTTATGGCAGAAGAGTGAAATTAACATATGTAAATTTAAAAAAATTAGCCAGGAGGTTTGAGGTATCCTAGGAAGCAGTGCAGAGTGTGAGAACGTAATCTCCATCCCACATGTATAGAACAGGTCCGCTAGAAGGGGAGAGGGAGAAAGCCGATGACCTAAAATAATGGGAATGAGGGGAGTTTAGAAGTAAAGGAGTTCAAAAGTGGTGGCTCACGCCTGTAATCCCAGCACTTTGGGAGGCTGAGGCAGGTGTACCAAGAGGACCGCAGTTTGAAACCAGCCTGACCAACATGATGAAACCCCATCTCTGCTAAAAATACAAAAATTAGCCAGGCGTGGTGCTGCACACCTGTAATCCCAGCTACTCGGGAGGCTGAGGCAGGAGAATTGTTTGAACCAGGGAGACAGAGGTTGCAGTGAGCCGAGATCACACCACTGCACTCCAGCCTGGG
>NW_016107654.1:2481310-2504072 GCF_001604975.1 Cebus imitator
AAAAAAAAAAAAAAAAAGGCACATGAGTGCTGTGTTTGGGTTGATAAAGGTTTGTTCCCACAGGAGTGTGAGTTAATAATTCCACTGCTGCTATACATGTATATTTGAATCAATTAAATAAATGGATGGGGGATGGGGGAGCAGGTTTCTCACTGTTGGAGGGGACTTCATAGACAAACAAGAGAGGGGGCCAGAGTGATCCCGGGGGCAATGGATTGAAGCTGGAGACCTCAGCATGAACTCACCCTTACTATGAACAGAGATGATTACATGGCAACATGTTTGAAGACATGGATGTACACACAGATTAGCAGCTGTTTCCTTGCTCTGTTAGCTGAGAGGGCCCAGAAGCAAGGACACCCTAGTAGCAATAAGCACTCCAGGTGCCTAGGTCTTGGCTTCTAACACCATTCTCCAGGAAAACAACCAGGGCTTCTTAGAGAAGTGGACGGTTCTAGATTTGGGCAGGGGATTTACAAGATGAGCCCAGAGCACCTTGCGGGGCCAGGAAGGAAGGAAGGGATTTTTACAAATTCTATTTTTAAGGGAGTATATCACTTAACTGGGACAGGGGAGCTAACTGGGAGAGCTCCCAATGGCCAAAGCTGGATCCATTTAGCAAGACAAGAAAGTAACATTGAATCACAACCCAAAGCATGAAACGAATTCCACAAGTCCATACTGATGTAAATGAATGACTGGAGGAAAAAAAAAGAAGGCAGAAAGGAAGGAAGGCAGGTCGGCTGAATGTCGGAAGAACTGAAGGAAAGAAGGGGGAAGAGACAGATCTCCCATGCAGAATTCCAAGTCATGTCTGTAGATTCTCCACTACCAAGGACACAGACCCTGATGCCCCAGTCCTAAAGTGTGGGGCACACGCAGTGTTTCCTTATAAAGACCCCAGGATGAAAAGCGGGGAGCAAGAGCAGTCTGTGCGTGGAGAAGCCTGAAAACACAACTCTAGCCAGGCGGGCAAGGTCAGCATGGACGGGAAGGCGTGAGGAGGTCTGAGAGGCTGCTGCAGTCACTAGGAGCCTGTGCATTTGGAGGCTGAGTGCAGGGTGGCGTGCTGGGTGGGATCCCGAAAAAGAGAAGGGACATTAGGTGAAAACAAGAACATCCAACCAAAGCATGGACTCCCGTTAACAGCAAGGCATCAGTGTTGCTTCATGAATTGGAATAAGAGTACCCTACTCAAGCCAGAAGTGAATGATGGGGAAACTGGCTGGGTTCAGGGAATTCTGCATACTAGCTTTAGAACGTTTTTGTAAAGGTGAATCTGCCCTCCCCTCCACTTCCCTTCCTTCCTTTCTCTCTCTCTTTCTTTTTCTCTTCTTTCTTTTTTTTTTGACAGAGCCTTACTCTGTTGCCCAGGTTGGAGTGCAGTGGTGTGATTTCAGCTCACTGCAACCTCCACTTCCCAGGTTCGAGCAATTCCCTTGCCTCAGCCTCCCAAGTAGCTGGGACTACAGGTGCATACCACCATGCCTGGCTAATTTTTGTATTTTTAGTAGTGGCGGGGTTTCACTATGCCGGCCAGGCTGGTCTCGAAATCCTGACCTTGTGATCCACCTGCCTTGGCCTCCCAAAGTGCTAGGATTAAAAGCATGAGCCACTGTGTGTGGCCACAGTATTCTTCTTTAGGTTAAAATAACTGTCTTCAGACAAGGATGTTCTCTGCTCTGGTCATTCTGCAGCGCCCCAGAAAGTGATCAGACCAGCTCGATCCGAGAATGAGGACTTTTTAGAAAGTTTCCCTTCGTTGCTTCATGTTTTGATGGTGTCTGGCATGGGCAAATTGGATTTTGATAGTGTAGCCCTGGGGAATCCAATCACGGAATATCCGTGGCTAAGGACACTTCAGGAAGGGAGGCAGTCTTCAAGTCATTAAGTCATTGATTTATTGAAAGTCATGGGTTTTACTTAAAAATATCCCAGGGTTACTATCCTAGGCAGCAGAGGGAGACTCTGTCTCTACAGATAATTTAAAAATTATCCAGGTGTGGTAGCACACCCCTGTGGTCCCAGCAACCCAGGAGGCTGAGGTGGGAGGATTGCCTGAGTCCAGGAGGCTGAGGCTGCAGTGAGCTGTGGTGGGGCCACCACCCTACGGTCTGGGTGACAGAGTGAGAGCCCGTCTCAAAAAAAAAAAAAAAAAAAAAATCCTCGCAGGGTTATGGCGCAGAGGTTGCCTAATAAGCTTGCTAATCAAATAATTCGCCTGAAAGCACAATCACGCTCTAGATGAATGCAGTGTTGAAATACAAAGGGAGGCAGCTTGTGCCTGTGGTCCCAGCTACTTTGCAGGTTGAAGTGGGAGCGTGGCTTGAGCTCAGGGCTTTGAGGCAGCGTGAGCTGTGATCATGCAGTGAGAATGCAGCTCTTAAAATAAATAAATAATAACAAAATAAATGCAAAGAGAATCAAAGATGAACTCCTCCCCACCTCTTTACAACATGTAGCAAAGCCACTTATGTTTGGTCAATAAATTAATGAAATCTATGTTTTTGTCTGAATATACATTCTCTTAGTTTATCTGTTTATTTCCTTTTTTAAAAAAATATCTTCCTCCCAACACCCATATTCTTTCCTGACATTCTGCCCTTGGCCATGACCTCCTTTACCTAGATCTCTTCCCTAGAGCAGCTCACACCCTTCCGCACCCGGCTGAGATCTCTTCTCCAGGTGGCTTCCCCTGACTCCCATTTGGGTTGACGCATGTTGATGAAAAGCCACACAAGGACTGCCCATCGCAGGCTCCATAAGCACTGATCAGACTCCTTGTAATCACTCCATTTCCCTCTGTATCCAGGAATTACCAAGTAGAAGAGCTTCAGCTCTCAGACTGGTTTCAACCCAGGTAAGAACAAAAATGTCTTTTTACATGCACACACAAACAGCGTATCTCGGTTTGAAGAAACAGGTTTTTCTTCCCCAGTCACCAAATTGAGCTCTCCTGGGAGGTTTCCAGAATCGGGGTTTCATTCTGGAGGCTCTTATAAACAAACCAGGGTCTGCTGAGACCCAGGCAATCACGGAGGTGATGAAGAAGGGGATGCACTCAGCCTGCCTCGGCTTTCCTGGTTTAGGGAGTGAAAGAGTCTCTTGGGAAACAGCTTGAAAATGCTGCGGATGACGCTGCTCGCCTTTGGTGTCAGCACGCAGGGGCAGCCTCGACCTTTGTAAAGTGTGTAGTGTTCAACGCTGTGTTGCGTTCCTTACTTTATTGAATCCATTCCCTACGGGTTTGGGGTTATTTACCGTTTGGGGGCTATTGTAGGCAAAGCTCTGGTGACTAAGTGTAACCTTTTTTGTTTTTTTCTTACACAGATGTGTGACTTCCTGTGTGAGATCAATTTCTCAAATGAAGTTATCAGGCCAGATAATGCAGACATTTCAAATTTTTGATACAAATTTAAAATTGCTAAATTTCCTTTTAATCATGGCACGATTTTCTCCTCTTGTCTACAGCACGTAAACTAAAGTATTGCCAGTTTTTTTATGTTTGGCAAAGCTGCTAGTTAAACCATCTCAGTTCAATTTCTGTAATTGCATTGTTTGAGGTTTTTTTGTTTTTGTTTTTCTTTTTGTAGAGACAGGAAAAGGGGAGAGAGAGAGAGAAAGCAGAGAAGGAGGGAGACATAAAGGCACCGTGTAAGGGAGGCGGTCTCCTGCCTCCCTGGCCTCAGCAAATGATTGGAGAGTGTTCTGATTTCGGGCTGCCTAATTTTGAGCTGCAGTCAGCACTCAGAAAAGGCAGTTCCTGGGCTCAAAGGCAGGTGACTGGGGAGGAACACACAAGCCCAGGAGCCAGGTTGGCTGGGCGTGGCATTCCAGTCCCCATGTGTTAACTGTGTGGTGTCAGGCAACTTACTCAACCATTGTGCCTCTGGTTCCCCACGTGGAGATCAGGTGTGGCGGGGATCAGGGGTGGCGGGGGTCAGGGGTGGCGGGGACCCGGGGTGGTGGGGACCCGGGGTGGTGGGGACCCGGGGTGGTGGTGCTCACTGCATAGGGTGTTGCAAAGATAAATGGGATAACACCCTCAAACATGGCACCGGGTGCACCGTCCGGGCTCTCTGAGTGTTAGCCATTACGCCCGCACCTGCTGCTGCCGCCTGAGTAAAGCAGTCCTTGTTTAACCTGGCTCTTGTTCCACAGAAAACGCCCCGATGTCATCACGAAAACGGACTGGCTCGCTCCCGTCCTTTGGGAGGGGACTTTTGACAGGCGGGTTCTGGAAAAACATTACAGACGGCGGAATATCACCGTGGGCCTGGCCGTGTTTGCTACTGGCAGGTAGGTGCCACTCACCTGTGGCCTTTTTTATTTTGGGAAAAGGTGGATCCGCATTCATGGACTTTTGACCTCCAGAGATAATCAAGCATAATTAACGATAACAATAGCCATGATTTTTGTCAGAAAAACTTACCTGTCCAAGCGCAAAGAATGGACTCAGAGACCCAGAGAACAGCGAAAGGGAGATTTTAATGACGGTCCTGGAAGATCGGGTGTCTGTCGAGCAGGCACGCCCAGCACAGGTTCAAGAAGCAGTTTATCCCGTAGTGCGGGGGTCCCTCCCCGGTTCCTCACAGGCTGGGTATTACGGGGTCACAGTCTTCCCGGACATCTCCTGTTGGGTGTTGGGCGGGGGCCCCAGGTGTTGTTTTTGGGTTGTCCTGCTGCGTTTTGTCGCGGCCCACGATGTGCTGCAATCCCAGTCAGCTCGGGGGCCCTTCAGGTGTTTGACTTATGACCGCAGTGGCTGGGCAGGCCGATAAGAACAGGCAAAGCGAGCTACGTTGCAGGCTAGTAAACTTTCATCTTAGGCTAAACGTTTCAGATGAAGACAACGAAGGTGGAAGGCGGGAGGGGGAAGGCCAACAAGCGGCCTTGGCTGTTGAATCGGGGGCCTAGTATATCCTGCTGCTTTTGTCATTTGCTGAACTAAGCCGATTTAAGGCCCTCTGTCTTGGAAATGGACCGCTGTATACCTAATTTCCTTCCATTTCAGGCTGTCCTGTGCAAAGGTGTGCTGGGCTTCCCTGTTGATGGCTGAGTCCTTGACACCCGTGGGAATCTTTTGATTCACACCCATTTAGCTCTTGCTCCCTTTCTTCACAGCAGTCATTCCAAAACGGTGGCTTTTCTCAGGCCCTTCGTGTCAGGACATTCCTTCCCACTCACAGACTCAGCTGAAGCTGTTGGTGCAGCTCCCGCACCCTTACACGTCCCGAGTTCCTTAGCATCAGAAACGCCCACGTTAGACAGCGCATTCAGCCGTCTCTCCTGATCATGTTTAGAAAAGTAAGTGTCGGCTGTGCACAGTGGCTCACACCTGTAATCCCAGCACTCTGGGAAGCCGAAGTGGGTGGATCACCTGAGGTCAGGAGTTCGAGACCAGCCTGGCCAACATGGCAAAACCCCCCGTCTCTGGTAAAAATATGGAAAAAAAAAAAAATTGGCTGGGCGTGGTGGCGGGTGCCTGTAATCCCAGCTACTCAGGAGGCTGAGGCAGGAGAATCACTTGAACCCGGGAGGTGGAGGTTACAGTGAGCCGAGATTGCACCACTGCACTCCAGCCAGCACATCAGAGCAAGACTCCATCTGAAAAACAAAGAAAGAAGGAAAGAAAAGAAAAGTAAGTGTCTCCCCTGGTGTCTGTGTGTTTCCTAGGTTTGCAGAGGAGAACCTGAGGCCATTCTTACACTCCGCAAATAAGCACTTCATGACAGGCTACCGAGTGATCTTCTACGTCATGGCGGACGCCTCCTTCCCGCTGCCCCACATACAGCCCAGTCCTCTTCGAACATTCAAAGTGTTTAAAGTGGACACTGGGAGTGGGTGGCCCGACGGCCCCCTGGAGCCCATGAAGAGCCTGAGTGAACACATCATCAGTCACATCCAGCACGAGGTGGACTTTCTCTTCAGCATGGCTGCCAACCAGGTCTTCCAGAGCGAGTTCGGGGTGGAGACCCTGGGCCCGACGGTGGCCCAGCTCCACGCATGGTGGTATTTCAGGAACACCAAGAACTTCCCTTACGAGAGGAGGCCGGCCTCAGCTGCTTGCGTCCCGTTTGGACAGGGGGATTTCTATTACGGCAGCTTGATGGTTGGTGGCACGCCCCGTAATATTTTAGATTTCATCGAAAATTATCTGAATGGAGTTATCCATGACATCAAAAATGGACTCCATAGCACCTATGAAAAGCACCTCAACAAGTATTTTTACCTAAATAAACCCTCCAAGCTGTTATCACCAGAATACAGCTGGGATCTTGCATTTTCTCCCCCTCCACAGGTCCGGTATGTCAAAGTGGGACATATTTCCCACAGGAAATTGTGATTACACCGTTAGGCTTATGACGAATAAACGAATCGCAGCAATTTCTTATAAATGTGGGACTTCTTAAAGCCTTGCATTTTTTAGAGACGTAAACATTTACATCCTTCCAAAATAAGTGTTTCCTCTTGCCATTTTGAGCCATCTTATTTGGCTAATATAGAATAAAGAATAAAAGGTTCATTACTTAATGTTAATACACAGTAATATTATTATCTATGTGTTGTAGATAATTCGGAAATACTTTTGACAAAGAACAAATTTTTTTTCTAGTTCAGAAAAAATATTCACAAAATGGAAAAGTTGTACATACAAAGGACAAAAAATAAGTTCCAGGCCACTCATTAAGTATTCATAGTGTTTTTCCACACTGGGATACACGTGGCTTGTGGTCAACCCCTCCTGTTGTCTCAGTCTGTCCAGTGCATGAGTCATCACAGGTGAGCTAGAGGAATCTGGTCAAAGCCATGTCTTACTTTCATGATTTCAAAGCAAGATATTCAATTTGTTCTGTTAAAAAGCTGTAGGTATTTTATTTTTTAAAAAAGATATTTATTGAGCTCCGTGGTAAAGGCGTTCTGCCAGATGCAGACAGGGATAGAAAGGAGTTTGGAACACCTGTGCTGTGGCCCTGGCAGCCTGCAGCCTGGCAGGGGTTGAGGCCGCACATTCAGAATGCTAAAGCTGACAAGGAAGATGCTCACCTGAGCTCTGTGGTGGGCAGGGAGCCAGCACCTCCACGAAACGCTTTGTGTGGCCACAGAGGGGAGTGCTCCTAACTCCGCGAGCAGCCGCAGCTGTGAACAGCTTTGGCAAGTGTTATGGTGGGACTCACATCCCACCCCATGACTATGCTGAAGTGTTGGGGTTCACTCGGGGAGACTGGTAAAATATTAGGGAAATATCAGGGGAAGTTAGAAGATTATTGTCTCAAACCTTTTGGAAGGCTGAAAGGTTTGAATGGAATGGGCTGAAGGCAGCTGGTTCATGACGTTAGAACTTTAAGTCGTAGGGTAAAAGATTAGGGACAAGGAAAGCTTCCCCAGTGAAGTCTGTTTACCCCGCATTCCTCTGTCTCTGCTCTAATTTGTTTGCTCATGTAAACTTTGTGCTGGACGGTCCTCTCGGGGGAGGTCAAAGGGGAATCACCCGTGAATGGTGTTTACTCTGGGTCCTGGTACCTAAAGCTTTTGTCATTTGTAAGACGACTCTTGTAACTGTGTTAAATATGCACAAGCATGTTGACTTAGAAACCTCTGTTAGTAAATCTATCCTGAGTAAATGTGAGGCGTTACAGGGACTTATGGTTGGTCGGCTGCACTTGCCCTCTGAAAGCAGCTGACAACCATCCCTAGCCCACTCAGATTAGGGCGTGTGAGTGCATTCATTCGTCCATCATCAAGTCAGAGTCTGCAGGACCCAGACCTCCACAGGTGGAGACCCCAACGTCATCGAGGTCTCACTGAACTCCGCACCTCAGAATGAGACTGTGTCTGAAGACAGGGCTGTTAAAGAGGCCATTAAGGTAAAATGAGGCATTAAGGTGGCCCTAATCCCACAGGACTGGCTGGCGTCCTTATAAGAAGAGGTGAGGACACAGACACACAGAGGGGCGACCGTGAGGACGCAGGGAGAAGAGGCGTCTGCAAGCTGAGGGTTGAGGCCTCGGGAGGAGCCAGCCCTGCAGCACCTTGATCTTGAACTTCCAGCCTCCGGCACTCTGAGGATGCACATTGCTGTTGCTGAGGCTGCCCAGACCAGCCCATCATATTCTGTTAATGGCGGCCTGAGCAAACGGATCCAGCAGGTGTCCCCAAAATAACGGCAGCTCGAACACTCAGTTGCAAGGAGTGCGGTCTACCGCTTCCTGGGATGGAAGACTGTGGGAAGTAGAAAAGTTCCTCTTTAAAGTGTCCTTGCTTGTTAAAGAATAAATCATAAGTGTGCTAATAACTCTTTGTGAAGCCCTATCCTGTAGCTGTGAGACAGGCCGTGCTTACAGGCACGTAGTACATTCTGCGTCCTTGTGCTTTAACCAAGATACCTGTGCTGGACGTGCTCACAGGCGTGTCCCAGCTCTCCATGGCTTTTACCTGTTTAGAAAAGTTTTAAGTTGTTAGCCAATTGGGTTTTAGTTTAGATTGTGAGGTCTGGCTCCAGCCAACGGAGATCAGACACAGCAGTGAGGACGACCCCACATGCATCAGGGATAAACAAGTCTGTTTTCCTTTGTTCACTGTACTCTCTGGCAAGATGGCTATTGAGGGTGCCCCTCCTGCAGTCCAGGAAGTAAAAGTTGCATTGCTGAAAGACCCTTTGTCTCAGTGCTGATTTTTCTTTGCAGCACAGAGCAAATGTTTCCAGCAAAGGCGGAGGCTGAGAAAAGCCTCCCTGAGTTCAGAGTTAGACCTGGCGCTACCACCCCAGGGTCCCTCTGCTATATCACCCAATCTCCCTCATGCCCAGTTCATGACAGGGACCGTCTTAAAGAACCGGTCTGTCAGGGTTTAGCTAACTCTTTTTTGCTGTCGTCTCCTTTGACTAAAAGAAGGTGATCTTTTCAGTGACTCATTTATTCTTGCATCTCACAGAGTAGCTCTCAATTTTTAAAAAAATTCTATGAAAGTTTCAAAAGAGTGAAAATAGATATTACATTAGCCACAAAACCTATATATGGAGCATTTGTAATTACTTTGGCCAGATCTGGAAAGGGTGGGGTGTACTGAACCAAATGAAACTTTTTTTTTTCTTGCCAATTTACAGATAAGTTTAGAAGACCAACCGAGAAGGCTTCTGACATTTTATCTTTAAAAATTATGAAATCAACCAGGTGCAGTGGCTCATGTCTGTAACCCCAGCACTTTGGGAGGCCGAGGTGGGCAGATCACCTGAGGTCAGGAGTTCAAGACCAGCCTGCCCAACATGGTGAAACCCAGTCTCTACTAAAAATACAAAAAATTAGCTGGACGTGGTGGCTGAGGCAGGAGAATCGCTTGGACCTGGGAGGTAGAGGTTGCAGTGAGCTGAGATCATGCCACTGCACTCCAGCCTGGGCAACAAGAGCGAAAACTCCATCTCCCCCAAAAAAATTATGGAATCAATATTAAAGTGTCGTAAATTTCTTGATTTTCATGGCAGAACAACAGGTAAGCTTGTTAATGTTTAGAATTTCCAGGTCTGGGACAAGCCTGCTTAGAAGACTTAGAAACTAGGTCACCCAGAAAAGCCAACGTCTGTCCCCACCAGCCAGTGTGTGCCTCCCTCACAGAGGGTGCTAAATAGATTTCTAAAAGAAGTTTAATTTTGCCAATTTGATGAGAAAAACTAAATAGTGTCTCTTTTTTTTTATTTGATTACTTATGAAGTCAAGGCTTCTTTTCCCATCAGCCTTTTGATCTGTGCTAATAGCCTTTTTCCATCTTCTGCTCAGTGTTTTTTTTTTTAGAGACAGGATCTCACTCTGTTGCCCAAGCTGGAGTGCAGTGGTGTGACTGTGGCTCACTGTCGCCTCAAACTCCTGGGCTCAAGCCGTAGTCTGGCCTCGGTCTTCCACAGTGATACAGTGATGGGATTGCAGGCTTGAGCCACCACGCCGGCCCTTCAAGGAGTTTTGATTGATATATGCATTTACATAGGCGATATGAACCCTTCGTCACATTTGCTGCAGATGTTAATTTCATATTGTTGTTTCTATGTTAATTGTGTTGATGTCTTTGATGTGCCCAAGTTTAAAGCTCTCATGGCTGCCACCCCTTCCCCTGGTGTTTACACCGGCTGCGTAGGTAAGCCATCCCCGAGTCGTAGAAAGCATAGAAGTTTCCAGGCTTGGCTGGGCGTGGCGGCTCACGCCTGTAATCCAAGCACTTTGGAGGCCAAGGCGGGAGGATCACCTGAGTTTGGTAGTTCAAGAACAGCCTGACCAACATGGTGAAACCCTGGCTTAAAAAAAAAAAAAAAGAAGTTTCCAGGCTTCCTTTTATTCAGAGTTGATCAGGGACTAATTGTAAGACAATGTGTAGGGTGAGAGATCTACTCTGATTTCCCCCCATCTGTCTTGCCCATTTCCCTCAACGCTATTTATTGAATAAATAATGCTTTTTAGGACAGGCCCTTTGTACCGTCTATGAAGCTGTCATACATAACCATGTTCGTTTCTTGACACCAGTCTCATGGCTGTTCTTCTGCCTTGAGCTAATATGCCACATGCTTCTCACTGCTGTCATTCTACATGGTGGGGGGGGGGGGTGTGTGGGACATCCATCTGCACGACTCTGCCTTTAAAATTGTTCCCAAACTTTTATTCCTTCATGTGAATTGTTGATTCAGGTCTGCAGTTTAGGGGACAATCCCACTGGAAGATTAACTGAATGGCTGAAGTGCACAGGTGAGCTTGAGGTTATTAACTCTACAATGCTGAGAGATACCCAGAGCTCTCACGTCGATATTTATTCCGGTCACTTTAATGCCCCAGAAAAGGTGATTTTTTATGATCTTACAGATTCCGTAAGCCCCTTGTTAGACGTGCGTCGTGTGCTTTGCGATGGTCATTTTTCCTTCCGTTTTTCCAGCCGGGCTTGCTGGTGTGCAGGAGGACCTCGGAGCTTCGCCATCAGCTCCGGCACCAGCTCCGGGTTTCATTCCATTGTGGGGAGAAGGAAGGGGGAGAAGGCCTTGCTGGAGGTGTTTTCTGGGACGGCTGCTGGCCATACCTGTCTTGGGAGTTTCAGACGACAAGTATCGTGTCCTGGACCCAATTTCCTCAGAGCCTGCCCTGCCCATGGGCGGCCCTGGCTCTCCAGGAGCAGAAGCGGGTGCCGCCCTTTGGAATCCTGGGCTCCGAGGAGCGGGCGTGGGCTGGTCTCACCTGCCGCGCAGGTACACCTGTCTGTGTTTGCCCGTCGGGCTCCTATGGGGAGTAGGGTCTGGAGCTGGGCTCACTCAGGGCGCTCGGACCTTGGTGGGGACACAGGCATTTGCTCACGGAGCAGGGAGACCACCTTGCTAGAGGGCCCCCAGCAGACGCAGGTGGGGTGGGTCACAGTGGAGGGGAGCTGGAGTCTGAGAACAGCCTCTGTGGGGTCATGTTGCTGAAGGACACTTGAGGGTGACCCCAGCAGTCCTTGGGGGGTGCACCGGAGGTGCCTGGGACCCCAGGGCTCCACTCATTGTGGATGTTTTGGAGGCATCTGGGTGCTGTGGGCAGGAGTTCAGAGGCCATGCGCCCCCTCCTCGCCACCCTTAGTGCGCTCCAAGCCCACAGGCCAGGCTGGGGCATGCTGCTGGCCCTTGGCTGTTGGTTGGCAGGTGGTTGGTAGGACCTGGAGACCCACAGAGGGAAGAGGACTTCCCAGCAGGGGAGAGGCAGGGTTGGGCTCCAGGCTGGGGAGCTTCCTTGGGTCCCTGAGGTGCAAAAGGGCTTCCTGGGGGCACCTGGGCAGTCCAGGCCACAAGCCAAGGTGAAGGAGGGGTGGAGGGCAGGCTGAGGGTAACAGAGGGATAAGGGGCCCAGGCAGGAAGACTCTGGAGCCACCTGACCTAGGCTCTGGGTGGGGCACAGGGGCCTGTGGAGCAGAAGAGGAAAAAGGTGGTGATTCTGAGGACTTCACTCATTCATTTTGAAATCAATCAATTAATCACATAGCACAAAACAGCTGTCCCTGACTGGCGTCACCTGGCCTTCTCTTTCCCCATGTTGTCAGTCCTGCCAGGGCCCTGTGCTCTGTGGAAATCCAGTCTCCTCGGGGGACCACAAGGCCCCACACCACTGCCCCAATCGCCTGGGAGCTCATCTCTGCCCTCCTCTGCCCGGCTCCTATTCCAGCTGCATGACCCCTCTTCCAGGCAGCCTTCCTCCTCCATCTCATCTCAGGGACGCCCATCCTGGCTGCCGTGCTCACACAGCCTGGCCACCTCCCCAAACCCTGCCCAAGTCCCCACTCCCACGCCCCTAGCCCTTGTCTCTAACAAATCAGGTAATTACAGTGCTAGCTGGTTAATGACTATGTCTTGTTCTAAGTGAATCCCAGACTCCCAGAACAGGCCCGGCCCATATGTTTGTTGACTGACTGAACGGTGCACTGGGAGGCCGCAGAGGGGAGAGGCTGGCTGGGTGCTTGGTTCAGGAGGCAGGAGATCTGGATGCCTTCCAGCTTCTCCTGGCTGTGCAACTTGGCCTTGCTACTGAACGTCTCTGAGCCACATCTGTAGAGTGGAGATGACCCTGGGCCCATGTCATTGTGTCACACGGGGCTGGTGAGCTCCAGTAGCTCCTCAGCAGCCAGCACAGGCCTGGCCATTAGGGGCGTGGGGGTTGACTTCACCCTCCGTGGTGCCGGCTGGGTAGATGAGGCTCCAGACCCAGGTGCCCTCCTCCCGTCCCGCTGCAGGACGTGGCTGGGGCAGCGCTCACCATCTGTGTTGAAGGCCGGGGCTCTCTGCAGCTGGAATTTCTCCACAAACTCCAGGTATCTCCGCAGCCATGTGGGGTCCTCCACCACTCTTCTCGCTGGAATCAGACGGGCTGACAGTGAGCGGCTGAGGCCTGGAGCCCCTGTCTTTCCTGCCCTCCTCCTCTGTGGAGAACAGGGAGGCAGAGGCCCTGGGCGTCGGCCACCCCACCACTGAGTCACCGTGACACTGGCAGGGGGCTCGCTGGACACCTCCCCTGCGGTCTCCCAGGCCCGGCCAGCTCTGACTGCAGCGGCCCCAATCTTGCCTCCTGTAAACACACCGTCTGTTCTGAGCACAGCAGGCAAAGTGCCCCTGGAAGGAGGGAGTCAGGCCTGGCCCACCTCAGTGGAGACCCCCAGAGGGTCCTGAGTTGTGGCCTGGTGCTGCCCCTCCCACCTCCCTGACCTTCTCAGCCCTGGGGCCTCTCAGCTGCTGCTGCCCACTCCCCCACCCCATCCTGGGCTCGGGTTCCAGCTGATAGTCTGCCCCGAAATGCCCCCAGTCCCTCGTCCTCAGGACAGTGCCGCCCTCGATGTCCCCCACTCCGTCCCCTGTGCCTCCCAGCCCTTCTCCCACGGCGCTTTGACTTTCAGGAGCCGCACAGCACCCCGAAACATTGCTTGAGGAGGAGAAGGACAAGGAAGGCTTGTTCTCAGTTTCACCCACTGACGATTCAAGCTCCCAGAGCAGTGCCTGGCTCGGAGCAGACGCGCCGTGCTCGTCCTGCATGGGGACGCTCTCCTCGAGGGAGGGGCGTGTGTCGGAGGAAGTGCTCAGCTCCGCCCAAGGCTGCCTGCACCCTCGGAACACCCTTCATGGAAGACCCCTCCCAGACAGGACAGCAAGTCTCCAAGAAGACTTGAGAGTGTCTGGCAGCCCCTCCCTCCTGTCGGGGGACCCGAGCACCGCACTGGCCAGCGCCAGGGAGAGCCAACCACCTACCCAGCAGCACCCACAGGCTGGTGACCTCGTCATCCTCAAAGCGCACGTAAAGGATGAGGTTGCTGTAGTCGGTGCTGACGAAGCGGACGTGCATGCTGCTCCCCTCAACTGCGGAGACCCGGGGCCGGGTGATGCGTGATGCCCCTCTCCTCCTTCCCCCAGGTCCCGGACCCCCCATGCCCTGAGGACAGTGCACTGCCACCAAGAGGACGCACGGCCTTCTTCCAGCACCTGGCCGTCCCCCAAAGCCAGCAGCCACTCCTGAGTGTCGTGGCCAGGACCAGGCGTCCCAGTGTCCCTTGCTCGCCCCTCCCCGCTCAGAGCCCAGCCCGGATCCTGGACAGGGGCACTCACAGGAGCCTTGGTACTGGCCTTGCAGCTGGGTGGGATGGACAGTGATGCTTTTTTCTTGACACACCCCTTCTCCCCTGGGAGAAGAGAAGGGAACCAGGGCCTGGTCAGCCCCCAGCTGCGTCCTGTTGACCTGTCCCAGGACGGGGTAACCTCTCAGGGCTTTCCACCAGGGGACACTGGGGCTGCCACCAGCTGAGAGCCCTGCTGTCCTCCCCAGGGCATCAGCTCCCCAGGCTCAGGGGCAGCCTTGTACTGGCACAGGCACCAGGGTCGTGCGGCCAGGAGGAGGCGACACCCGTGGTGCTGGGATGGGGCAGGAGTGAGGAAGCGGGAGCGTCCCCATATCTGGGATGACGTCAAACTTACCAGAATGGACTGGTCCCAGTCTGGCCTTTGCTCTGAGCTCCAGGCCTTGGGGGCTAGGACCCTGACTGTCCTGCCCATCCCTACTTGCTCTGCTCTGTGCATAAACAGAGCCCCCTCACCCCCACGCCCGTGGCTCCAGGGGGTTCAGTTTCTCATTTGGGGTGGGTGCCCAGTAACCCCTGGGACTCTGCAGGCTGCCACGAGGTGTGTCTGGACCCAGCATGACAGACCCTGCCACGACCCTGAAGGCGGTTAGGTTGTGGCTGTAACCACCTTCAGGGCTGTGGGTGCAGGTGGAATCACACAGGCTTGTTGTGGGCGTCACTGGCTCAGCGCAGCTTGTCCCAGGGTGGGTTTTCTTGTGCTGACAGGGCAGCTGTCCTCAGGATTCCCGGCTTACATGGGGGTGAAAGGGGCGTGGGCAGGGGTGGCTGTGGTCCTTGGAGAGGGTTATTGGGAATTAGTAGGCAACTTTCAAACACCGGAGATCACACATTGAAAATGCCAGCCTCGGGCTTCCTTCACAGCTGGACCATAGGCCCGTGGCCCAGTGGGCACGTCTGCTGGGACTGGACGTGGCCTCCGGGGCCGGGTTGTGTGTTTCCTGCACCTGCCTCTGGCAGCTTCCAAGCTCACCCTCTCAGAGCAGGGTCTTGGGCCTCAGCTTGGTGTGATGTGTCCTTCTGGCTCTGAACACTGTTACTGTTCCTTGGGTCTGAGAATAAGTGCCTGAGGGGGTGGCAGAAGCCATGCTTACTTCCAGAACAGCACGAAGTCCACGTCCCCACTGTCACTGGTCTGGATGGAGTGCAGGGCGAGCCTCAGGGGGTCGGCTGGGGAGACCAGTTCTGCGCGGCTGGCTGCCAGCTGCAGGGTGAACCAGCGCCCCTCCACCTGCAGGGGTGAGAGCCGGGGTGGGAGAGGCCAGCTAGTGCTCAGCTGTGTGGCACCCCTTCCACCTTCAGGGGTGTGGGCTGGGGGCGGGAGGTCAGCTAGTGCCCGGCTCTGTGGCACCAGGAGGCCCCCCTCTGGGCTCTGAGGCCAGCTAGTGCCTGGCTGTGTGGCACCAGGAGGCCCCCTCTGGGCTCTGAGGTCAGCTAGTGCCTGGCTGTGTGGCACCCCCTCCACCTACAGGGACATCGGCTGGGGCAGGGAAGGTCAGCGAGTGCCTGTCTGTGTGGCACCCCTTCCACCTGCAGGGGTGAGGGCTGGGTGGGAGAGAGGCCGGCTAGTGCCCGGCTGTGTGGCACCCCCTCCACCTGCAGGGGCATGGGCTGGGGCAGGGAAGGTGAGCGAGTTCCTGGCTGTGTGGCACCGGCAGGCCCCAGCTTTGGCACTAAGCATTGGTCAGCGGGTAGCCCTGCCCCTCCTGGGGGCTGTGCTGGCAAATGTTTCCCCTTCCCAGTCTGTATTGGCGAATGCCCATCCGTGGGTCCTCGTGGAGGCTGAGCTGTGCTTCCTCCTGGGAAGAGTCACCTCCAGCCCCCCTCTCTCTGGTCTCTGCCTAATCCCCTTGCCACTTCCGTCAGCCCTGCACCCCTACCCCGGCCTGGTCCAAGCTCTGTTCCCCTGGTCAGGGAGGGGGAGGAGAGGGTCTGGTGCGGTACCAGGTGTCCCTCTGTCCCTGAACTCCCCCCAGCGGCACCAGGACCCCAGGGGCTGCATGGGGAGGAGGAGCTGGGACCCTCCCTGCGCCCAGGGCTGGCTTCCTTGTGTCCCCCAGGGCGAGCCCCTCTCCTGCTCCCCAGGACCCCACTGCCTGCCTGTGCCCAGCAACTGAGCACTCTGTTCCTCCAGCCTCCACCCTGCAGCCTTCTCCCGAAACTGCTGTTGAGCCCCGGCTTCCACAGCCCGGAGAGAGCGATGGGCCCGAGGTTCGTCAGTGGCCAATGGCGCCGGCTGTGCAGGACGACAGAGCCGTCTCCCGCCTGGGGTGGCCCCAGGCCCAGGTGCAGCTCACCCTCCAGAGTGCCTGCAGGGTCAGGCAGGGACCTAACCCCCCACCCCCTGTACCTCCTCAATGTGACACCCGTGTCCACCCAAGCTCTTGTTCCAGGCCTAAGCCTGGGGGCTGGACCCATGACACTTACCTTGTGAGCATCAAAGCCCCACTGTACCGGCACTTCTTCCGGAGCCTTCTGGGCACCTGCCAGGTCCAGGCCGAGGGCCAGCAGCAGGAGCAGCGCGGTCTCCAGAGCCATGACTCGGGGGAAGCGGGAGCACCTGAAGCCAGCTCCCTCCTCTGTGCTGCCGGGGCCCACCCCACCGTCCCACCTGCCACCTAAGAGTTCCGCAATCCTACCCCAGGAATGATGCCGCCTCCCTGCCGCCTCCCTGTCACCTGGTGTCTAAAGTGATGCAAAGATGTGGTTTGGGCCGGGCGTGGGGTGGCTGTCGGGGCGGTTTAACCAGAGTCTGGGATGAGGCCTATGGCTGGAGGCTGAGGGGAGGGCAGAGGAGGATGTGGGCTCCCTCGGCTGCAGCCCCTCCTCCCCAGGGCCCCCAGCCCCTCCTCCCCAGGTCGCAGCCCCTCCTCCCCAGGGCCCCCAGTCCCTCCTCCCCAGGTCGCAGCCCCTCCTCCCCAGGCCCCAGTCCCCAGCGTGTTTGCCCATCGGCTGCTGGAGCCACAATTGCAGGAGGCTTTGCACCCCCTTCACCGTTGCTCGCGGTGGGCCCTGCCCGGGTGTGGGGACGGCGGAGGGGTGCCGCAGACCAGCCATGGGAGGGCACTCGGCACAGCCGGGCACCGAGCCCTCTTGAGGTGTCTGCTCCGTGTTCCTGCTTCCTGCAAACGTCTCCCTCCTGCCCCCTCTCTTCACCCTGGAGCTGCTCCGGGCCAGGCCATGAGCCTCCCTCCCACCCCATCCTCCTGCCCTCACATGTCCAGAGGCCAGCGTGGGCATGCCGTGGAGCACACAGCCTGCTCGGCCATCCTGGGTCCTCCTTTGCATCTGGATTGAGTGCAGACCTCCAGGCCACAAAGACCCTGTGTTCTGGTCCCTTCCCCCTCCCTCTCCCGCTGCTGCAGCCGCTCAGATGCCTGCCAGCCTCTGTAACCACCCCACCTCCCCACCTTCCTCCTGCTTGGGGCTGCCTGGGGCTAAGGAGCGGCTGCCTGGCCCCTGCAGGTCCCGGCTTTCAGGGAGTCTGAGGTCTGGTGTGGGGACTACAGCTGGTCTCAGGGTGACCACTGGCTTGGCCTCTACTTTCTTAGGTGGACACTGGGGGCTACTCAGGGCGGGCGCTGCAGGGGTAGCTCTAGGAGTGACGCCCCTGCACCATGGGATGTGGGCAGTCCCAAGTTCAACACAAGGAGCTTCTCTTTACTCTCCAAAGATGGAGAGGGGGCAGGGATGACTCGGTCTGTGCAGGCGCTCTGAGGACGGAGTCAGGTAATAAAGGAAAACGCTCAAACGCTCAGTCCAGTGCACGCTCCCCGCCCCCTAGGCCCACCCCCGCCCCCCCGACTTCACTGTGAAGTCAGGTCTCGGCCAAAGGTCCTGGCTGAGGGGCTGGTGAGGTTTGTGGGAAACGCACCCAGCCTGTCGGGGAGGCTCCAAAACCCTGGCTGGTGGGGCTGGGCCTGATACGCAGGGTGTTTCTGGAGGCTTCCATCAGCAGGCCGGGGAGGGGCAGCTCTCTCCAGTCAGCCTTGGTAATGGCCAGGCTACAGGATGAGGTCCCATTCTCTGCGCCTGGCCACAGGCACTGGAACTCCGGTGGGCCTGGGGGAACTTGGCCCCCGCCACGTCTTGGAAGACAGAGCAGCTGCCGCCTGTGGCTGACTCAGTCTGGCTCCCACACACTCTCCAGCGCTGAGCTGGCCGTGCCTGAGTCGAGGGGCCGGGGGCCGATACAGCATCCGGCATCCTGCCCACATCGCACTGGCTTAGCTCCACAAGCAGGTTCCGGAAGGTGCTAGGGCTGGGCAGGGTCAGCGCAGGGCGGAGGCTCTGGCCACCATCCCTCCTCCTTCTGGGTGCAGAGGCTCCGGCCACCATCCCTCCTCCTTCTGGGTGCAGGAGCCAGTCCACAGCAGCCACACTCAACCTCAAGTCTGCCATTCGGCTGGGCCTCAGGGGGTCCTCGCGCTCCGTCTGGACCTTCCGGGGCCCAGCTGCTGCCCTGGGCCTGTGACGTCTGCCTCTGGGCACCTTCCCTACTTCCCAGCCTCCCTGGTGGCCGGGTGCTAGCCTGAGGTTCTGAGGACGGGGACAGACTCTACTCTCACCAAGCTCTCTCCAAGGGAAGGACCCCTCCCCTGAGCCGAGGAGCCCTGCTGGCTGGCTGGGCACAGGCGAGAAGCCACTGAAGAGCAGGCACAGGGCTGGCACACTGTGCTCAGGAGGAGCAGGGGCAGGACGGGGCCCGCTGGCTCTGGGGTCACACCTGATGGTGACTTGGGAACCCAGAAGCTCTGCTGCCATCTCCAGCCCAGCCCAGTAGGACCTCCCCTGCCCCACGTGCCAGGGGGAGCATTTGGCCCCTGGGGCAGGCTCATGGGGGTGTCTTCCCACGTCTGTCCCTTCCTGAGGTCCTGCCCACCTCCCTCCGTTGCCTTGCTGCCTCCGTTACCCAGAGCCTGTCCCAGGCCCTGTACACCTGATGGCCAACTGGTATCATGTAGGGCACGTTGGGAGCCAGATGTAGGGCTGAGTGCCCCACAGGGTCGTGGGGTGAGCCTTATGCTGTGCTGAGGCGCAGGATCCGAGAAATAAAGAGACAGGACACAGAAGTACAAAGAAAACGCAGCTGGGCTTGGGGGGCCACGCCACTATGAGCGGAGTCAGGCAAGGCTGGCGAGGCCAGGATGGCGAGGGTGGCGAGCCCCAAATGTCCAGAAGTGTGAGTATTTATTGTGTATAGGTTAGGGGGCAGGGCAGTGAGTGAAATCATCTTTGAGGATAGTGATAGGGTTGTGAGCAATAAAACATAGGGTCCACTCCCATTAGGTCACCTAGGCCAGGAGGTGGACAGCGCGCAGCAAGGGGCCTGTTCCCACGAAGGCAAGGGCCGTGTGCAGTAAGGGGTCCACCCCATTAGGTCACCGAGGCTCAAAGGTGGGCCGTGCACAGCGAAGAGGGTGCAGTGTGCGATACTTCTATCTATGGGAAAACTGCTTCTAAGAAGATTTATAGGAGGATGCCTTAAGTCACACAGCAGTGACAGAGCTGTCAAGGTTACTGCCACCTTCTGGCAGCTTCCAATGGGTTCTATGGGAAGATGCTTTTCAAGCAGCACAGTAGCAAGAGCTGATGAAGTTCACAGTCACCAAGGTGGACTGCCGTTCTGAGGGCACCTTCCACAAGAACTGGAGCAAGGTCCTACAACTCCTTTATCAGGAGGAGTGGCCCTCGCCCCAAGCCTGCCATACAGCGGGTATCTTTACGATACTGAGCGCTGCCGCCTGGGCCATGGATTCTTGTCCTGGTATAACTGTTTTCCCTTAATTCATGCTCTGCACTGCGTCTGCTCCAGACATTCCTCCGATTATAAGCTGCTTATCCCTTAATTCATGCTCTGTACTGTGTCCACACTAGGCATTCCTCCGAGTATGAACTAAGATATAATTATAGGTATATATGTAGGGAAATATTCTTTAGGCACTCATACTATCAACTATTAATGATTATATAGAGAGGATTATATAAAGGGATTCTTCATGCCCTATTTCTATAAACTAATATATGATTATGTAAAGGATTATATAAAAGGAAATAGCTGAGTAGTAACACTGTAAAGTGAGATATTCCTCAGGCCCTAACTGTGCCAGGGCTCTGCTTAGCTCTCAGTCCTCGGTGCCTATATGGGGGGTTACCCACAGTGTCATCTCCTCATTCCTGCCCCACCCTGCCTCACTGCCCCTTCCAGAACCTTCCTGCCAAGTCACATTTACATCAACAACTAGCCCACGCCAACCCCCCATCTGAGCCACCTGGCTCCCACCGGGAGCGACGGTCACTTCTCACGGTCAGTGTAGTCTCCGGGGTCTTCTCCCAGGTAGAATTCCTTTGTGCACTTTCCGTGTTTTCTAAAACGAGAGCAGCCTTCCTCGTGAGGCATGCCTGCTAGAGCCGGCGCTGTTCTGAGGCTCGTGACTAGGTCTCCCGTCTTGGGGTGGCCCAGGAGGAGCTGCGGGCTGCCATCCCACCTTCCAGGGGAGCAGCTCAGACGGGCGGCCCTGAGCCCTGTTGTCAAGGCCTTCCTGGGGGGTTCTGGGCTTGGGGAGCCATAGGCAGTGGGGAAGCCCAGGGGAAGTGCTTGGCTGCAGGGATTCCGCCCTGGGCTCTCCAAGGGGAGGAGGGCGTGGGCAGGTGAAGACCTGGGAATGGGCTGGGCGGCCAGCAGAGCCCTCTCCTGTGCAGGAGTCAGAGACCTTCAGCCTGCCGTTTTCCAGGATGTCTGATATGAAACAGACACGGGGGCACCTCCGTCCTCAGTGACAGTCCTGGTGACACAGGCTTCATGGATTGTCATGGTCCCTCTACCTGGAGACAGCAGGTCCCGCTGTCCAGCCTGTGCCAGCCTTCAGAGCCTCTCCTCCCTGCGTCCTGGGCTGCAGCAGGGATGGGGTTGGCCATGCACGGGAAGGGTGTGTACTTTCTCTCATGCCAGGTTCCAGGCCCGGGCCTTGGGGGCTGCTGACTCCCAACCCCCTCCCCAGCGGGGCTGGCCAGCTTGGTGTGGTCCCTTGGCCACGGGCGATGCTGAGCGGGTGGTGGGGGCTTCCTGCATCTTCTCTCACCCTGGGGCCCTCCGGTCTGTGGCTGTGGGAACACGGGGGGCAGGCCTGGCTGAGGGCCTCAGGCTCTGAGTGCTGCTGGGACCCTCAGCTGGTGTGGAGGTCTCAGGTGGTAGACGTAGCTGACCCCTGTCAGCATGAGGGGCCTCCTGCAGGCCTGGTCCCAGTGGAGGAGGAAGACACCCGACATGTCCTCCTGGCCTGTGCTGCCTGTGGGGTGGGGGCAGAGCCAGTCCCTGGAGCCCCACTGCTCTGCTGTGGGCTGTTCCTGCCCACCTCATCTGCCACCTTCCAGGCCAACTGGGAGCTGTTCCACGAGGACCCTGCAGGCTGCCACCCCAGCTGCAGAATGGCAGCTTCCTAACGGCCGGAAGAGAACACATGTTCGTTGAAAAGAAACAGCAGCCGGGCGCGGCGGCTCACGCCGGGAGCCCCAGCACTTCGGGAGGCTGAG
This sequence comes from Cebus imitator, assembly GCF_001604975.1. Lineage (NCBI taxonomy): Eukaryota > Metazoa > Chordata > Mammalia > Primates > Cebidae > Cebus > Cebus imitator. The sequence continues at coordinate 2,502,962 of NW_016107654.1, forward strand.
GCGGACAGATCACTTGAGGTCAGGAGTTCAAGACCAGTCTGGCCAACATGGTAAAACCCTGTCTCTATTAAAAATACAAAAATTAGCCAGGCATGATGGTGTGCACCTGTAATCCCAGCTACTCAGGAGGCTGAGGCAGAATTGCTTGAACCTGGGAGCCAGAGGCTGCAGTGAGCCAAGATTGAGCCACTGCGATCCAGCCAGAGTGAGACTCCATCCTCCCCCTCCCTCTGCCAAATAAAAAACAGCAGTGCTGTCAGATGCTAAAAAATTTTGCATAGAGATGGGGGTCTCCCTACCTTTCCCAGGCTGGTTTTGGACCCCTCGGCTCAAGCAATTCTCCTGCCTCGGCTTCCCAAATCGCCAGGATGAGAGGTGTGAGCCCCGAGCCTGGCCTGTGCCAGAAGATCTTGTCTCTTCCACCCAGGGAATCCCCGAGGACAGCGGGAGGGCAGAGGGGAAGCAGGCTCTGAGCAGAGGGAGCCAGGTCTAGTCTGGCCCTACAGTCCCCGACCACCCTCCTCTGCCACGCGGATGTCCCCAGCCGACACTGCCACCAGCGACCCTGCCTGAGACACGAGAGCTGATCAGGAGCCGTGGCTAGCCACTGGCCGGTGTCCCCGGTGTGAAGGGTAGGAGCTAGCATGGCCCAGGCAGTGTTGGGGACACCCATGGACCCCTGGGGACCCCACTATGACTCATCAAGGCCAGGCTGGTGGGGCAGAGATGGAGGTCACCTGGGAGGCAGCCAGGGCCCAAGCCTGGCCGCACAGGTGGAGGGTCCGAGCAGCACTGGGTGTCAGGTGCCCCAGATTCTGCAGGTTCTCCCCTCGGGAGTTTCCACCCAAATGTGTCGCGTGGAAGCTGCCTCTGTCCAGGTGGCGGGCCTTGGCGGGGCTCCAGGAACCGGCTCTTCCTTAGCAAACAGGCCTGAAAACCCAGGCCTGAACTCCGTTTTGAAAACAAGTGGGAACAAATAAACTGAAAAGAATTCTGCTGAGACAGCAGGCACAGCACTGGGACGCGCCAGCCACCCCCGAAAGGCACGGGAAGGGAGCGGGACCCCGTGTGCAGGCCACCCCTGAAAGGCACGGGAAGGGAGGCGGGACCC
>NW_016107654.1:2505492-2506521 GCF_001604975.1 Cebus imitator
TGAAGAATCCCTTTATATAATCCTCTCTATATAATCATTAATAGTTGATAGTATGAGTGCCTAAAGAATATTTCCCTACATATATACCTATAATTATATCTTAGTTCATAGTCGGAGGAATGCCTAGAGTGGACACAGTACAGAGCATGAATTAAGGGATCAGCAGCTTATAATCGGAGGAATGTCTGGAGCAGACGCAGTGCAGAGCATGAATTAAGGGAAAACAGTTATACCAGGACAAGAATCCCTGGCCCAGGCGGCAGCGCTCAGTATCGTAAAGATACCTGCTGTATGGCAGGCTTGGGGCGAGGGCCACTCTCTGGCTCCCAATGTGCCCTACACAGTCCTCTCGGTCCACACGGTCCACACGGTCACTCGGTCCACATGGTCACTCGGTCCACTCGGTCCAGTCGGTCCACACGGTCACTCGGTCCACACGGTCCAGTCGGTCCACACGGTCACTCGGTCCACTCTGTCCACTCGGTCCACACGGTCCACACGGTCACTTGGTCCACACGGTCNCACACGGTCCACACGGTCACTTGGTCCACACGGTCACTCGGTCCACACGGTCCACACGGTCACTCGGTCCACACGGTCCACTTGGGCCACACGGTCCACTCCGTCCACTCTGTCCACTCGGTCCACTCGGTGGGGCTGGGAAGTCCTGGCCGACAGCTGCCGTCCTCCTGGGTCGCCGTAGTGCAGATGAAAGCGGGATGGGCTGCACTTCTTGGTAACAATTTCCTCCACTATTTCTGTAAAATGTGGCCGGATTTTTCCCAGGACCTTCCACGCAATCAGAGGACTCGGGCGCCACCAGGTGGCCATCCTGGGAACGTCAACGGCCTGGGCCACAGCCTCAGGTGAGGCGGATTTCGTGTGAATCAGATCCTTCGGGTTTTGCTGTTTTTTTCTGGGGTTCCTGTGCAGCGCGCGCAGGCTTGTTACAGAGCGGTGGTTCGCGGCACCCATCGCCCCGTCATCTACATTAGGTACTTCCCCTAATGCCGCCCCTCCCCAGCCCCC
>NW_016107654.1:2506804-2514378 GCF_001604975.1 Cebus imitator
ACCCCCGACAGGCCCCGGTGGGTGATGTTCCCTCCCTGGTCCGGATTCAAGGTGGCCGGCTCCGCGGGAGCTGCCGGGGCGCAGCCTCCGCCTGCCCACGCTCCAGCCCCGGGAGCCCCAGCTGCCTGCGGGGTTGCACTTGCTTCTGCTTCATCCCCGCGTTCCCCGCTCTTCCGCAGGGATCAGCCCCAGAGCCAGAGCGCGCCGGGACTGCCGGCCCAGCACCCTGCGAGGCCGCGGCGGGCAGGTCACCTGAGGTCAGGACGCTCGCAAAGCAGCGTCCCCCCGCTCGCCCTCTGGTGGGCGCCTGCTGCATTGCAGCTTAATTTGCGTTTTTCCTGATGAATAACCATGTTAATTCACCATTTACATATATATATAATGTGTATATATATGTATTTTTTTGAGACAGAGTCTCGTGCTTGTCGCCCAGGCTGGAGAAAATGGCGCGATCTTGGCTCGCTGAACCCCCACCTCCTGGGCTCAAGCGATTCTCCTGCCTCAGCCTTCGGAGTAGCTGGAATTACAGGCACCTGCCAGCACCCCTGGCTTTTTTTTTTTTTTTTTTTTTTCACCATGTTGGCCAGGCTGGTCTCAAACTCCTGACTTCAGGTGATCCGCTCACCTTGGCCTCCTAAAGTTCTGGGATTACAGGTGTGCGCCATACCGTGCCCAGCCAGCATTTTAATATTCTTTTGTGTGCCTATGTGTGTGTAGAGTTGGGGTCTTGCAATGTTGCCCAGGCTGGTCTCAAATTCCTGGCCTCAAGCAACGCACCAGCTTTGCCCTCCCAAAGCACTGGGATTACAAGCATGAGCCACCCACCCAGCCAATTTATTCTTTTTGGTATTTGGGCGAAGCCTCTGTTCAAGGTGCCTGTCCATTTTCGGTGGGGTTGCCTTTCCTTTCCCTTCTGGATGGAAGTCCTCTCTGGGACAAATCCTCTCGGTGAACATCTGCTCTGTGGGTTGCCATTTCTTAATTGGGTCTTAATTGCTACACAGTCCAATTTACCTAACTTTTCCTTTCATGCTGGGCTCTTTTGAGCCCTGTTTAAGAAATCTTTGCAGACTCCCAGTCCACAAAGATATTCTGTTTTCCTCTGAAACCTTATTGCCTGGTGTCTCTGGAATTTATTTTTGCATACGATGTGAGGAGGGGGTTCAAAACACATCTTCCAAGCCCAGGCGCAGTGGCACACGCCTGTAATCTCAGCACTTCGGGAGGCTGAGGTGGGCAGATCGTTTGATGTCAAGAGGTCAAATCCAGCCTGGCCAACGTGGCGAAACCCCATCTCCATTAAAAATACAAAAAATTTAGCTGGGTGTGGTGGTGCATGCCTGTAATCCCAGCTACTCAGGAGGCTGAGGCAGGAGAATTGCTTGAACCCGGGAGATGGAGGTTGCAGTGAGCCAAGACTGTACCACTGCACACTCCAGTCAGGCGACAGAAAGAGACTCTACCTCTAAAAAACAAAAGCAACAAAAAACTGCGTCTTCCCCACGCTTCCCCAGGCGATGCCATGCCCTTAACAGAGAAGATCTTAGCCCCACTTCCCACCCCTCAGCTCTGCCTTCGTCATTGATCTGGGGCTGTGGGGAGTCTGTGTCTGAGCCTCTTTTCTGTTCCGTTGCTCAAGATGCCAATCCTTCCTTGATGTCACACTGTCCGCATTACTGTAGCTTTATAACAGGCCTGCGTTTTTATTTCATTTTTTTTTTTTTTTTCCGAGAGGGAATCTCGCTCCGTCACCAAGACTGGAGTACAGTGGCATGATCTTGGCTCACTGCAGCCCCTGCCTCTTGGGTTTAAGCAATTCTCCTGCCTTAGCCTCCCAAGTAGCTGGTACTATAGGTGTGTGCCACCACACCTGGCCAATTTTTGTATTTTTCGTGGAGATGGGGTTTCACCATGTTGGTCAGGCTGGTCTCAAACTCCTGACCTCAGGTGACTGCCTGCCTCAGCCTCCCAAAGTGCTGGGATTACAGGCATGAGCCACCACACCCGGCCACTTTTATTTCTTTTGAATGTTGTCCTTACTATTCTTGCTCCTTTGCAATTACAAATGAATTTTTAAAATGAGCTTGTCAGTTTCTACACACAAAAAACCTATCGTGTTCAATGCGATCGGGATTGCTTTGCATTTGCAGATTAATCGATGTCTTGGCAACACTGAGCCATCCGATCCGTGGATATGGAATATTTGTCCGTTTACATCTTTAATGTCTCCTGACAGTGTTGCCATTTTTTTCAGTTTAGAAGCCTTGCGTCTCTTTCTTCGCTCCTTAAAAAGTCAGATTTATTGAGGATTCTAGTAAAATTCTCTTTTTAGTGTACAGTTCTGACTTTTGACAAAGGCACACAGTCATGAAACCACACTACAATCGTGACACAGAAAAGCTCCATGCCCCACCAAATGTCTCTCATGCCCCTTTGCGGTCAGCCCTGCTAAACCACCCCCTGTACGCCAGTGATGTGACCTTTTGTGTATGAATTTTGCTCATTCTGTGTGATGCTTTTGAGAATATCCTTGCTGTTGCCTGTAGAAGCAGTTTCTTCCCGGTGACTCTGTCCATTCACCAGTTGGTGGACATTTGGGTTGCTCGCAGTTGGGGGCAGTTGTTAATTAAGTTACCTGCTGCAAGTGTTCATGTACAAGTCATGTGTGAACACGTATGTCTTCACTGCTGGGTGGGGTGGCAAGTACGCGTACTGGAAATGAAAAAACTGCTGATCTATTTCCGAAGCAGTTATGATGTGGCTGGTTTAGAGGTTTGTCCTCTCCAAATCTCATACTGAAGTGCTGGAGGTGGGGCCGGTAGGAGGGGTCGTGGGTCGTGGCCTGGGGCCCTCCCGGCAGTGATGAGTGAGTTCTCACTCTGAGCTCAGGTGAGATGAGATGTTTTCACTCTCTCTGAAGCTTATCTTTTCATTCTCTTAATGGAGCTGTTTGCAGAGCAAAAGTTTTTGACTTTGGTGAAGACTAATATATCAATTTTTAATTTTATGGGTCATGCTTATGGTGTAAAGTGAGAACTCTTTGCCGAAACCTAGATTATGGAAATTTTTTTCCTATTTTTTCTAAAAGCTTAATAGTTTCACATTTATATTTTAGTCTGAGATCCATATTTTGCACTAATGTTTTCTTATTAGGTATGAGACTTAGATTGAAGTTATTTTTCTTTGTTCTTTCTTTCTTCCTTACGGACTTCCCTTCCCTTCCTTTTTCTTTTCTTCTTTGCTTAAGGGTGTACAATTGCACAATTTGTTCCTTAATGGAACTGCTTTTTTGCCTTTGTCAAAAATTGGGCATATTTGTGTCAGTCTACTCTGGATTTTACCTACCCTGTTCCTTTGAGCCATGTGCCTTGCACGTCTGCTAATACAGTACAGTCTTATAACTACATGCTAATATTTGAAATGACACCTGATAGACTGATTCCTCCCATTTTATTCTTCTTTTACAAAAATATTTTAGCTATGCTAGTTCTTTTACTTTTCCCTCCATAAATCTTAGAATAATCTTACCTGTGTCTACCGAAAAGGTTGCTGGAATTTCCATGACAATTGCATTAGCTTCTTTATCAATTTGGGGAGAATTTCCACCTTTACTATGCTAAGTCGTCTAGTCCATGAACATAATGTCTCTCCATTTATTTGGAACTTTCTTGATTTTTTTCCATCAGCATTATTTTCAGCATACAGATCATGTGCATTTCATGCAGTTCACACCTAAGCATCCCACTTTTTTCTGAGTGATTGTAACTGGCATTGTATTTTACATTTCAGTGTCCATCTGTGCATGGCTAGTATGTAGAAAGGCAATGAATTTTCGTGTCTTTAACTTTTATCCTGCCACCGGAGTGAACTCATTTATTTGTTCTAGGAGTTTTGTTTGTTTGTGTTTTGTAGATTCCTTGAGATTCTCCATGTGAACAGCCATGTCATCTGTAAGTAGACATTATTCTGTTTTATCCTTTCAGCTCTTAGGCTGTTAGAAGCGATCTCAGGTCTGCATGTGAGTATTGGGGTGGCAAGAGAAAGGAGCGACAGACACAAGTAAATGGAGAAACAGACAAAATTCAGTTGACGGAGAAGAATTTTTATTTTTCAAAAACAGGATCCAAAAAGGAAAAAAGTATAAAGGCTTTAAAAAATATATAATTATAGCTTGCAATCCAGTTTTAAGTATTCTGACTTGTAACCTTGGAGCTTTAAAAAAAAAACCAAAAAACTCCCATTTAAATATCTTATTACCAGATTTTAGCCAGGACAAACAGCTGATATTTCTGGTTTTTGAACTTCTTTACCAAAGGCAACTTTCCAAGGGAAACCAACCAAGCCTTAACCAAGGTTGTGGCTGAACCAAGGATGCCTGAGACATCTCCAAACAGGTGCAAGGCAGTCGTCACAAGATCCAGAATCACCCCAAAGACAGCCTGTGTTAATATGTTTTCATGCTGCTGATAAAGACTTACCTGCGACTGGGCAATTTACAAAAGAAAGAGGTTTAATTGGACTCACAGTTCCACGTGGCTGGGGAGGCCTCACAGTCATGACGGAAGGCAAGGAGAAGCAAGCCATATCTTAATGTGGATGGCGGCAGGCAAAAGGAGAGCGAGCCTGTGCAGGGAAACTCCCGTATTTTAAAACCATTAGATCTCGGGAGACCCATTCAGGATCACAGAACAGCAAGGGAAAGACACGCACCCAGGAGTCAATCATCTCCCACAGGGCTCCGCCCACAACACGTGGGAATTATGGGATCTACAGGATGAGATTTGGGTGAAATCACAGCACAGCTCAAAGAAAGGAAAGTTTCACTAGCCATAAATGGGGCACAACCCACATTTCGGGGTCTTAGCTTCTCAGCCGATGCCCTGAACACAAAGGCCCCAAATCCCCGTGTGCCCACACCAGCAGAATACAGTGAATCAAAAGCTGTCAGTGGAGTAACAAAAGCATCAATAACTGGGAAAAGTCACGCAAATGTCAAACCGAAAGAGTTCCCTGACCAGGAATCAAACCCAGGCCACGGCAGTGAAATCACAGAATTTGAACTGTTACTCCACCAAGAACGTGGCTTTTGTTATTCCCTTGGGCCATCTGAAGTGAGGAGTTTGAGCCTCCAACATTGTTTCAGGTCAGAATTTTCTCCTTCATTTATTCTAAGTCTAGCCACGACCCTATCATGTTTTCTTTTTAAAGAAGAAATTCAATCATCCCATCCTTTTTGAACATGGAAGCCTCCGGAGTCTCTGATGGTGGCTGATCGGAGACTGTTCTCTCAGAACTGAGGCTCTCTCTGTTTTCCCCTTAGAACGAAGGTTGGCACTCAGGCCTGGCACTCAGGTTCTCTGTAATTGCACCCAGCTTAGGAAGGGCCCCTTCGAGTGTCCTTAGCAGGAGAGTCCTCATAAAACCTTATGGACCGGCTGAGTCTGACTGGACTGGGAAGGTCCCCTCCTAAACCCAGAGCCAACGGAAACGTTCCCTCCAGAGTCTAGCTGGAGGGAACCAGGACAGGGACTGGGAAGGAAACAGGGAGAAATAAAGGAACGGGGTGGAGAGAAATAAAAGTCTCTGAAGTCTTGAACCTAAAAGCAGGAGATCTCAGATCCCGGAGACCTCACCTGGCTTCCTCCCTGTGTGACCAGCCGGGGAGACAGCTGAGCTGAAGACGGTGCATTGACTTCCAGTCATGCTGGGAGAACCTGAGGCTCTTCCTCATCACCAATCATATCGACTGAAGAATGACGAGGTCTGTATATTTGGAAAGGAGAGTTTATTTCTCCTAAGGGGTTCAGTCTGCAGGGTGGCCATTCTGACAGGCCGAGAAGTGTTGCCTTAGGCCAGAAGCCAGAAACAGGCGTTTCCACAGAGAGGAAAACGGAGCAGGAATTTATGCTCAGTAGAGTGGCTGAATGTACCTATTTAATACGCTGTAGGAAGATTTATGAAAGGAGAAACACGCATGAGCAAGGGAGCTTTATGCCGTTCCGCGCAGACCAGCCAGAACCCCTCTGCGGTCAGCGGTCTCTAATTAGGAAGGAATGCTGAGCGATTGCATTGAAACAAAAAAAAAAAAAAAAAAAGGGAGAAGCAGCGTCAGGTGCTTGATTGATACCAGCAGTGGAGTCTTTTGAAAGGGCTCGTTTCTAATTAGCCCTTAGGGAAAAAAGTCTAATGGCAGTGACTGTGTACAGGGGGTCGGGGTGATAAGGAGGAGTGTCTGACCCCCCCATCCTGTGATGGATTAGAACTCAGTTTTCAAGGTTATTTCGTGGTCTGCTTGGCCAAGAGGGGTCTGTTCAGCCATGGGGGGCCTTAGGGTTTCATAGGAGAGAGATGAGACTTTTCTCCCTACCTCGTGAGGATACAGCAAGAAGGTGGCCACCTGCAAACCAGGAAGAGACCCCCCACCAGACGTGAAATCTGCCGGCACTCTGCTCCTTTTCTGGCCATTCCCAGAACTGCAAAAATAAATGTTTGTTGTTCAAGCAACTCAGTGTGCCATGTTGTGTTACGGCCACTGGAACTGACCACGAGGGAATGCGTTCGGTCGTTCACAGTTGGGTATAGTATCAATTGTAAGTTTTTTTGTGGATGTTCTTTATCAAGCTAAGGAAGCTCCTCTCTAGTTTTACTTTTCTGAGTTTTTGGAAAAAAAATATGAGCAGATATTGAATTTTGTGAAACGCATTTTCTGTATTGATTGATATGATCCTATGTTTTTTTCTTTGTTAGCCTGGTAATATGGTGGGTTACAGAAATTGATTTTTAAATGTGGAACCCACCTCTCCTCCCCGGTGTAAACCCTTCTTATTCATGGTGTACAGTTATTGTTGTATATTGCCGAAATCTGTTTGCTAAGATTTTGTTAAGGATTGTCACATCTATAATAATGAGAAACGCTAGGCTACAGTCACTCTGACCCCCCACCCTTTATTACTGGGTTTATGCGATTTTGGTGTCAGGGTAATAATACTGGCTTCATAAAGTGAATTAAGAAGTGTTACTGCCTCTTCTATGTTATGCAACAGATTGTGTGGCATTAGTGCGAATTCTTCTTTAAGCATTTGGGTAAACTCCTTGTGACACTATCTGCACCCCAAGATATATCTTTATGGTAGATTTTCAATTAAAAATTCAATTTCCTTAATAGTTGTAAGGGCTATTCAAGTGATCTAGTTCATATTGAATAAGTTGTGATAGAGCGTATTTTTCAGAGAATTGGTCCATTTCATCTAAGTTGTAAAATCTCCGTGGGTAGAGTTGTTCACAGTGTTCCCGTATTATCATGTTGATGTTTGTAGGGTCAGTAGTGATGTCTCCTCGTTCATTCCTGATACGAGCGATTTGTGTCTTCTTGCTCTTTTTCTTTGTGATGCTAATGTTTCCTTTCTAATGTGTATGGGTTTTGTTTCTTTTAATTGTCTTATTGCACTGAAACTTTCAGTATGTGTTGAATAAGAGCAATGAGAAAGGACAACCTTGCTTTTTTCTCAATCTTAGCTAGACTGAATGCTTACATAAAGCACGAGTTATAGGTTAGTTTTTTTTTTTTTTTTTTT
>NW_016107654.1:2514398-2525526 GCF_001604975.1 Cebus imitator
TTAATCAGTTTAGGGAAGTTCCCTTCTATTCTTAGGTAGGACACCTAGGTAGGATTTGACTTTTCAGCCCCCTTCTAGGGCGGTAATAGGTGTCCCTTTCAGGATAGGCACTTAATGGACAGTTCGAGGTCCCCTGATTCCTATGTTTTCCCTCTGGCAACACGACAGCTGGTGGCTATGTGATCACTTGAGTTGCTGAGTGACCATGAGAAGTCAGCACTCGTGCTAACCCACAAGGGAAATTCTACACAAATAAGAAATAACTCTTTGGTGCTTTCAGCCATCGGTTTATTCACTTAGTGTTTTAGGGTTCTTCCTAAAAGCAGCATAAGCTATTTGATATTGAATGACATTCTTAGTGTGCAAAGTTTCCTTCATGAATGGAATATAATGTTTTTTGAAACATATTTTAAAAAGTTAATTAAAGGTTCATATTTGGTGCTTCTCCACTTGTCTTAAGTTAGTTAATTTTATTGATACATTTGAGATGGAGTCTCGCTTTGTCACCCAGGCTGGAGTGCAGTGGTGCAATCACAGCTCACTGCAATCTCTGCCTCCCAGGTTCCAGCAATTCTCCTGCCTCAGCCTCCCAAGTAGCTAGGATGACAGGTGCACACCACCACGCCCAGCTCATTTTTGTATTTTTACTGGAGAAAGGGTTACACCATGTTGGCCAGGCTGGTCTCGAACTCCTGACCTCAGGTGATCTGCCTACCTCAGCCTCCCAAAGTGCTGGGATTACAGGTGTGAGCCACTGCACCTGACCTTTATCGATACATTTTCTAATCTTGAAACATCCTTTGTTTTTTTGGGCTAAATCATGGCATATCAAATACATTCGTTAGATTCAATTTGCTAATAAGACATTCAGATCTTTGTGTATTGGTTCTGAAAGCTGGTGGCTATCCTCTTCCTTGCCCTGCGTCTTCCTTGTCCAGCTTTGTTATCAGGGCAGCTGAGCAGCCCCTCATCTTCTTCTATGCGCCGGAGTGTACTGCCTGAGCCAGGAGCTATCAGATAAAGGTTTTTTTTTTTTTTTTTTTTTTTTTTTAGACAGAGTTTCGCTCTCGTTACCCAGGCTGGAGTGCAATGGCGCAATCTCGGCTCACCGCAACCTCCGCCTCCTGGGTTCAGGCAATTCTCCTGCCTCAGCCTCCTGAGTCGCTGGGATTACAGGCACGCGCCACCATGCCCAGCTAATTTTTTGTATTTTTAGTAGAGACGGGGTTTCACCATGTTGACCAGGATGGTCTTGATCTCTTGACCTCGTGATCCACCCGCCTCGGCCTCCCAAAGTGCTGGGATTACAGGTGTGAGCCACCGCACCTGGCCCCTCAGATAAAGGTTTTTTATTCTCATCCACAGGCAGAAGATCAGGAACTATTCTGGTTTTTTCTTTTTTTTCTATGATGATTGTTCTAAGTTTTCTTATACGTTTTGAGCCAATATTGGTAATTGATATTTTACCAGAAATGTATCCATGCCATCTATATTTTGAAAATTTAAAGTTGTACATGTCACTGTTATTGACAAATCTATTTCTGTTGATGGATATTCTTTTTCCTTTTGTGACGTTCAAAATATTTTATAATGAAAAACGAGTTCCTTTCCCACATCTGACCTCTTTTGTTGAGGTCCTCAGTCCAGGGGAGATCTCTCTGTTTTACATTAGCCCAGAAGAGATCAATGGCATGTGTGAGCAGATGAAGACGGACAGCAAAGTTCTTTCTGGTAGCAACTTCCCTTATGCTCCTGAGCGATGCCCGGAGGTCATGGGGTTTGCATTTTTTAAATACTGCAGAATTTGATTTGTAAGTAACTCATTTAAATTTTTATATCAATATTCATTCAATGCATGGGTCTGTGATTTCTCATATTTTGTGCTTTGTGTGGCTTGGACCTCCAACATGAAAGGCAAGCTCTGGCCACGTCAGCAGCATGCTTATCTAGTTCCTGAAAATTCTGAAGCCCCTGCGATGTGTCTTCATCCCCAAATATGATGGGACCTACAACGAAGAAACCATGAACTCAGCTCCCTCAGCCCCCAGTCCCCTTGCCCCCAGGCCCTGAGCCCCCGAGCCGAGGAGCCACCCAATCCCTGAGACCCTCAGCCTCTGAGTCCCCCAACCCCTGAGCTCCCAACCTGAGTCCCCCAGCCTCTGAGCCTCCTAGCCCCTGAGTCCTCCAGCCTCTAAGCCCCTCAGCCCCTGAGTCCTCCAGCCTCTGAGCCCCCCAGTCCCTGAGACCCCCAGCCTCTAAGCCCCCCAACCTCCAAGTTTCCCAGCCCCCAAGTCCCCCAAACCCCAGCCTGCCCTCAGCTGCATCCACACGCACCAGTCAGGATAGAGTCAGGGGAGCAGGTTCACTAGTTTATTTATTGCTCAAAAGGGATGGCTGAGAACAGAGACCCCAGGCTGAGGCTGGGAAGTCCCAGGGTCCCAGGAAATTCTCCTTGGTCTTCAGCCTCATGGTCCCTCTGGAGGGGTGATGTCTTCTTCCTTTGCACAGGGGTCGAGGCTCCGGGACCTGATGTGTACAAAGAGGGGTCCCCTGTGACCCTAGGATGCTACAGGGTATGGGGCAGCCCCTATTAGCTGGGGGTGAGGGACCCCTGCTTGTGTGAGGGGAACCCCTACCTCACCCCCTGCCTTCCATTCCTGTGAGGGGCTGTCGGGACATCAACCCAGGCCCACCCTCCCCTGAGACCCCCTCCCTCACTTACCCCCACCCTGGAGGAAAGGGGCCCAGCCTGTGCTCAGGACACAGGAAATGGCATCTGGAGAGGCCAAGCCTAGAGACTCGGGCATGTGGCCAGCTGGGTTTTTTCAGAGACCCCAGGATTCCAGAGTCACTTGCTCAGGGTCAGCCCTGGGGAACGGACACAGTGGGGTCTGTCCCAGGGTCAGCCTCAGGCCGTGGGCAGGGCTGGTATATTACCCAGGAGGCAGGACCAGGTGGGAGCTCTCTTAGACACGGCACCGCTCTGCGGGAGGAGAGACGGCAGTGGGGGCGTCAGCGGGAGGGAGACAGCTGGGGACACAGCAGCCCCAGGGCCAGAGGTTGTGGGGTGACAGGAGGGGATGGGAGCGCACCTCAGGGTGCCTCTGCACCCCCAGGGGAGGCATGGGGAGAACTGCGGTGGGGCCATTGAGGAGGGAGGGGAGCTGCCCTGAGTGCTACAGAGCCCTCGGGGGGCTTGGGCTAGGACAGCAGCGCCTCTCCAACAGAGGCTGGGCCTGTCCTGGGCGGAGCTCACCGTCTGCCTGGGTCACGTCCAGGAAGATCTGCATGTGCACCGGCAGGGTCTTGAGAAAGTGGATGAATTCCTCCATGACCTTGTCGTCCGCCTCCGGGGTCCTGGCTGTGGGGAGGCTGGCTCAGTCCTGGACCCTGCCCCAGGGGAAGGAGGGCGGGGAAGGAGGCCCCAGTGCTCTGAGGTCGGGAGAGTTTGGTCTGGAGTAGGTCCTCAGACTGGGCTCCCGGGCTTTGACCACCTGGCCTGCAGGTTCCCTGTCCCCAGGCCCTGCTCCTTGGCTGGGGTGGCTCCTCCTCTGTGCTAGGCAGCGCTGGGGCCTGCACAGCTCAGGACGGTGTCCACAGGGTCAAGGAGTAGAGCACAGCGCCCGCCTCCCCCACAGAGCCGGCCTCACCCCCCACGGCCCAGGATGGCTGATTTATAGAGCAGGGGGCATCTCTGCAGCCCAAAGCCATTGGCCCATTCAGGGACCCAGGGACCTCCCAGCAGCACTGCTGGTGTGACATGAAAAATGTCACCTTACATTTGTTTTCCAGATGTGATTGTTTGAAAGACATTTTAGTATCTGACTTCTTATTTGGCAAAGTAATTGCAAATCTCCACCAAGGAAGGCCATTGGGTTTAGAGGCACCTGCTGACCACACGGAGAGGTCTAACACCTGCCCTTGCGGCCGCCCTGCAGGGACACCTCCTTCCCGGTGTGTCCTGCCGTCTTCGGGGTCTGTGTCTGTCCCCAGGTCTCTGTGTGCAGTGCCACCCTTGTTTCTCAGGTGACACTAGGACTCCTCGACCCTCCCCCTTCTTCCACAGGGCTCCTGGGCTCCTAGGGAAGGCAATCCCAGGGGCTAGGGCAGGGCCGGGGCGACGGCTCCCTTGGGGGCCCGCCTTCCATTCCCGTGAGGAGTGGTCGGGACGTCTCATTCTGTGTCCATTTCCCACAGAAACCCCAGGGACTGAGCCGCGCACCCAGGTACTGGCAGGCCAGGTTCTGCTGGGAGGTGCTCTCCAGACAGATGAACAGGTACTTGCTATAGTCGGTGTTGAACAGGACGATCTTGTTCTCATCCAGGTCTAGAAGAGAACAAGACAGGAGCAGAAATGAATTCTGGGCACCTCGCCGCAGCGGGAGGGCTGCTGGTCGGTCTCCTGTGGTTCAGCCGGACTTCCCGTGAGGGACGCGTCCTTCGGGCCGGTCTTCCCTGTACCTGGCGTGGTGTGACCTCCCCTCAGGGAGCTCCCAGCATAGCTCACAGGTAACGCCAAGGCGCAAACGGGGCCAGGAGAGGCCTGGCTGTTGACTGTGACCCTCCACGGAGACGCCCACTGTCCCACACTGTCCCCTGGCTCGGGATTCCCCCCTCATCATCAGGCCTGGGCAAGCCACTCCCAACGCCGTGCCCCAGTGAGGCTAAGAAACGGGGTCTCCACTCGGATGGGTGAGACCGACACCAAGCTGTGGCAGCGAAGGCGGGTCCGGAGAGACTCCCACATGCCACAGCGGCGGGGAAGCCGAGACCCTCGGGCAGGGCGAGCGAGGTGGGCTCCGCCCACTCAGCCCAGTGACACCACCAGGCACAGCTGTGTCACCAGGGTGGCTTCTGTGGGAAATGCTGATGTCCCTGCCCAGCCGTAAGCAGGGGTGCCAGAGACCCCGGGCAGGTGCCCTAGCATGGGCGTCCTTCCAAGGTGCCTCCGTGGCTGCAGTGTGCAGCTGTGGAGGGAAGTCACACGGAGGGGACCGTGGGGGCACTGGAAGGTAGGATGTAGCTCCTGGGGAGCTCCCTGCTCCAGGCTGGGGAGGGGAGGCCGGGGAGAAATAGCCCTCATGGCTCCCTGCAGTCTTGCGTGTAGCGATGAACGAACGCACGCAGAGTCAAGGAGATGAGTCAGGTCCGGTGGCCACAGGGACCCTGACTCTCAGCCGTTGGCCGGGGGGGTGCAGTCAGGAGCCGGGGAGGGTACAGGGAGGGAGGGAACAGGCTGGCGGCTGAGGGGCACCGCTGGCTGAGGGGCACCGATGGCTGAGGGGCGCCGCTGGCTAAGGGGCACAGCTGCTGCCTGAGCTCAGCCCAAGTGGCCCAGTGTCACTGCAGGGAGTTTGACCAGCCCAGAGGGGACCTGGAGGCGGTGCTGCTCCCTGCCACTGCCGTCACCTTCGTCATCAGCCTGTGCCTTAGCACAGCCAGGCCAGAGGCCCAGCCCCCACCCATCCCTCGGGAAGCTGGACGGGGTCCCCGAGCTGCCTGGGCCGTGGCTGGCACTTACAGTTCATCTTGAACTCGATGGGGTTCTCAGTCTTCTCTGCGACGATTTTCTTCTCAACACACCGGTCGTTTTCCCTGAAAGGGCATCGTTTCTGTTAGCTATGTGCATAGATGCTACGGGGCCACACGCCAGCCCTGGAGAGGCGGGCAAGGGCCAGGCGCTGCGGACTGAGGAGAGAAGGGCTTCCGGGCCACGAGTGCTGGTCATAGGACAAACGCGGCCCTCAGGGAACCCACAGCATGTGGCCGGGGACCCAGCTGGAGAGGCCAGAGGGGACCAGTGAAGTCAGGGGCCATGACCATGGGCGGCAGTGGTCCTGGGGTTCACGTCCTCGTCTCCTGCCCACCCCTCGTTCCGGGGCAGGCAGTCATCACAGGGACTGCCCGGGTCCCGGAGACCACAGACCGCAGCAGCCCCAGCCCGGCCTCCACACCAGCCTTCTCCGAAGACGGCCTGGGCTGCGTGCTGTGGTCAGCTGCTGACCCAAGGCCCTTGGGCGGGGACTCTGCGGGGACAGGCAACCTCCCAAGCTTCTTTCCCCACCCTACTTGGCACCACGAGGGTCCACACTGAAGCCCCTGGGCCGTCAGGAAATGCCTGGGGCTGGTCCCAGCTCTGCCCACCCCACACAGTCCCCACTACGGAGGGAGGGGGAGCCCCCGCCGGCCCAGCCCCGAAGATGCGGAACCCACCATTTGCGCAGGCTGATCTCCAGGTTGCCCTCGGGGGTGGGCTGCAGCGAGGTGATGTAGACCCTCAGGGGGGCCTCCTTGGTCTCCAGGAGGGAGAAGTCGCTGGCCCCCATGGCCATGGAGTGCCAGGTCCCTGCCAACTGAGGGGCTTTGAGCTGCACAGGGGACCCTGGCCACCATGGCCCCCACTGTGCCCTGGGCAGGTGAGGCTGAGTCCCGCCTGTCCCCAGCCCCCTTGGGTTGGTGCAGGAGTTGGGCTGAGCTCCTCAGGCACCTATGTGGCCTGATGCCATGGGTGGGGGCCTCCCCCAGCCCTGGACCCCACTCTGCTGCTCCAGGAATGTTCCAGCTAAACTCACAGGAGCCCAAAAAAGCACCTGGCTGAGCCCATGACCTGAGTGAGGGGAATATTTGGATCCTGGGGAGCCATGTGGTTGGGACAGGAGGAAGGGTGGGGGGCAGAGAGGCCCTGCTGGGGCTGAACTGTGCCCCCCAGCAGCACCTGACTGCAGCACCTCTAAACATGACCTAGGGTGGTTAAGGAAGGAGGAAGCTGGAGTGAGGCCGCTGTGGGCCCTGACCCAATCTGACGGGCATCTTTGCGGGGGAGGTTAGGAACGGACCCCCAGAGGGGCGGCCCTGTGAGGACACAGCGGGAAGACAGCGTCTACAAGGCAAGGAGAGGAGCCTGGGGGCTCCGGCCCTGCCGACACCTTGATCCCGAACCTCCAGCCCCCAGGACGGCGAGCATCAGCCCCCCTGTTTGGGCTGCAGCCTGCAGGAGGCCAGCCCTGCACCACTCACAGGAGCCCTGACATCACAGCCTCCTCCGTCCACCCTCCGCGTCCTGGATCCTGGCTTCCCACCCTCCCGCGGTCCCCACCCACCCCAGGCCTCCCCGCCTCAAACCTTTGGGACCTCCACATCCCGCATGGCCTGGGGACTGTCGATGGCCCCGACGGCACAGACGAGGGCGACGGCCAGGGTGAGCAGGAGGCAGTTCATGGCTGCGGCTGTGGGTGGCTCTGAGCTCTGGAGCGAGAGGGAGGCTGAGGCAGTGGGCTCGGGGCCTTATATAGGAGGAGGGCAGGGGAGGGCCCCCACGTGGCTTGGCCATGAGGCTCCTTGAATCCATGACTCATCCTCGGCCTGTGGGCAGCTTCCTCCACTGGGACAATGGGAGGCTCTTCCCTGCGTCCTCCTCTGGGTCTGGGACCCACAGTTCCTGGCAGGGCCTCAGGCGGGAGGGTCCGGGCTGGCAGCCAGTGGCAGGAGCACCTCCTGGGTCGGGGTTCTTGGAAAATGGTGGATTGGAGGCCAGCACTGAGGACAGCTGTGCCCGCGGGCGGTGGTAGGGCCAGTGGGACAAGCAGTGGGCCCAAGAGCCCCATGGCAACCCCAGGATGCCACAGACATCATGCAGGTGAGTGGCTGTCTGCCCCACAAAGGGGCCGTAAGGCTGCACCCTTAACACTCCCGGCTGGGGCTCTTCCCACAGGTGCCCATCCACACAGGGGCTGCCCGCGGGGCTCGGCTGGGCAAGGCCTCTGTGAAAGGCTCCGCCGTTTCCTGATCTCCATCGTGTTTCTGTTTTCCTCTCCTGTCTTGGAGAGCAGCTCCTCCAGAATCCTCAGCCGCTGCGTTGCAGGGACAGTGTCTCCTTCCCTGCTCAGTGGCCTCCACCTGGGACGGGCACAGCTGGAGCCAGGCTGAGGGAGGCACTGAAGACCGCAGTGTGAGGCGCTCTTGGCTTCAAGTTTTTGCAGTGAAGTGCAAGCAACAACAGTGACGGTGACCCAGCGGTGTCGGTGACCCAGCGGTGGTGGTGCTCCAAACCAGGGTGCCCAATGGCCCGGCCTGTGGCTCCGGCCCTGGGTGAGGCACACGGCAGGGGCAGTGTGGGTAGCAGGCCCAGCGTGCTCCGCGTGGATGGCGTGGTGGGTCACGGCTGCAGCGCCGGAATTTTAAGTCTTCTTAAAATTCTGGTTCCAGGCGCTTCTGTACCACTTAGCTTTGCAGCCAGGGCCGTCAGGAGCTCAGGAGCGCAGGCGAGCTGGAGGATGTGTCCCTGTTAGGTTTGGGAGGATGAAGCAAGCTGTAGAGCAACGTGTCTTTTGCAATTCCATGTGTGCAAACCAACACCCACAGGAGAGTGTGTGTGTGTGCCCATGTGTGTATGTGTGTGTGCCCGTGTGTGTACCTGTGTGTGGGCCTGTTTGTGTACCTGTGTGTGTGTTCCCACGTGTGTACCCGTGTGTGTGTGCCCATGTGTGTACCTGTGTGTGTGTGTTCCCATGTGTGTACCTGTGTGTGTGTGGGCCTGTGTGTGTACCTGTGTGTGTGTGTGCTCCCATGTGTGTACCTGTGTGTGTGTGGGCCTGTTTGTGTACCTGTGTGTGTGTTCCCATGTGTGTACCTATGTGTGTGTGTTCCCATGTGTGTACCTATGTGTGTGTGGGCCCGTGTGTGTACCTGTGTGTGTGTGTGTGCCTGTGTGTGCCTGTTTGTGTACCTGTATGTGTGTTCCCATGTGTGTACCTGTGTGTGTGTGTTCCCACGTGTGTACCTGTGTGTGTGGGGGCCTGTGTGTGTTCTCATGTGTGTACCTGTGTNTGTGTGTTCCCATGTGTGTACCTGTGTGTGTGTGTTCCCACGTGTGTACCTGTGTGTGTGGGGGCCTGTGTGTGTTCTCATGTGTGTACCTGTGTGTGTGTTCCCATGTGTGTACCTGTGTGTGTGTGTGGGCCTGTGTGTGTACCTGTGTGTGTGTTCCCATGTGTGTACCTGTGTGTGTGTGGGCCTGTGTGTGTACCTGTGTGTATGTTCCCATGTGTGTACCTGCGTGTGTGTTCCTATGTGTGTACATGTGTGTGTGCTCATGTGTGTACCTGTGTATGTGTGTGCCTGTGTGTGTACCTATGTGTGTGTACCTGTGTGTGCCCATGTGTGCACCTGTGTGTGTGGGGGGGCCCATGTGTGTACGTGTGTGTGTGTCCATGTTTTGCTCTGTGTGTGTGCCCATGTGTGTACCTGTGTGTATGCCCACGCGTAACTGTGTGTGTGCCCATGTATGGGAACCTGTGTGTGTGTGCATGTGCGTGTGCCCAGGTGCATGTGCCCATGTGCATGTGCCTGTGTGCTACTGTGTGTGCCTGTGTGCAGGTGTGCGTGTCTGTGGGCATGTGCCTGTGTACGTATGCCCGTGTGGTGCCTGTGTGTGTGCCCATGTGCATGGGCCTGTGTGCTAGTATGCATGTGCTTGTGTGCATGTGCCTGTGTGTATGCCTGTGCACCTGTGTGCATATGCCTGTGTGCGTGTGCCCATGTGCCTTTGTGTGTGTGCCTGTGTGCTTGTGTGCCTCCGTGTGTGCCTGTGTGCACATGTGCCCATGTGCCCGTTTGCGTGTGTGTGTGCCTGTGTGCCTGTGCCTGTGTGCATGTGTGTGTGTGCCTGTGTGCATGTCTGTGTGTGTGCCTGTGTGCATGTGTACATGTGCCCGTATGTGTGTGTGTGCCTGTGCCTGTGTGCATGTGTACGTGTGCCCGTGTGCGTGTGTGTGCCTGTGTGCCTGTGCCTGTGTGCATGTCTGTGTGTGTGCCTGTGTGCATGTGTACGTGTGCCCATGTGCGTGTGTGTGCCTGTGTGTAGCAGGCACAATCCCTGGAGCTTTCCATTCCAAACAATGGACTTGCTCATCTCTGGGGAGGGCTGACATTGGGGTGGGGGTTGGGAGCAAGCAGGGTGCAGGCAGCCACCTCCCATGTGTCCTAAGAGGGGAGCAGCCTCCTCTCCAGGGGTGGGAGCCTTGGGGGATCTGCCCTGTCCCTGCCCAGGGTCATGTATCGTCTTTCCGGGTGGCCTGCAGCCTGCGCTTGGGGCCCTGCCTACCCGTGTGCCATGTTCAGCATCTGGGATCGAGGGGAGGGGTCTCCTAGATGACCTTGTGTTTGCCAGCTGTCCTTTGGTTTATTTCCAAAGGACCCCATTTATTATCACCCCGCAGGACAGCCTACAGGTCCAAGGCTGGCCCCAAGCCTCCTTCCAAGGGTGGGGGCAGCAAGAGAAGGAGGTGGCTCAGGTGGCCCCAGTCCTTGCCCAGGAACCTCCTGAGCTGTGGTCCTGCTGCTGCCGGCAGCTGTGCACCAAGCGGCCTCCGGAGGGACGGGACCACGGCCTGCTCTCCCTGGGGCAGGCGCTGCCCAGGACCCTGGTCACCCCACGGGAGGGAGGTGCTTGCCTGTGGATTGCAAGTCCTGTTCCTGTGGACACTTCGTGGGAACGGAAACAAAGAGGGCTGGAAGTGGGAGGGGAAATGGATTATTTGACGTTCCCTAAGAGAGGACCTGACCTGGGGGAGGCTTTGACAAAGTACATGCCCTGGCCTCTGCTGCCATGCCCAGCCCTGCTGCCGGCCTCACCTGCACTATCTCCCTGAATTCTTGCAACAGTCCTCTAAGTTCAGTCTCCCTAGTTTTCCCATCTTAAGGGTGAGGAAATGGCCATGAACATTTGAAGCATGCTGAAAACCCACATCCACCCAGAACCTCAGAATGTGACCTTACTTGGAAGTGGGACTTTGCAGGTGGATTTGTAAGATGAGACCATTCTGCAATGGGGTGGGGCCTACCGCCAATACAGATGGTGTCCCTGTAAGTAGAGGAGAGGGCACACACACAGACACAGACACAGAGACACACAGTCACATACACAGACACTCACAGACACTCACAGAGAGACACACACACAGACAGACACAGAGACACAGACACACACACAGACACTCACAGAGAGACACACACACAGACACAGACACAGACACTCACAGAGAGACACACACAGACACATACACACTCACAGAGAGACACACAGTCACATACACAGACACTCACAGAGAGACACACACAGACACACACA